>NC_056728.1:1255876360-1255971360 GCF_019279795.1 Protopterus annectens
GAGGCTTCCCCTCTTTTTACTGAGCTAATGAACAAAAGCTTCTTCCAAACCCACTGTTTCCAGTCCTATTCAGCACTGTGGGGTGCTGTTTTAGTATTTTAATGGTTCATTTACATTTCCCTTATTATTCTTAAAGAAAGCTAGCTGGTTAACCTCTGCTATCCCAGTATCCTCTATTAGAACATATACATTTAATTTGGTTACAATAATACATGTACATTTCTTTTCATTCCAGCAGGGTGCACTGTTGATACGTTTCAACACAAGCAAACCTGACAAATACATTTTCAACACAAGCATCTGTACAAATCAGTTTGATATACTAATGAAATATAATTATTTACAAAATTCCAGTTAGCTGTGCTGGCACAAATCATACATCCACTACCCTTCTTCTCCTGACATGGCTGGCATACCTCCTGTTGTCATTCCTCTCCCCCACTTTGAAGACTCAAGCTAGTCTTTCACGTGACACTTAAGAACCATGGCTTGAGAGAAATAAGCGTATCTGGGAATATGTTACCCCATTCCCTTTCTTGCGAGTCCATCTGCATTGGCATTGCTGACCCCACTACAGTGTTGTACTGTCATGTCATATGCTTGCAATCCTAAGCTCCACCTTAATAATTTGGCATTTTTCTGGTTGGCTCTATGTAACCCTGTTAAGGGATTGTGGTATGTAACTACAGTGAATTTCCTTCCATGTAGATAAGGCTGCAGTTTCTGCAATGCTCATACTATGACTAGACATTCCTTTTCTATAGCTGCATAACATTCCTCCCTGGATTGGAGTCTACAGCTAAGATATACCACTGAGTGCTCTTCTCTTTCTGAGGAAACATGGCTAAGTACAGCCCCCACCCCATGGTTTGAAGCATCCACTTGCACAACAAATTATTTGCTGTAATCTGGACTGGCTAACACAGGGGGACCTCCCAAAGCTTCTTTAAACTTCTGGAATGCCTGCTCACATGCTGGGGTCCCCACTACCTTATCTGGCCTCTTTTTCCTTGTCAAGTCTGTGAGGGGAGTGGCTATTGTACTGAAACTGGGAACAAACTTTCTATAGTACCTCGCTGTCCCTAAGAATGCCCTAACCTGCATCACCTGCTTTTTGTTAACAGGAGCAGGCCATGCCTGAATGGCTTCCACTTTGGCAGGTTCTGGCCTGATCTTACCACTCCCCACTGTATGTCCCAGGTAGGAGCCCTCTGCCATACCCACCTGACACTTACTGGGCTTAAAAATCATCCTTGCCCTTTGCAGTCTGCCCAGCACCTCCCTGACATGCTGAAGGTGCTCTTGCCAGGAATGGCTGTAGATGGCAATATCATCCAGGTAAGCAAGGGGATAATCTCCTGCTCCTACTAGCATATGATCTACCAGCATCTGCAAAGTTGCTGGGGCATTATTCATCCTAAATGGCATCTCATAAAAGCCAAAAGGAGTTCTAAAGGCTGACCTCTCTAGCGTTGGGAGTCAAGGGCACTTGTCAGTAGGCCTTGGGCATATCAATATTGGTCAGATACTTAGCCCCACCCAGCTTCTATAAGGCTTCATCTGTGTTAGGCATGGGGTAGGCATCTGACTCTGTGTGACTATTTAGTCTTCTGTAGTCCACACAGAACTTGGTGCTGCCATCCCTCTTTGGTATGAGCACCACTGGGGAGGCCCAGGGACTGCTGAACTCCTGGATTACTCCCAGTTCCAACATTGCCTGTATCTCCTCACTCAGAGTCTGTCTGACTCACTCAGGAACCCTGTAAGGGTCCTGCTTGATAGGTCTTTGGGGCCCTTTATCCACATGGTGCTGCACCAGTTTGGGTTCACCCTCATTTCCCAGTGAACATGTCCCCAAACTCCTGTAACACTGCTCGGATTTCTCGAATCTGGGTAGGAGATAGTCACTGGGACATTGCTACCCCTTCTACTGAGGTGTCACTCCGAGTCTCACTGAAGAGATCAGTCATCAGATCACCCTCAGACTCCTTCTGTCATCCACTGCAAATACTCAACACAAGGGCCTCCTTATCATGGTAAGGCTTCATCATGTTAACAAGGTACAGTTTTTGCCCCTGCCTCCTGCCTAGCAGTTCTACCATGTAGTTAACATCCCTGTCCTATCTTACCAGTTTGAAAGTTCCCTCCCAAGCTGCCTACAGCTTATTGTGCCTGATAGGAATGAGCACCATCACCTGCTGTCCCACAGCATATTCTTTGGCTTGAGCATTCCTGTCATGCCAGACCTTTTTTCTGCCATTGGGGTCCTGCCAGATTCTACTGGGCCAAGCCCATGAGCTCCCTAAACCTTGTCGTGAGGTTTAGGACATATGCCACAACAGACTCCTTGAGGGATTCACACTCACATTTCCACTCATCACAAATCTGATCTAAAGGTCTCCTCACCCTATGCCCATACAGCAACTCAAAGAATGAAAAATGTGTGGATTCTTGGGGTACCTCTCTTTAAGAAAATAACATATGGAGCAAATATTTGTCCCACTGTCTCTTAAACATGTCTGCAAATGCCTATAGCATAGTCTTTAGTGTAGAGTTTAACCTCTCCACAAGACCATTAGTCTGGGGGTAGTAGGGGATGGTCTTTAGGTGCTTCACCCTACAGTGGTCCCACAGACAAGCTAGCAGGTCTGACATGAAACTGGCACCTCTGTCAGTCAGTATTTCTTTTGGGAAACCTACCCTATTGAAAATCTCTAGCAAAGCATTTGCCACATTCTCTGCCTCGATGGAGGACAGAACCACCACCTCAGAGTATCTGGTAGCACAATCTACTAGCACTAGGATATAATTCTTCCCTATGGAATTTGGGGTACTCAGAGGCCACACAATATCCATAGCTACCCTATGAAACAGCTCCTCAATCACAGGCAAAAGCACCAAAGGAGCTTTGGCCTTGTCTGCTGCCTTGCTGACTTTTTGGCACTGCTCATGGTTCCTGTGGTACCCTGTTACATCCCTGGCAATCCCAGGCCAATACAAGTTCTGCATAACACAGCTCTTGTTACACTTTATGCCCATATGACTTGCAAAAGGAATATCATGGGCTATGGCGAGAAGTGCTAGACAGTAGGCTCTGGGCACTACCAACAGCGGTAAATCCTCACCTTCATTGCCCTCCCTCAGGGGTACACTTTGTACAGTAACTCTTTGTTCCATTATACAGATTCCCCCTTCCCTTGAGAATCATTGCCTCTCTAGCTACATCCTTCAAGCCTTGTAATCTATGGTCTGAGAGCTGAGCATGCCTTAACTCTATGTTTGTGACTTTTTACAGCTCCTCTTCCACAGGAAGTCTGATATCCTCTGACAGTGGTACCTCACTGTCAGCCTGGGTACTACCACTCACCTCTTGCCCTTGCTGTCACATTGTCAAAGGGAACATCAGTACCTACAAGTAACTGTGTCTCATCTTCAGACTCACTGCTACAGGGTAGCTTCCTCTCTGAATTAGCCACATCACCCATCCTGGCTTCATGGATGCGCTCTGTCTGGATTTCCCCAAGCTACCAGACCCACATGCCTGTTTCCAAGCCTGACTTCATGTCACTACATGCACACAAGGTAGTGCATTATCAAAATTATTCCCTATCAAAACATCTGAAGAGATATCCTCAGACATTCTTACTTGCTTGCTTTCTTTTCCACCCTCCCAGTCAAGGTGAACCCTGGCCAAAGGCATTTGAAATGGGATCCCTCCTAAAGCTCTGAATGGAGTGGACTGCCCAAGCAGGTACTGCTCCTGCTTAACCACTGCAGGCTTCACAATGGTTATATCAGAGGCTGTGTCTTTCTTGGCAGTGGTCTGTTTTCCATCCACCAAGATAGGATACAAACTCTGGTGGTAGTTTGATACCCCTGTTGTCTCCAGACAACTTACCACTAGCATTCTGTTATTCCCACTTGCTGTTTCCCCACCTTTTGTTCTCCACCTTGCCTCCATGGACATCTATATGCTACATGGCCCCACTGTTACATTTAAAATATTTAACCCTTGATCCTAGCTGTGTACCTGAACTAGGGGCTTCCCCTGTGACTGGTGGACTCTGTTGGGGAGGGTTGGGTTGCCCACCATGGGTTCTCTTTTATCCATGTGCAGCATTGAGTATTCCTCTCCTGTGCACTGATGCCCTGCTTGCTAAGTAGAGATCCCCCTTTTTCCGTAACTCATTTGCAGAGTTGCATTCCCTGTCTGCAAACCAGATTCTCATGTCAAGCAAAGTGCTAAGGGCTTGTTCCATCACCAAAAGGTCTGCCAGCCCTTGAAAAGTGATGACCTGACACTCACTCACCCACATATAAAAATAAGTGCTTAACTCAGCAATATAATCACACACACTTTCATCTGCCTTGCATTTATGCTCACAAAACGTTTTTCTTTAAGCTTCAGATGTTAACTTAAAACATTCCAATAAACACATTTTAACTTTGGCATAGTTTAAGCAATCAGTATCAGACAATTTAGAAACAGCAGTTACAGCTTTACCATGGAGTAATGGGGTCAGGAACCATACCCAGAGCCCTTGGTCAACATTATACTGTTTAAATACCCTTTCAAATACATGAATAAAACTATCAAAATTACCACCTTCTGTAAATTGTGGAAGAAATTTACTGACCTTCATTGCTTCCTGGGTACGGTTACGCCCTTTGACATTACAATCTTCTATGACCCTGCCAAGAGCCAGCATCTCCCTCTCATGCTGGGGCTGCTTCTCCTTTTCTTTGGTCATTAAATGGCACAATCTCTCTGATGATTCTAATTCCAAACCTCTGGCCTCCAGTTCAAGTTTATTTAACTCCACATGGATTTTTAAGTCCTCTGAGGACAAGTTGAACTGCCCTGTTTCTGAGAGCTGTACATCCCCAATGCCAGACTAGTTGTCCTCCGGGTTGCTGGTCTGTGCTGCAGCTGTGATTAAGGCTGCAGTCAATTCCCCTTCAGTCAGATTGGCATGCACCAGTTCTTTGGCTTGGCACATCTCAGCCAACTGGTTCCTTGTCACCTTGCCATAATCCTCTGCTGACATCCTTGCCTGCTCTCCCTGACTAACTAAGCTAACAAGAAGTAAAAAATACAACTATTGTGATATGAAACTCTGAATGTCTACTTTTTGGCTGATTGAGAGTACACCTTTTTAGTGACATCTGCTTACAAGCTAGATGAGTTCCATTAATATGCCCCCACTGCCCGCCAATATGTGACGTCTCCATGCTGGGCCAGTAATTGTGGAGCATGAATCCTCACCACTGGCAGCGGAGAGGGACATGCACTTGGAATACAAATGGATGCATTTAGTATTTCCAGATGCAGACCTCTCTGCATCAAGCACAA
Organism: Protopterus annectens; assembly: GCF_019279795.1. Lineage (NCBI taxonomy): Eukaryota > Metazoa > Chordata > Ceratodontiformes > Protopteridae > Protopterus > Protopterus annectens. The sequence continues at coordinate 1,255,881,714 of NC_056728.1, forward strand.
TTTCCCTTAAGAGCACACAGGGCCCACACTCAGCCCGGGGTCTGGGTGTCTCTATCTGCCCTATCCTGGCTGGTAGTACCTCCTATCGTCACACTGTTATAGAGAACAAATCCAACTAATTGTAACTGCTTTCACTAATCCAGGCATTTGCTAACCATAAATGTCCATGCCACTTGTCGACAAATTGTCAAACTGTAGATGACAACTGCATGGAAACTGTAATATATATATATATATATATATATATATATGTGTGTGTGTGTGTGTGTGTGTGTGTGTGTGTGTGTGTGTGTGTGTATACATACATTTATATATAGCTATATATCAATATCTATATCTGTATACATACATGTACAGCTGTGTGTGTGTGTGTGTGTGTGTGTGTGTGTGTGTGTGTGTGTGTGTGTGTGTATAAATACATGTGTATGGTATGTGTATATAAAGATGTGGTTGCCTGTCTGTGAAAATGTTGCACTTGTATATTGGCATTTGATTTGGCATTTTTGGCACAGTGACCTTAACCTTGTTGTTTATGTAGAACAATATCACCAAAGCTTGAGCACACATTCAAATGCCCCAAGAGTGTGTGTGTGTGTGTGTGTGTGTGTGTGTGTGTGTGTGTGTGTGTGTGTGGAGGGGGTCAGTGTTATTTCAGGCCATGTGTTCAGTTTGAGAAAACTTTTAGCCAAAATGTCATATAGCAGAAAAATGCATCTTGTGTAGTGTGCTGTCCTGTCATTTGGACTGAAAAGACTTCTAAGAAGCAGAGCTGTGGCTGCTAAAAAGCACTAGAAAAGCATTCATTCTTCCTGTTTTGCTCATATTTTATATTGTTTAAATAATTTCTTTCATGTGTTTCCTGGAATATATATTTTATATTGCAAGAGATATGTCAATTAAATTATTTTCTGAGAAACAGGACCACACTGAAAAAGCAAGTTGCTGTGGTTCAGCAGTAAACAAAGCGATGAAAGTAACGCTTTACAGTAGAAAGAAGACAGTCTACAAAGACTAGTGGAGACAAAATGTGTTAACAAGTTTCTGAAGATACAAGCTAAAATGTCAAAATGAGATTATTCTTTTTTATCATTGTGACAGTTCTTTATAGCGTATTTTGTCATAACTATACTCCAGAATGCACATAGTTAACAATCATCAGTGATTCCTTTTTATTATATCTACAAGTGATTAAGATGAAATTCCCTGAGCGCCAGTTGCTTAAGGAACAACACATTGAATAAGAGAATCCCAGCTTCTGTTTTTCATTGGAAACCATGGTTGGTGCAATTTCTAAATAAACTGTGGCAATGATTCCTTTGTCTGAATGTTGTTAGCTATCCTTTTTTCATGTGTGTGCAACCATGTAGGTGATGTGTGTGTGTGTGTGTGTGTGTGTGTGTGTATGTGTGTATATATGTATGTATATATATATATATATATATATATATATATATATATATATATATATGTGTGTGTGTGTGTGTGTGTGTGTATGTTGAGGAGGCAGGGTGCTCACCCCAAGTTTTGGGATTGTGGAGAGGCTTGTCTTCATACAAGAAATCTTATAGTTTGAGATTTTGCCCTTTATGTGTTTGGGCAATTTGTGCTCGATGCTTTATGTTCTTGACATCATGTATGTCAACATTTCATAGTAGAGCCATCCTTTTTATATTGTACATCTTCCACATTTATTGTCCCTATCCAACTTTACCAAATAATGTGAAAGACTAAGTTAATACATGTTCTTTTTTTTGTATTTAACACTCACCTTGCTGCATGGTCCTTCTATCACTGATATATTGAAACTCATTTAGTATACAGTTTAACTGTTTTCCTTAACTTCTGTTTAGCATTTGCTGTGATGAGTTTAAACTCTTTTGAAAAGTGGTGTGCTATCACATAACTTTGCAAAACTGTTTCCCTCCTACATGCACCACTGAGGCTTTTGCATAATGCAGGTCCTCTTTATGGACATGGTTCTTTGTCTCTTGTATTCATTTCAGATTATCACAATTAAAAAAGTAGACTTTGCTTTCAAATAGCTTTGAATTATATATACAGCAGCATGCATATGATGCATTATATGACACAAACTGTCTCACTGTGAGCAGAATATGTGACATTGTTTGACAGCAGTGAGGGGTTTGCCTGGTTTGTTGAAGTAGCAATTCCCCTCCAGTCTACTTGCAGACAATGCCACCACATGTAGCTGCTGCAATCAAGCAAGGAAATGCAAACATGTGGCTGATCACCCAAACTGGGCTGCAGCTGCAGAGATCTTTGGAATGGGATGCAGCAGACATGTAACATACAGGACTTTTAGATCTTATCAAAGCTTCTTGCTACACTTAGCAATCACCTCATGTTTTTGTTGTGATGCTGAGCTCCTAACACTGCTCGTCTCTGCAGACTAAGCTGGTATCAAAAAGTGCAGCTAGCTTAGAATCACATTGTGTATATGCATAAGGTGATTGAAATTTATAAGACTTAACACTTTCATCTGAAATCTAGACATGCATATTCACAGACAAAACACTGACAAGAAAAGTATTTTGAAGTGGGAGACCTCTTTCCCAACAGATGCAATATTTCAAAAACATCATAAGTTTTTTTTTTTAAGAATCTTGTGAAGCCTTCTAGTTTATTGAACTTCTGACTCATTTAGAAATGCATGTAAGAATCTGACACCTTTGAATAATCAGCCTTGAATGCAAGAAAACAAGTCTCATTATGGAAAATAAGCTGAAAAATCAGATGCAGTGAGTTAAAATTTACTGGCTATTCTGTCATGATTATGTCACCTAGCAATTTTGCTTCTGTCTTTGTATGAACAAAGACAGGGACATCATTTGAAGTCCTGTAGATGTTTTTGAAGGCATTGTTTGAATATACTATGGAGCCGTTTATGGTCTTACTTCAAGATTATTCATGCTACAAATACAGACATGGACAATTTGACAACCAAACACTATGGCTAAAATATTTTATTTGAGCATAACATATCTGAGCATCATCCAAACCTCAATACCTCTAAGTTACTGGTCTTCTTTCTTACAGTAACATTGTGCAAAGAACTTGCTAGATAACATCTAGGTCCTGAGTAGTAGGTTGTGAAATATTAAAGAATGTAAGTGCTACTGCCATATTGATCTGATATGTAACTATTTCAAAGCTTTCCTCTTACTCTGTTGGCCAGAAACATGGTTGATAAGTCCAACAGATGTGCAGATGGAGGCCTGTACAACAAAGGTTATATGCAGGTTAGTTATTAAAGAAATTAAACCTCCAGTTGCATATTCAGTTTTTGCTGAAGTGAAAGTCCAGAAAAGATGTAAAGGTCTGTTTATTCTTGGTAGTTGTAGAATAGCGTGTGTGTGTTGTACCTTTAAGAAGCGTATCAAGGACAACACGTGCATATAAATAGCATACACGTGCTAGCTTCAGTGCCATTTTGAGAGCGCAGCCAAAGAGTGAGCATGCATGAGTGTAATAACTAGTTTGTTTATAAGTTTATCTAAGTTAAAGTTATTAAGCCCCAATCCTGATGAGTTTGTACATAATAAAGCTGTTTGAACAGAACCCATAAATGTTCATCTATTTTATCTTGACCAGACTAACAATATGATGTCAGAAGTGGGATCCCAGAGACTGCTTTTCAAAGCTACAAGGGACAAAGTTAACAGTGAAGGTAAACTAAGTGAACTGAGTACAAAAAAGGGCCAGAAACTAACCAAAGGTAAATAAAATTTGCATGAACGATTTATTTATTAAAAAAAAAGAAAAAAAAGATAAAACAGAGCATTACAAGGGCACAGAATGCATTATTAAGAAAGTGAGAGGCACAAAAAAGTTTGTTGATTAAACAAAATGTTTAAAATTAAGATAACTGATAAAATTATTATCAGAAAAGCACATAAGGGGTTTGGAATTACCTCGGAATTGTAAAACGAGCATGTTTAAAGTAAAATGAGCATGTTTAGAGTAAAACAAGCACAAAAAAAAAAGAATAATGACAATGAAAAAAGATTAAATGAGCAAAACGAATATAATAAAAGGCAAATAGGCACATTAAGCATAAATAAAGCAAGGTGACTGCATGTTTTTTGGCAAAGTCTGTGTTTTGTCATAAACTATTGTTTTGCATTGATTGAAACTATTCAGGGCATAACTAGAGTTATTTGAAGTATCTCAAAGTGTGTAAAAGTGTTTACAGTGTGTGCTTATTATTGTGCATTTATTACAAAGAGTTTATTTGTGTGCAAAGTGCAAAGTGCTACTATTTCATAAAGTACAATCAAAATACAGCAATTTCAAAAAGTTTCTTGTACTGGGTGTGTCTTTTCACAGAGTACCACAATTACAGAGTGTTTCTTGCACTGAAAAGATTTATTTAGCAAAGTACAGCCATTTTGGGAAAGTTTCAGTATGCTGTGTACTGTTTATTTGCAAAGTGCAATTCCTTAGAAATGTTTTTTGCTCTGAGCTTCTTCTGCCCAGTTTATTCACACAGTGCAGTTATTTTGAAATCTTTCTTACACTGATAAGAGGTGATTTCTTACAGTATGGTGATTTCAAGAGTATTCTCGTGCCTGGGAGATTTAGTTCACAAAGTTCAGTTATTTAGAGGCGTGTTGTGCTATTGGGCATAGTTAGAAATACTGGCATAAATTTCTGGCATATGTATAAGTGTGCATGTTCGCACAGTTACCAGTGGACTTGGGTTGCATTGTGTTTTACTGTAATTTGTTGGCATGGCAGATGGATTTAGAAAACTATCACTACTTGTATTTAATCAGAGGCAGCTCATGCTATTGGACTGCAGGACTGCAGACCCTCCAGCTGTAAAAGAAAATAAAACAAAAAGAAAAGAAAAAAGAAAATAAAAAATAAAAAAGTAAAAGCAAGTCCATCCGGAACTCCAAGGATGCGTGTTTGCATGCATTCCTGGAACTCAAAAGAGTGTAAGAAACTTCTCTGTGTAGAAGATTTTCAGTCCATATATTTCTAGTTAACCACTGTATATTAATCAGATCAGACAATAGTAGTAGAAGTAGCGAACGTAAACTTGTCAAGTCAAAAAGTAATAATAGAAAATATATAATTCTACAGCATTGCTAAGTATTCGAAAGTAATCCAAGCAAGGCAGGCAGTCTTTTTCCAGTCGAAAATCCTTTATTAAGTACACAGACAAGCGATCCAAGTAAAACAAAACTAGAGTCATAATTTCCTCACAAGCTTTCTAAAAATATATATACATTTTATCAGGCACGGGAGTGGTTTGTTGTGCTGTAAAACAAAGTGGTATTGGTACACATGTTAAATACACATCCCTTCCCCCATCAGTGTGACATTCAAGCTGGTCCTGCCCTACCTAGTAGCTGTCATAATAATATATAGCCCTAATGTACTTTAATAGTACATCTTATTTAACCAAATTATTAAGTAGATTATTAAGTCTGTGATTTTATACAAGGCAATATACTACATGGCTGGAAATATATCAACCTTAGTTCATTTTGCGATCAAAAATTATATATAAATATATACATATACATTTTGCATGTAAAAATCAGTTTCTATTTTCATAACCTATTGTTAACAAAGATCGCTTTCGTCCTTCTAGACTTCTTCAGGTCTGTGTACAAGAACCTTAAAAACCTATATAATTGTATAATTAGTTAGTATTGTTATTACCATCATTTTGACCCACTACACTTTAGTGGGTTGTTTTGAGACTTCGGGGATACCATGGAGATTACTTGTTTTTTCATTCCTGTTACTCCACGCATCTGGACTGGTTCACCAGCAGTCCGGATTATCCTTCACGCATGCAAACAAACATCTGGACTGATTCACCAACAGTCCAGATTAGCCAAACAGCATTCAGACAACAGAGATCCCAGAAGTCTATGCAGTTGACAACTGCATAGACTTGAAGGGGATCGTACTGCAACAGCTGCAGGCTGGTAGCTCTCACGAGAAGGGGAAGGACTTTGCTCTCACTGGGCTTTTTTACTGATCTCTGAAGCTACAGGAAGGGGTGAAACTTGCACTGGAGACTTCTTGGGACTGAAGGGTGCTTCTTTTGTTACTGAACTCCGAAGCTGCAGGAAGGGGTGAAACTTGTACTGGAGACTTCATGGGACTGAAGGGTGCTTCTTTTTTTTACTGAACTCCGAAGCTGCAGAAAGGGGTGAAACCTGCAGTGGAGACTTTGTGGGACTTAAAGGTTCTTGGAAATGGACTCGGAGGTATGGACTCATCATTTTAATGAAGTCAAGCTGTGTGTGGCTTGAAACAGGGCTTTTTTATTTTGTGTGTGTGTGTGGCTTGAAACAAGACTTTTTTATTTTGTGTGTGTGTGTGGCTTGAAACAGGGCTTTTTTAGTGTGTGTGTGTGTGTGTGTGTGTGTGTGTGTGTGTGTGTGTGTGTGTATGTGTGGCTTGAAACAGGGCTTTTTTATTGTGTGTGTGTGTGTGTGTGTGTGTGTGTGTGTGTGTGTGCGTGTGTGCGTGTGTGTGTGTGTGTGTGTGTGTGTGTGTGTGGCTTGAAACAGGGCTTTTTTATTGTGCGTGTGTGTGTGTGGCTTGAAACAGGGCATGTGTGTGTGTGTGTGTGTGTGTGTGTGTATGTGTGGCTTGAAACAGGGCCAGTGTGTGGCTATTATATTTTCATCACATATTTGGTCTGTTTTTCTTAAAATTGTGTTTTTTCTGTGAAATTAGTGGCAAATCATTAAAAACCGAAGTTAGAAAATAATGACGGGCATTTGAGTTTCTGATTTCATACCCTTCAGAAAATTCATACTAATGCAAGACCATTCATTATCTTTATAAGTTTATAAGGGCAATATTTAAAAATTGTCCTTATTTTTGGGTCTTTGTCCCACTTCTGTTTATGGCTTTGTCCAGATTTCTTGCTCTAAGGCTCAGAGGTATGACAAATGTGTCAGGGCCATCTCCTTCAGCCAGAGGCATTTCAAATTGTGACATGCTTGTTGCACCTCACTCCCCCACATAGTGACTCTGGATGTGTCCAGGCAAGGCAAGGAGCAGTTATGCAGTGTAAGTGTGCAGATTATCCCCCCATCCAAGGTAGACTCAAGTACTACAGTGGCTTTTCATCTGTCCTTGATTTTGCAGAATGTTCTGGTTTTCTGTCTATTTTATACTGTTGATTTATGCTTCTTCTTATTCAGAAAATGCATGTTGTTGCAGTGCCTGTCGCTCTGTGTTTAAGTAGCAATGCTTTAATGGCCATCAGGTAAGCTTGTCTGAGACTTTAAGATGCAAGTAAGCTTTAATAAGTATACTGTTAAAGAATTACCAACATTGAAAGCCTTTTTGTTGTTGCCATGCAGAGAATATTTACATAACTAGATAGCGTATAAGCCTTAGGTATTGAAATGCATATAACGATATTTGTAATAAAGGACAGGATTACAGTATTTTCAGAAGCTCATTACATTTGTTGGAGACTTGCAGTCATCTTTGCAGGCTATACCCATAAACTAAACAGATTGGCAATCTATCATGTGTGGTCTATAACCTGTGCGAGCTCGTTGTTCATTTTTTACTTTGATCATGTTTCCTCATGAAATAAGTAGATCGTTGTTGTCAGGCAGCAGGTCTTTTTTGGATAAGAAACATTTTTACAAGTGGGGGCATCACACAGATTGCTACTTTCAGCATGTTACTTGGTACTTTTATAAAGCTGAATATAAATTATAATTAGAACTGCAGTGCGAGAAGTGGTTTGAGTGCTGTTTGTTTTTTTATACTTGATTTTGACTGGCATTCCGATAATGTTTTTAAAAAGTAATTTATTTTTTCATGCCTCACAACCTTTTTGTTTCCATCTAGATATTAAGTAAACTGTCATGTAGCCAATGCATTGAAATATTTTTTTTCTTCTACACTTCATTTTGTCTTGACTGGACTCTCATAATGATGGTTTGGCACCCAGGGCAACGTATTTACAGTCCCAGTTTGCACATTTTTTTGCATAGCGCCACCCCTTTCTAGTTGACCCACCCATTCAGCTGTCTCCTGCAGCCCCCCTTTAATTTGAAGTCATCATCCGCCACTGTATTTACTCAGAATATTGCAGAGAATTGGAGAAAATTTGATCAAGAGTACGATAGTTTTATACAAGCAGCTTATTCTAACAAAGATGCACGCACAAGGCCATTCATTTTGCCTAACCTAGCTGGGTGAGAGGTCATTGAAAAACAGCGTTCATTTGTGTATGCACCACCAGTATATAAAGGAGAAGGAGAAAAACATCATATTGTTGTACAGGCTGAATCAAGGGAGGACCCTCAGTGCTTGAAACGCAAGTTCAGGGAAATGTGCAACCTGCAGACAAATATTACATTAGAGAGGCATTTGTTTTGCACAAGAGATCAAAAGCAAGGGGAACCTTTTGCAGCTTATATTACTGACCTGAGAAACAAAGCTAAAACATGCAGGTTTGGTGACTTAAAAGATGAGTTAATAAAGGACAGGCTTGTGTGTGGTATTAACAGTGCTCCAGTGAGAAAGATTTTGCTTTGTGACAGTGATGTAATGCTGAGCAAAATTATTGAGATTTGTCAAATACATGTTACAGAAAGGCACACAAGTATGCTTACAAGTGATAAGAGCATGGTTTCAGCAAGCTCCAGTGCAGAAGTAGACAGCATGCAACATGTGTCTAGCAGTAGCAGGCCCAAGCACATGGCAGCTGCAACCCCTGTGAGTGTGGCAGGTAAAACCCATAGTTTTCCAGCAAGTTTTAAGACTAGTTCAGAGAGAAGGACATGATCAGTGCAGTACAAGGGTGAGTCAGCAAAAGTCAAATCAAGTTTATTGTTAATTGTCACAATTATTGTGCCAGTCATGAGTCTAAAAGAGAAAACTGCTTAGCATTTGGTCAGCAATGCTACAAGTGTAAAAAATTGAACCGTTTTCAAATGTTTTGCAAATCAAGTAAACCTCACACAGTTATAAAGAAGGGTCACTTAAAAAAGCAGGTTGATTGTATAGTTTTTATTTCATGAATAAGCTTATTCTAAATTTTACAATTAGAAGTTGAAAAGATTGAGTCACCAAATTTAATTAAGGACATGGGAACCTAATCCAACTGATGAAGGAATTGTCTAAGGCACTGTGGAATGACCATCTAGTTAATAGGTTAGTTCAGTTGCAGGGCACTTTTTAAATCTAGCCACAGATTCCAGGTGAGAATAAAACTCTGTACCGTTTCTCTGTGAAGTTAACACCTTAACCATTATGCCAACCCTCCTTGTTAGTAGAGGACGTTTTTAAGTCAAGCATAGTTGTGTAAAAGTGATGTAACAGTTGCATTTGAACCCACTCAGATCATCCAGAGAGAAAGAGAGTGAGAGAGAATGAGACAGTAATGGGTATGTCTAATGTTGTCACTGTCAACCTCCTCTTTCCCATTTTTACATAAGGGTTCGGGATCACATCAACATTAGTCATTGTGGCCAAGTCAAGTAGAGCCAGTGTTTACCTCACTGTATGATTAATGTGCCTGGAATAAAAGCAGGCAATCCTATTACATGCTTGATCCAGTTTTCTTTGACATGTGAGTTTAAATTATTAAACATGTGAAATATGAACTTGAGGCAAGACAGAAGGGAGGCACTAGTTTTGACACTCTTACTTTAGCTGCTGAGAAAAATATAGCTCTGTATAGTTTGATCAAACTGAGGTTACATGTACAACCATGCTGTATACCTATGAGCTAAAGTTAAGCTGATTGTTGGTGGTGATGCCAAGTATCTTGGATGTTTCAACTTGTAAAACTGTGGTGAGACTGACTTATTTAATTGCATTGGTTATGCAAAAGAGAATGCCAGGTTTCTGGGATGAGGTTGAGGTTATATAACTGTGAGAGTGTTTGTGTGTGTGTGTGTGTGTGTGTGGGGGGGGGGGGGGGATTCAGGAAAGGAAAGTATTAAGTGTGCTTTTGAGTCATTTAGTAGTAGACCCATGCAGTTTAGCCAGGTGTAAAATGTATTAAATAATGAAAGCAAAAGAAAATGGGGGGGGGGGGTTCAAGAAGAGGAGGAACAAAAAACAATAATGTGGGAAATGCGTGCATAACTGATACGGTTAGCTTATGTTGGGTGCCATGTTGTTCACTAAAATGGTAACTAGAAGAAGGTCAATACAAAGCCTTTAAGGACATCAATAGCAATCAGGTATTGTGCTTATGTAGTCGAGTTACAGTTCATCTTCTATGGTCTATTATCTAAGGAACTCCTGAATAATTGATTAATGATTTCTAAGGAGTCCATTTTTTGAAGATTCTGAATAATGGCAGTACTGAAAGCTTTCAAAAATTCAAGAATATTGCACATTCAAATTTTCCAATATGATGTACTTTATTTGTTCTAGTAGGTTGTGAGATGAGTTAGGAAAAAGCATAAAGCTGAAAAGATGGTTGCATAGGTATTATTTTTGTTAAAAACCTATCAATGTTGATATCTCCAAAATTTACGACATTTGAGTTCAGGTTCACAATTGGTCAATGCAAGGCTTCCTTAGTGATAGAATTTTCTATAACTGATGGAATGTTGATTCAGACAACAGTGAAAGTTTGGATTAAGAGATTTTAATGTAGGCTTCAACAGATCTTTGGTAAGGGGAGACAAGGAGTTGGTCACTACAGACAATATAGAATATAAAGTAATGCTATACCTGTTCCAAATGTATGTGTTCTGTAACACCTAAGAATGGCATAGTTGACAGGGGGTCTCAGAATTGTTAAAATCATTACATTTCAACCTGGTTTTCAAGACAGCAAGGTAGCTTGTTGGTACACTTGAGATACAACCATGAATTAATTTTTTTATGTTTCTTATTTTTTTATTTTATTCTTTTATTTATTTTACATTTGTTGACTGGGCTAGTCTAACTGGATACATGTCCATTTTCAGTAGAGGCCCGGGGAGATAAGCTCCGTGCAAAAAATAACAAAAAACATTTTTACATACAATTATGTTACAGGTTAATACAGAAATTATCATAGAGGTCTAAGTACCTCCCATTTCAAAATCCAGGTACAATACTAAAAATACAGGTCTAATAATATACTATAGTCTGGGAGATAAGGTCTGGGATAAGAGGAAATAATACATTTATATTTACAAAGAACATTAGAAGTTAACCCAGAAAAAATCAAAGAGGACAGAAATACTTCACAGTGCCAAAGGCAGGTACAATGCAAAAATTACAGAGAGGGGAGAAATACTTTGCAGTGCAGTAGGCAGGTACAGTGTAAATTACAGGTAGAATACAGAAAGTTAAAATAAAAGAGGTATATTGTGTAATTATTTAAATAAAGAGTTGTCACACTATGAGTAAGCCTAGGGGATGAAAAGAAGGGTAAGGAATAGGAAAAAGGTAATGTGGCAAGTAAGGAAAGTAGAGCCAGTTGTAGGGAAGTAGTGGGTAGGCAGTGCCTGTTATGAGTAGAAAAAGTAGAAAAATGCACTGAATTTTAGGATTTTTAATCCTGTTGCAGTTTATCATATGTCCATTACAGTGGAGTGAACTGGGGGTAACTTCATAGAAGTTGCACAAATATTGCTCTTACTTTTGTTCAGCCTCTTTGTCTTCATCTAAAAGTTTTATTAGATGTAATTCATATTCCTCTTTAGTAGTTCCCACCATTTCCCCTTTGATCATTTCATATACAGCTCTTTGTAACATTTATGGAATTGAATACATTCCAAGTGATACCTTTAGAAATCCTTATCTGTACAGGAGTGTATTAAATATACATACCCTTGAACTATTTTCATTCTGACATAATTTAGCACAATGTAATCAATGGTTAGCATCAAGAGTTATAACCCCTTCTTTCGTATGCTTGAAGCGGATAATGCTCTCTTTTTACCTATGAAACATATATATATATATATATATATATATATATATATATATATATATATATATGGTCTATGTTAAATCAGCGAACACTTAAAATAGCGAACGCTGATTTATCGACCCTTTAACAGCGAAAGCTGACAATCTCGAAGACACAGAACAACCATTTTATTCCCAGGGAAAAAAATTGCTGTTAAAAAACAAAAAAAGTTCAAAACACAAAATAAAGTGGGGAGCTTTGCCCTCCCGCACCCCCCCCCCACACACCCTACTTAAATATACCAACTCTGAGATCACACCACAGTGGAGGAAATGGCAAAGTCCCGAAAACAGTCCAGCAATTTTTTTCCCTGGGAAAAAAATTGGTATTCCGTGTCTTCGGGATCATCAGCTTTCCCTCTTAAAGGGTCGATAAATCAGCGTTCGCTATTTTAAGCATTCACTGATTTAATATAGACCCTTTATATATATATAATGTCAGTTTGTACTGCTTCATGTCTGTACTGTTACTATGATATTTACCCATTCATTCAATTCATTTTGCTTAACTATGACTTCATTAACTTCCATGTGCTTCAGTTCTTGTTCAGTTCTCCACAAAAGTTAAAACTTACTGTCAGAGAAAGAATCACTGTTTTTTTTTCTGTTTTCTTAAAAGTAAATGTTAATGTAATATTCTCCTTGCAGATAATCCAGGATTTGAAACAAATCAGAATACTTCTCCAAAAATCAACAGCACCTTCTGACATTCATTCAGTACTTTGAGGATTATATTTCTGAAGACGCAATGAACTACTTGTCATAAGGGCTCTTTTACTGCATCTGCTAGTTTCATCTACTTTATTATTTTATCATTTACCATGGGAAGTAGTCACAAAAGAAGCATAATGCATTGAGATAAAGTAAACTGCACAGAGAATTCATTGCAATGTGATCAGATGCCAATGAGATATTTATAAGTACCATCTTGGCAGGTTGAAGGCTACATAATGAAATTTCACAACCACAATAATGACAGTAACCATGCTGCTGAAATGACCATAGTATGCATGACCATATGACCAAAGGGAAAGCTTAAGGCTGGTGGAATATCCTGTGCAATACTATGCTATGCAAAGCACATTCACATGTTTAATAAAGCATCCCGTAGACAATGACAGCAGCCCATACAAGCACACTACAGCAAGCTGTCACGTCATTTCATCAAATAAATGTGGAGGTAGTGGGGAGCAGTAAATGTAGAAATGGGGAAGATCAAGAAGAGGAACACACAGAAGGACAACATGAAGAGAAGATAGCTGAGGGAAGAAAGGTATTCTTTTTGGGGGATAAGAAGGGTGTGGAGAAGGTAGCAAGGAGTAATAACAGGGAGGAAGGAAGGTATAGAAAGAAAGAATCAGGTGCAGACAAACATACGACACATAGCAGAACTAACAGGAGGAGGTACTGACACATGATGTGAGTGACAGTGCAGAGATGCAGACTGACAGAAAGCGGCAAGTGGTGATGGGGGGATTGAGTAATAAAATAGTGGATATGGAGTAATGCAAGATGAAGGAAAAACAAAAGTTGGGGATAAGAAAGAATATAGATGGCTTATACAACCAGCTACAAGTCAAACCTGTCCAGATGTTGTTCACGTCCTTGGCTAGCATCATGTGAGGCATCTCCTCTGGTTGCCTGACAGATGGGACTGGCTTTCCTAATGACTTGATCAGATGCAAAAGAACATTGCTTTAATATCTGTTGTTCTGTTAATATTTAAAGTGATTTTAGTAATATTTAAAATGTTTTCATGGTGTTTAGGTCCCTCCTATAATGGATTCACTTTTTATTTGTCTAGGGGTAGTTGAGAGGCATGGAAATCCCTCAGCATGCACACACACACACACACACACACACACACACACACACACACACACACACACACACACACACACACACACACACACACACACACACACACACTGTCTGTACATGAAAACCCACCCTCCCAGCCTCACTCTGACAGTCACCCATTCACACATATACACAAACATGCACACACCTACCCTACTTATCACTTAACTAACTCCCTGCTGTGACTACCCACACACAGACACACACACACACACACACACACACACACACACACACACACACACACACACACACACACACACACACACACACACACACGCACCTGACAACAGTTATGTTGCCACCATATACACATAGTTTTAAAATTATTTTAACCCAGACAGTAGTGTGTTTGTTATCTAATTGATTAGCTTAGAAAGTACAGCACTGGGAGACTATACTAGGCACATCTATAGTCCAGCAAGTATTACCACGTACCAGTCTTGGGAAGATGCAGTGTTTTATTAGTCACATTTTCCCACATCCACCACATTCATCAGAGACTTATGTTTCCACTTCCATTCTGTTCTGAATTCTTGCTGTCATAGTCAGATGTATAAAATAACAGAGATTAAAGTCATGGACCCAATCAATTACAAGGGACACTACTGGATTTTTAAGAGGATGAATTAGAGAGAGAAAAACAGTGCCTTGGAAAGGTTCTCATAGTCAAGCAAAATTCTAGAACATATATGCGGTCACAAATAAATGTCATCATAAATGCAACAACCCTTTGAGAGAAATGGATACATACTTAAAAAGAAGGCAAACAATACAATTTTGATAAAACAATAAGCACCGAGGGTAAACACAAAACTTAATATACTTTTTTCATGATGTTACTATAGCCAGATTCATTAACGCCTAAACTAAGCATACACTGTGTACCCTAAGTGTACATGATCTGAAGTCACGAACACCCTGCTATATTTTTTGTGCTTTCTAGTCACTCAGAAAGAAGTGCACATATAGTCTATACTTTGGTAACCTTTATGAGTCCCCCTTGATATTTAAGACTACAAGAAAATCAGTAGGAAAACTAAAATTAAGAGGAAGAAAGTTGGAAGATATGATTGTATAGTCTGTTCACGCAGAACGGTGTATACTTGGTGTAGGCATTAATGAATCACAGGGAGTGATTTTCTGTGTTGCAAAGATTTGCAATGACTTTTCTTTTTCGTACAATGTCTTAGTTTACCATGTTAACAGCATTTTGTTACAGCATTTATTAATTGTTACATAGTGTTTTATACCTAATGAGATGGCTTCCAACTGGTCCATTTTTATCAGTGTCCTACCTAGTTATCAAATTTAAATAAAGAAAGAAATATGCCATTCAGAGAATATTAGAAAAAAAAAAAAACAGAAGAGCAGTCAACAATAAAGATCATGCAGGAAGAAACAAGAAAAGTGCTATAAAGAACAAATGTCTAAGATGGGAAAAGATATTTCACTCATTTCAGAAGAAAGCAAAACCTTTTACTGGTGTATCGAATTGAAAAGAAGAATGTATGGAGGAGTAGTGTGGTTTAATAATCTAAAGGTTAAGAACATACAGCATAGCAGAGAAATAAAACATAATCCATCCATTCATTTATCCATCAATCCATCCATTCATCTATCCACCCTATCTAGTTTCTAAACTCTTTTTTCACTCAAGTAGTCCCAGACTTCCATTCTAACAAGAATATTCTCCAGATTTTTCTATGTGTGTCACAGACAAGCTGAGGCACCTGATCCCTGTAGTATGTTCTGGGTCTTCCCAAGTCCTCTTGTCACCAGGCCATTTATGTCACTCCTCCTGGGTCAGGCAATCAAGGAAGGCATCCTTAACAGGTACCCAAGCTCCCTGGGAAATTAGTAATGTTACTCTGGAAGCCACTCAGTTTGCTGAATTCCTTCTTTTGCCAGACTCCACTGAGAAGGAAAATCGTTCCCGGTACATATGTCAGCGATTTTATTATTCATCACTGTCCAAAATCCTAAGTTCTTGAACACAGCTGACATTGGGAACATACAATGACAAGTACACTGACAGCATATTCCTATGGCTCAATTCTTGTTTCACCAACATAGTCCAGTCCTTGATCTATAGTTCAGGTGCCCTAGTATCCATCTGCTGGTCAGCTACCTGATCTACTCTACCTTCAGTTTTGAATAATATCCCAAGGTAAACACCTTCACTTGACATAGTGACTCACCTACCACCTACAGACAGCAAGGAGAGAGAACCATGATTTGATTCAGAACTGTTGAGTTTCATTTCAACCACCTATAGCTATACTATAGGCCATTAAACATACATAGGAGTAAATGGGTGTATGATGTCAAAAGATAGTGTATACTTTTTCCACCTTTCACGAAAAATAATCAAGAAGAATAATTTTCTGAATTACTTTGCCACACTATTTCATGAACAGTTTCTGTGGAGAGCACCTGACCAATTAGCATTACATTCGCACCAGACTGATACATATTCAAGTGACTTCATCAGAGAGACAACTTTCTGCACTATGGCCAATGCCTCCATCAAGCAAAAGTGGAAATATGGTCTCTATCTCTTGGGCTTACTGCACTATGGAAACTTTTGGAGTAAAGCCTTACATAGTGCAGTAAGCATTTTTTGAATCGCAAGGTCAATTTCTAACAGCTCGTTTACTAAAACAGTTGAAAATCCATATATTCCTGCAATGTACGCTAATTTCCCAGAAAAAAAAAATTACCAGTTACACCCTTTTATCAGAGAACTGAAAAAACTTTCCATAATAAAGCACATTTTTATCTCCTGAGATATATCCTTCCACTGCTATAAGACAACTTCTTGCTTTTCATATTTTATTCCTAATAGATTTATTTCATTCTTAATAAAATATGCACCATTATTCCTTACCTTGACTTAAGACTTCTGCTTTTTTCCTTATAATTTCAGACTGCTTTTCTACTTCTGTTACTTCTTTCATCCAGTTCTTGTTTTCCATTGTTATGACTAAAGCATCAGCATAAGACATAAACAATGGTGCCCTAACTTCCATTTTTCTCTCCCATGTTTCAACACCATAACATGCTTGTCACCATAGCTCTCAGCTTGTTAGCATGGGACATTATGGGACAAGCACTAACAAACGCAGGTACACAGCTAAAGGGAACTATTTTACATAGTGTGGCCATACATTACTACCAAGGTGTTCTTTAAAAGGATTTGCCAATAAACTGCATTCCAGATAATGTTATTTATCTGCTAATCAATGACCAGACAAATGGAGCATTAGTCATAGGTTCATAGGTTGATACTAGACTATCTGCCCTAGGGCATTTATAAGTCTAGCTAGAGTGTGTTTGACTTTTGCCACCCTTTTAGATTAGTTGACTGTGCCTCTGTATAGTAGGTCACAGAAGATAGCCCTTTTAAGGTTAGTTTACTGTGCCTCTGTCTAGTAGGGACACAGAAGAGATCCCAGGGGTAAACCTACGATCTCCCATCCACTCGTCAAGATTTCTCTTGAAGAGGGTCATTGAGGGGCTCTGCCTAACATGGATTTGGATTTTGTTCCAGAGTGAGGGGAGCTTCTGGGATATGAATCTGTCCCTCCAGCATGTCCTATTTATTTCTGTGCTGAGGTTTAAGTCCCTGGAGTGTGTAGCTCCAAGGGATTTGGATTTCCTGAGGTGGAGCATGTCCATTAATTCTGGGTTGGACATGGCTTTATACGTCAGGCACAGATTGCCTCTGAGTAGACAGTAAGCAACTGAGTAGAACTGGAGTTTCTTTAGCCTAACTGCGTAGGGCATCTGTTTGAGTCCCTTAATCCTCTTGGTGAGGTACTTTTGGGGTCTTTCCAGTTGCTGCAGGTGTCGGGTAAGGTACATCCCAAATGGGGCATTGTATTCGATTATGGGCCTGATGAGTGATTCCATACTTAATGGATTACCACCTATGTGGTCATTTGTGGGCACTTTGTTTTTCCCAAAGGGGATGACTATGCACTTTTTGGCATTTAGCTTTAGGCCATGGCTCTGGCACCAGTTATCCATCTCTGTGAGACCCTTTTGGAGGATGCTTGTGTCAGTCAGTGAGTCGATTATGGCATCCAGTTTGCAGTCATCTGCGAACTTGGTCAGCCATAGTCCTCCTGTGTTAGCCTGTACCTCAGAGAAATATATACCGAACAAGAGAGGTCCCAGGACTGAGCCTTGTGGGATGCCACTTGTAACTGGTTTAGAGTCTGACATGGCACCTGCAATTCTGACCATGTGGGTTCTATCCCTGAGCCAGTTTGCAACCCATCTTGTGACATAGGGGTTGATATTTAAGCTGGTGAGCTTATTTATGATGCCTGAGTGAGGTATTGTGTCGAAGGCTTTTGCGAGGTCCAGGTAGGCTGTGTGGACTACCTTCCCTTCATCTATGGCCTTGGTGACTATTTCAAAGAAGTTGACCAGGTTCAAGAGGCAAGATCTGCCCTTAACAAAGCCAAATTGGGTAGGATCCAATGTTTGGAGGTTCCCAATGTCTTTGTTTATGAGTTCCATGATGATACGCTCCATAGCTTTGCAGACCAGGCTAGTCAGGCTTATAGGGCGATAGTTTCCGGGGTCCGTTGTGGCACCACCTTTTGTGGAGTGGGACCACTGTTGCAGTACGCCATTCCTTGGGTACATTTCCTGTAGTAAGGCTGAGATTGAACAGTGACTTTATGTTAGGGTTCAGTTCTTCTTGGAGCTTGTGTAAGTTGCAACCCGGGACACCGTCCGTTCCCATTGATGCTGTGTTTTTTGCTTTGGAGAGGGCAGCTCTCACCTGTGCATCTGTAATTTCAGGAAGGCTACACTCTGTTGGGATAGACATTTGCTCTTTTTGGGGGGGGAGGGGTTTGCACTGAACCTGTCTGCCAGGATGTTGGCAATGTCTGTGGGTTCAGTGTATTTTTTGTCATTTTGCACTAACTCAGAGCATATCTGCGAGTTGCCACCCAGGTTCCTGACATAACTAAAGAAAGCCTTGTGATTATCTTTAGCGTCTTGTGCAATTTTTCTTTCGAAGCTGGCCTTAGATGATTTTATGAGGGATCGTAGTTTCTTGCTAGTACTGATCAGAGATGCCTTCCCTTTTTGGGATTTTGCTCTATCATGTAGTAGCTTCCTCCTTCTGTTGTATAGCTTATTTATGGCTGGGGTCCACCAGACAGGTCTCCTGCCTTTGGAGGAGTGAGTCTTGGTTTTATTTGGGATAACATGATCCATGCATTCCTGTAGGTGTCCATAGAATGTGTTTGTAAAGGATTCTGTGGTTTGGGAAGTATTTTCCACTGGCCCGGGGGCTTTGAAGGATTCCACCTCGGTTTTGAGAAGTGCGAAGTTTGCTTTTGAGAAGTTCTTCACCGTGGTTTCCTTGGCTGGGGACGGGATATGGATGTCCAGTGAGATTAATTTATGATCAGATCTTACCAATGAGGGGTATACCTCTGGTATGGAACATAGAGTCCCCATGTTGGTGATGATCAGGTCCAATATGTTTTCCCCTCTTGTGGGAGTGGTGACCAGTTGTTCCATAGCATTTGAGTTTATAAATTCTAGGAACCATTGGGCGAGGGTGTTGGGGCTTGAGTAGTGCTCCCAGTTTATGTTTGGTTAGTTGAAGTCACCCAATATAATGGTGTCTGGAGAGACCTTCATATTCTCCATTGTTCTCAGGAAAGCCGAGTGGGGTTCCTGAGTTTGGGAGGGTTGTCTGTAGCAGGCTACAAACTGAAAGGCAGTTTTGCCCACTGTTAGTTGCACATGGATGGTCTCCGATGCTTCATGCAGTGCCACTAACCTGGAGGTGTGGGTATCTTTGATGAATATGGATACTCCCCCTCCTTTTGTGGTTCGATCTGAGTTTTGGGGCCGAAAAGCATGGTATGAGGTATAACCTGGTAATGCTGGGGTGCTCTCGGGAGCCTTGAACCAGGTTTCTGTTACTGCACAGATATTGATATTCTCCATACTGAAGAGAGCCTCAAGTGCGTGCATCTTGAGGTTTAGACTTCTGGCGTTGAACAGCATTACCCTTAGTTTCTTTTTCCTTGTGTTGTTTATGGAGGTGGGTTTGTCTTTTGAGCCTTGCCTAAAAAAGGCACTATGGGGGTGGCAAGAGCCTTAGCCAGTATTCGAAATCCCAGGGGTGACAGGTGCAAGCTGTCCCTAGCGAAGCAACGTGGCTTGTCGAGCATGTCATCCCAGGCTGACAGACACTGGATCCCCTTTGAATGACACCAATACTTTAGCCAATTTTTAAAATTGATCATTTTGTCTTTATACTGTGGCATCATTCTTGGTGAGGGTAAGATGCTACTCAAGGTCAGGGTCATACCGGCCTGGGCTACATGATCAGAGAGCTCCTCTATGTCTCTTTTCATGTAGTCCAGGGAGGTACGTCTCAGGTCATTCACTCCAGCATGGACAATGACGGAGTCATATTTGTACTTACTTTGGAGTGACCTGAGTGCTTGTGTTATGTGGCAGATCCTGGCACCGACAGGCAGCTTACAGTGACCTTCTCCTTGTTCAGCCTGGTGAGTGGGACGTCAGTGTGTCTGACAATAGAGTCACCTATTACAAGTGTATTAGGTGTGTTGTTTAGCCTTACGGGCTGTGACTGCGTGGCACACTGACTTTGTGAACTATATGATACGTGGGTATTGTTGTTGGGTAGCCGTTGCTTGGATGTCTGCTTTGGAGGTCTCTGCTGCTTGGGCAGATTTTTATTTAGAGCCTCCGAGTATGTTTGTGTGTGTTTATGTGTTTGGTTTGCTGTTGCGATAGGCCTATGTGAGACTGGATTTGTGGTGTGTGTGGTTACCTTCTCCTCCTGACTGACTGCGCCAGTACTGGGTTCAGAGAGCTCAGTCTCCAGTTTGGCTACATAGTTGCATCTCTCACATATATTTGAGCTTGTTGGGAGGAGGAGAGGGTGGTCTGTGTACATAAGGCAGTTGTAACATTGCTTCAAGATTCCCAGATTCACCAGCTGGACTGGAGAGTAAACCCGAAACTGACTTTTGGACATGCCAGTCATTACATTCTGAAAAATCGTGACAGTTGAGAGGTATGCTTGTCACTGTATCCATTATTATTTCTTGTTGACATTTTATTTTTCCTTTCATCTGGCAACTGTACCATTCTATCCTTACCTAAAGTAATTTTCTTTCTAAAAGTGAGACCATCTTTACTTCTGTGTTTCAGAAAAAAAACACTTGAACCATAAGTCATACTTCACAAGTATCCAGATTTTTTGCAGAATTTCAGATTTTTGCCTCATATTTTTGGTATGTTACTCATAAAATTTGTAGTTTTATGGTGAACTACTAGGGATTGAAGTCACTAAATAATGACACACATTTCAGTTTCAGGCTTCATATCTGTCAGAAAAATTCATGCTAACATAAAACCTGTATTTCTAACAATTTTTTTTATTCATCAAGCATTGTTTAATTTCATATACATTTTGACAGTTTTCGAAAAAAAAGTCAGTCATGTCAATTGTCCTATCCTCTAACATTAATTTGTGCTTTGTTAGAATGTTCAAGTTCATTAATATATATTTTCATTCTCTGGCAAGCTGAACTTTTTTCATTACATTCATTAAAAAACTTTTCACCAAAGTAAACATTTCAAAAGTAATTTTACAAAGACTACAGTTTCCTAATTACATTAAGCAGTGGCATCAGTAACATTAAACTCAAATGTAATACAGTTTTATCTCACAGGTTGCTCATACTTTGTGTGAGGTTTGTTGGTATGCAGCTGTCTCCTCTAGAGTTCCACAGCATTTTTCTTTTTCATGTATATGTTACTGGTATCACCAGTCTTAATTTTAATTTGTTGCCTCACAGCAAGAGGTTCTTTGGTTTGATTCTCAGCTGGAGTGCCTTCTGTGCAGAGTCTGCATGTCCTCCCCATGGTCAGTTGAACTTGAAAGACATGCAGGTAGGTGTGTGTGTGCCTTCTGTGAAGGTTGGGTGTCAGGCTGGCAACTTGGCACTGTAAAAACTCCACTGCCAATCATGAGCGGACCAGTAACGCGCTG
The DNA here is from genome assembly GCF_019279795.1 of Protopterus annectens. Lineage (NCBI taxonomy): Eukaryota > Metazoa > Chordata > Ceratodontiformes > Protopteridae > Protopterus > Protopterus annectens. Next base: position 1,255,903,582 of record NC_056728.1, read on the forward strand.
TGGCAACCCCTAACCGGGATAAGCTGAAAGACAACAAAACATCACTATAAACGTTCAGCAGATATAGATCTTCCACTTGATGCTGCATATGTTATCATCTTATCACTGTCTCCCCAACCTCTAATCATTCAATTTGTACATTACTGTATGTTCCACTGCCAAGAGGTCTTGCATCTCTTATTGACTCAGACAGCTACTCCAGCTTTGTGATTGTCATGCATACTGCTCCATACATTTATCTTCTCATTCTGCTAGCTCCTTTACAGAACTTAACCTTTCAAATCATGTTATTTTATACCCTCAGCAAATTACAGAAGTTTACTGCACCTTGGGTATCCAATCCCTTCAAAGGATTGACATTTTAGAACATCAAATCACTGGTCTGTGAAGACCAGATGATCAAAGTTTTGAAATATAGTGAATGGAGAACATCATATGGTACAGAACAGGAACTTTACTGTTCTCTTCACTATAGTGCGATCTCAGAGTTGGTATATTTAAGTAGCAGGGGGTGTGGGGGTTCAGGGGGGCTTGCTCTCCTGCAAAAACGTGAAATGAGAAGTTTTCACATTTTAGATTTTTTTTGTAAGGTTCGATATTTCAGAACTTCGATCTGGTCTTCGATGATCAGAGGTTTGATGTTCTACAATTTTGATTCTTTGAAGTAGACCCATATATATATATATGTACAGTAGATCTATACGGATGTTCTTTGAAAAACAAAATAGAAAAAGACCAAACATCAAAGCATCAATCTCAAAGGAACAAAACTAAAAAAAAAAACACAGCTCACATTTTTTTTTTGTGGCTGAGACAAGTCACACCCCACCCCCCCAACAAACAGTCTACTAATTAATCTATAAAATCTAAGATTGCACAATTGCACAACAGCAGGGAAGGGCCAAAAACCCACTCTCCACTTTTCCAAGACCTTCCAAAATGCACTCAGTAGACGCAATCTAATGATAATTCAATCACTTTTATCAGCAGTAGAGACATTTAATGTTAAGAACATTTGATTATGTGGAATCCTTTTGTACAGGTATATAAATGTTCTCCAAACTGAGTCCCTGTTGAAATGTTGGCACGCTAAATGCTGAGTGCTGATAAGCCAAAAAAAAGACAGAAACACAGTAGAAGCTTGAAACTCAAAAGCTTCTCCTTAAAACTTATTTTTGCAGTGAACCCCACACTCCCCATGAAATTACATATACTAACTCTAAGACTGACATACCTTGGGAAAAAGGAATATTCTGAAAAATGGTGACTCAGACTCAATATATATAAGTCTGATCTTTCTGCCATTCAGTCTCCATATTTCGGGACTCACTCTAGTGGGTCCCAACATTTCAAATGGTTACCCACCAAACTTTATCTGTGTCTTAATGTTCTGCCTAGTAATTCATAAACAAAATGAGAAATAAGACATTTCCCTGGCAAAATCAAATACCTTCTCTGAATGCATTTAGCTTACCTATGAGAATATGGACATGTCCCTCACTCCACAAATAAACAGACATGCCTTGGGAACTTTTACCGTTTCAGTACATCCTATAAAATGTTTCAGTGAAAAGGATCATGTGCCTTCTTCAGTTTGAGCTCCCATGACATCTCCTTGATAACTTCATTATGTTTACACAAATTAAGTGTTAATCCCATGTTCCATGGCCAAAGCAGAATCCACATTACTCCTTCTAAAGCAGAGACTTGTCTTAAGCATGATTCATCTATCTAATGAAGCACACAGTCCTTTATCTTACTCGAAATAAGAACCTCCCTTCTCAGATCTATCAGTCTAGAGGTAGCCCACATCTTCCAAACAACATTGTTAAGGCACACTAATCATGGCATACAAAATTGTTCAGCATCTTTAACATTTATAGTGAAATCTCATCCACATCCTCAGCATTTCTATAGTTTTGTGTGGAGCAGCATGAACAATGTCCTGCTACACTCCAACTTTGTAATTTGCACATTGGTTTGACAAAATCTGTCCAAGGATGTCTGAATATCATTTCCTACAGTCTTGGCAAACTCCTACTATATCCCAGTCTCTACCTTTATGAACATATTTCTGATCCATCAGTACCTATTGGTAAAATACAGATCCCATTACTGATAGTAATATGAAAAGGAAACACGGCCTTTTTTAATGTTATGGCTTCTCAAATAATTGTTTTCCTTGTGGTACTATGGTTACTAGCATAAAAAGCACTAAACAAGTTCTGCATTTTGCCATTTGCTACCACCTCAACTGCAAATATCTTGAACATCTACAAAAATGCCACACCTCAAATCTCTTTAGGTATTTGAAAGAAGCTTTTCTAGGGTTGAATTGAGGAACTCAGCCCTTGCTGAAGCATCTGCTAGGCATTCCCTGGACACCATCTGTATATGTTTGGATTTCCTGAATATGTCTATCTGCTGTTTTTGGTGCAAGAATCATCTCCTCACCAAGCAGTGATCAGATTGCAGCTCAGAAACTTTCTTCTTCTGAGTGTCTAGAACATAATGACTTCAGGTGTGATAGCATAAGTCCACAACACACTGTAGAAGTGAAGCATCTCTTCTGTTCATTATTTGGAAAGAAAATGAAAAGGTGTTTTTAAACTACGCCAGTAGAAACTCTGTAGTAAGGTGTTCATATTGCCTATTGTAAAATAAGTGATTTCAAAAAGTCTTTACAATTTAAACTGCACCAAAGAATACAGAATGACATTGGGAGCAGGTTATAATTATCTACAAATTCTTAGAAACCCGCTGGGATTATTAATGATATAATTATTAAAAAAACACACAGAAGGAGGCCAGGCACCAAAAATGTTAAAGGGGGGATGCTATTCCATAACACTAGAGTGTACAAAAGAGAAGAAGCTGTTAAAACTTTCAGCTTCCAATAAATTGTGAGAAAAACAGAATTATTTTAAAAGAAAGTACTGTAGGATATTATAAATATAAAATAAAGACAGGGATCAGGAATTATCTTTTTAAATAAACTACATGTAGGCTAAAACTGTAAGAGATAAATAATGAGCTAAGATAGGATTTCAGGGCATAGCTGAGTGCATCATAGGTTCATAGGTAGGTACTAGGTTATCGGCCCAGGGGCCTATGTAAGCCTAGCCAACAAGGTCCCCTGGCTTATGCCACCCAAGAAAGTTATTTTCCTGTGCCACTGTTGAGCAGAGACACAGACATGATCACTGGGGTGTATTTCCTATTTCCCATCCACTCATCAAGATTTTTCTTGAAGAGTGCTAATGAAGAACTTTGCTTGACATAGATGGGTAGCCTGTTCCAGAGTATGGGAAGTCTCTCGGACAGGAATCTATCCCTCCAGCATGTCCTATTTATTGTGGTGACAAGGTTTAGGTCCCTAGAGCGTGTAACTCACAGGGATTGGGATTTCTTTAGGTGTACCATGTCCAACAGCTCTGGGTTTGACATAGCTTTATATGTTAAGCAGAGATCACCTCGGAGTAGGCGATATGCTACGGAGTAAAGCTGGAGTTTTTTGAGGTGGTCAGTGTAGGGCATTTGTTTGAGGCCAGTAATCATCTTTGTGAGGTACTTCTGTGGTCTTTCCAGCTGCTGCAGATGTCTTGTGAGGTACATTCCAAAAGGGGCATTGTACTCTATAATGGGTCTAATGAGTGTCGAGTAGAGGAGAACAATGACCTCTTTTTTCCTGGATGAGAACCCTTTTATGATGCCACGTAGAAAGACTTCCTGACTACTGTGGCGATGTGACTATCAAAGGAGAGACTACTGTCCACCTGGGTCCCAAGGTCTCTTATCACACATTCAGTGTTAAGTAGATTGATGCCTATGTGGTAGTTCATGGGTACAGAGTTTTTACCAAAGGGGATGACACTGCACTTTTTCGCATTGAGCTTGAGACCATGGCTCTGACACCAGGCATCTGTCTCAGCGAGACCCTTCTGTAGGATGTCCACATCATTTTGGGACTTGACTATGGCTCCTAGTTTGCAGTCATCTGTGAACTTCATTAGCCAGAAGCCTTCTGTGTTAGCCTGTACTTCAGAGAAGTAGATACCAAACAGGAGAGGTCCCAGGACAGAACCCTGTGGTACTCCACTTGTCACTGCTTTGAGGTCAGATTTGGAGTCTGCAACTTTTACAGTGTGGGTTCTGTCAGTGAACCATTTGGCAACCCAACTTGTGACGTAGGGATTTATACCTAGTTTAGTGAGTTTAGCTATAATTCCAGAATGGGGGATGGTGTCGAAAGCCTTGGCGAGGTCAAGATAGGCTGTGTGAACCACCTTACCCTCATCTACGGCTTTGGTGACTGCCTCAAATAAGTCAATCAGGTTCAGGAGGCATGATCTGCCTTTCGCAAACCTGAACTGGGTGGGATCCAGAGTTTGGAGGTTACCAATGTCTTTGTTTATGAGTTCCATGATGATACGTTCCATGGCCTTGCAGACCAGGCTCGTCAGGCTAATAGGTGGATAGTTCCCGGGATCAGTAGTGGCCCCCCCTTTGTGGAGTGGGATAACTGTTGCTGTGCGCCATTCAGTGGGCACAAAGCCTGATGCGAGGCTATTATTGAACATGGTGCTTAAGTGGGGAGCCAGTTCGTTCTGACGTTCGTGTAAAACGCAGCCTGGGATGTTGTTTGGTCCCATGGATGTTGTGTTTTTGGCTTTAGAGAGTGCAGCTTTTACCTGAGTAGTTGTGATTACAGGGACTAGGCATTCTTCCTGCATAGATATGGGCCCTTTAGTGGATGGGGGGGGGGGGTAAAGGTAGCACTGAACCTATCTGCCAGGATGTTGGCAATATCAGTTGGTTCAGTAATTTTCGTGTCTTTGTGCTGTAACTTAGAGCAGATCTGGGTGTTACCATCAAGACTCTTGACATAGCTATAGAATGCTTTGTGGTTGTCCTTAGAATTAGTGTTGATTTTGTTTTCATAGCTAGCTTTGGAGGATCTTATATGGGATCTCATCTTCTTACTGAGGCTGAGCAGGGAGCTCCTCCACTCATGGGATTTTACTTTCTTTTGCAACAGTTTCTTTCTTCTGTTGTACAGTTTGTTTATAGCAGGGGACCACCAGATTGGCTTCCTTTTTTTGGAGGATAGCATCTTGGTTCTGATTGGGATAGCACGATCCATTCACTCATGTAAGTGCTTATAGAGTGCATTTGTGTAGGATTCAGCAGCTGTAACTGTATTGTCCATCTGCATGGGTGTCATGAAATTCAACACTTCTGTCTTAAGAAGCATGAAGTTGGCTTTGGAGAAATATTTTACCATGGTTTCCTTAATGGGGGTTGGGGGCGGGATGTGGATATCAAGGGTGATTAGCTTATGGTCAGATCGGACCAACGAGGAGTTGACTTCAGGTGTGGAACATCGGTCACTCATGTTGGTAATGACTAGGTCTAGGATATTGTTGCCCCTGGTGGGGGTGTGGATAAGTTGATCCAGGGCATTGGAGTTTATGAATTCCAGAAAGTGTTGAGCTAAGGAGTTGGTACATGAGTAGTTTTCCCAGTTAATGGTGGGGTAGTTGAAGTCGCCCATTATTAGGGTGTTTGGTTGAACTCTAATATTTTCCAGTACATCAAGAAAAGAGGAGTGAGAATCCTGGGGCATGGTGGGGGATCTGTAGCAAGCTACAATTTGGATTGCAGTTTTGCCCAGAGTTAGTTGCACTTGGATAACCTCAAATGCATTATGCTGAGCAACTAACCTGGAGGTACGGATATCCTTAATGAATATGGACACACCTCCGCCTTCGGTGTTTCGGTCCAGGTTACATGGCCGAAAAGTGTGGTATGAGTTATAGCCTGGTAGTGCAGGGGTGATCTCTGGAGCCTTGAACCAGGTCTCAGTCACTGCACAGATATTGATGTTCTCCATTTTAAGGAGTGCCTCGAGTGAGTGCATTTTGAGATTTAGACTTCTAGCATTGAGTAGCATTACCCTCAGTTTTTACTTGCCTGTTCCGGTTACGGTGGTGAATTTGTTATTTGAACCTTGCCTAAAAAAGGCACTATAGGGGCAGCAAGAGCCTTAGCCAGTATCCAGAATCCCAGGGGCGACAGGTGCAGGCCATCTGTGGTAAAGCATCGTGGTCTGTCGACCATGTCATCCCAAGCAGACAGATACTGGATCCCTTTAGAATGACACCAGAAGCTTAGTCAATTGTTGAAGTCAATCATTTTGTCCTTCTACTGTGGTATCATTCTTGGTGATGGCAGAATGCTACTCAGGGCTAGGGTCATAACTGCCTGGGCCACAAGATCGGAGAGCTCTTCCATGTCTCTTTTCATGTAGTCCAGGGAGGTAAGTCTCAGGTCATTCACACCAACATGGACAATGACAGAGTCATATTTGTACTTGTTGTGGAGTGACCTGAGTGTGTGGGTTATGTGGTGGATCCTGGCACCTAACAGGCAGCTGACAGTAACTTTCTCCTTGTTTAGCCTGGTGAGTGGGACATCAGTGTGCCTGACTATAGAGTCACCTATGACTAGTGTGTTGGGTACATTGTTTTGCCTTATTGGCTGTGGTTGAGTGGCACACTGAGTCTATGGGCTATGTGTCATTTGGATTGTGTTGGGGGATGAAGGTTGCTTGCGTTTCTGCTTTGGAGGTCTCTGTTGCTTAGATAGATTATTATTGAAAGCCTCCGCAAATGTTTTCGTGTTACTATGTGTGGATTTTGGTCATGTAGATTTAGTGAGACTATGTGATGAGTGTGGTGTGGTGCAAATGTTTACCTTCTCCTCATGACTGTCAAGTTCAATCTTGGTTGGAGAGAGCTTTACCTCCAGTTTGGCTAGATAAGTGCATCTCACACAGGTTGTAGTGCTGGGTGGTTGGAGCAGAGGGCTGTCTGTGTACATGAGGCAATTTCTACATTGCCTCAAGATGCCCAGATTCATCAGATAAACAGGAGCGAACACTGGGAACTGACCCTTGGACATGCCTGAATAAAAAAACTATTTTCCTCTAGATAAGTGAGGAAAGTGAGTACAAGAGCTCTTTTTCTCTAAGCAAGTGAGAAAAGTAAGTACAAAAACTGTTTTCCTCTAGGCAATGAGGAAGATTGAGTGCTACAGTAATTAGTAGCTTATTTAGTGCTTACAAGTTCTGAACAAGTGCTGAGCATGAATAAGCAAATTTAAGTGCTAACACTAACAATCTGTATCTGCACCAGACGGGTTACAGGACAGAAACAAGTGCAAATGCAGGCTTTCAAATCAGAAAGTTGAGAGAGATTGAAGAGATCTCCCAAACGGCCAATAACTGCAATGTCTGGACTGGAACCACTCCTTATGTGGTAGACAGGTTAACTAGTGTTTACCACTCCCACTGATAAGATAGAAGGCTTTCCTCCAACACAGAAAGGCTTGGGGGGCTCAGAAGCTTACATACAGTCCTGGATACAGCAAATCTGTATCTGGAACGCTAGTTATAGGAAAGGTAGGAAACAGGCATCCTGAGTAGAAAACAAAACCCCCTTTTCCCCTTACATAAATTGTCAGTATAAAATCATATGGTAACTGCAGTTTCCATAACACAAAAAATGGGCATGTCAGATGCAGCAACAACTTAGGATAGACAGTACCATATCTTCCAGATATCATCAAAGGACACGATAATATAAATAAATATGGTGCTTGCACATTAAAGAAAGGGGTGTTATAGTCTCCATTGTAGAAATACTCAGTTAACTCATGACAATGGACAGAGTGCATGGGGAAAATATTTCAGAAAAAAAATATAAAAGAGAAAAAAAACATTTTGAATATAAGGAAAGAATTCCTAAGAGGAAACATGCAATTATTTTAGTTCATGACTATATTTTACATGACAACCATTCCAGGGCAGTTAATAAAAGAAAAAGTATGCAGGGCACAGACACAAATCAACTTTATATCATGGATGAATATAGAAAAAAATAGACTAAATGATTTTCATAAGCATAAGAAATCTTTGTACATTATAGCTGATTATTTTAGCATAACAATATCCTGAAATAATTGAGTATATTATAAAGTTTCACCTAATGTACGGAATAAATAGTTAAATTAATCAGAATAAGTTACATAGAGCAATTAGTTCTATATACATTTTTTTCACTAACATGGTTTCATATCTTCAAATATTTCTGAAAAAAGACTCAAAGCTGAATTGTCAATTCTAACATTCATTTTCTGTTAGTATAGGTGTACATTTGCAAGCACTTGTTTGTCTTGGTTTTAGGTTCCACTTTGAAGCAGCTCATGTTTTTTTTTTAATAGTGCCTGACTGCAGAACTTAATATATTAAACATCACTGACATGATATTTGAGCTCTGTAAAAGTATTTACATATACAGCATTGAAATATACAATTTCCAAAAGCAATGCTACTGAAATGACTAGATAATTCTTACAGTAATACCTCAATAGAAGCCTTTTATTACCATCATTCAGGCATTGTAATTTTACTATTCAAAGTATGTAATATTATACTTTGGTGCTCTGAATTGATAGTATTATCAGAGAAAGACAGTGTTCGTAGTTTCACACGTCTTTTAGCTCTAGGTGTGGTTGCTATGGAGTTTAACACAATAACTAAGAAAGAGATATAGCAATATTAAGACATACCTTGGCTGCTTTTCATGTGCAGGAAAGCAAAACAGTTGTAAAAAAAAAAGTGTTTAGGACATGTACTGTTAACACAGTGCAACCACTGAACTCTGTTATATTATAATGATGATTATTTGTATATTGGTTTACTTGTTTTTTTTTTTCTAGCTTCAAATATAGCTATTATTTGACTTTACATTTTTTTTCTGTTAGTGATTCTGTGACAGATTCCAGAACAAAACTGCGTACAGCACAGCATGCTGAAGGAAGACTTCAGTGCACCAGCTGTGGACGTGATTACAGAAGAAATTCTAGAATCAGTATGAGTAATTAATTTACTGATCAGTGTAGGATAATTAGGAGTCTGAGCACTCCTGTTGGATTCTGAAACACACCAAGTGTGCCCAATACAACTTAAATGCAAAAAAGTGCTTGGCCGATTACATTTCCAAAACCCTCAGCAAATGACATATTGTGATCTAATGAAAGGAAGCAATCTCCAACATAAGTCTGCAGAATCCATATCATTACTGAAAAACAAAAACAGACTGCAACTACCAATGAATGATACAACAGGCTGTGGTACTGCACGTCATACAGCAAGATATGGAAATGCTTTCCAAAAGGTAGGAAGCTAAACACCAAGCCAGACTAAAACTAAGCCAGCTGTCAGAGCAGAAAATAATCAACAGGTACCCCTTATACAGACAACTTCTGCAGGCTGTGTGTAACATGTGCACTCCACATATGTTTGTGTGTTCATTGTGAGGCAAACCCCATACATGTTGAAATCAAAGTCTGTCTGTGCCTATGTATACTGGCATCCAAGACATTCCAATGATGGGAGATACTGTAGGAGTGTCCCAGACAGCTGTGAGTCACATCCACTCACAATTTCTGGCAGCAATGTGCACCATGGTAGATGAGTGTATCCACTTCCCATCTATAGTCATGGAGCGATGAAATGTCACGCACTATTTCTACAACATCACCAACTTCCCCACTGTTCATAGCACAATAGACTGCACTCATTACCCTATTAAAACCCCCATGGAACTTGAAGCAGACTGATAATTAAACAGAAAGGGATGACCACCAATGAACTATCAGGTGGTGTGCTCAGCAGATGGCACCATAATGAATATCATAGCAACACACCCTGGTAGTGTCCACGATGCTGCTATATGTTGTGAAAGTGGACAGAGGGCTGCTTTTCAAAATGGCAAAATAGCTGAGGAACTACTACTGGATAAGTACAGGAAAACAACTAGGATATAAGCAGGCTACATCCCTGTCAACAGTATGCATTATGACAACATATGTGTTATCTCCCACCTCCCGCCAACAGGTCACTATGGGGATCCACTCGAGCTGTGGCTAATGATGCCATACATAGCTCCATCCAACCCTGCTGAGATGGCATACAACAGAACACATACTGCGACAAGATACACCTTTGAGCATGTGCCTGGCATGCTGAAAGCCAAATTCTGATGTCAGAACACATCCAGGGGTACACTGCAATACATACCAGAAAAAGGTGGTACAGATGACTACTGTGTGTGCCATGCTATACAGCATGTTAACAACCACACATGAGGTTTTGCCTGCTGTAGGTGTGAGTGATCTACCCCAAGAACCCCAAATGTCTGCAGATAACTTGTCACCTTTGTCATAGGAGGATCTGGAGGACAAGGCAGGAGAAGAAGCAGGTATGAGTGACAATGGATGTGAGTGCAAGTCCTAGCTCAGGCAACATGGCAGTGTCTGACACATACTTTTGAGTCATGACAACCCGCACATACAAAAGTCCAAAGAGCAAATATTGATGTTCAGGTGTTGCCACATAACAGCAGCACAGATTGCATCCAGTGGAAATGACCTACCAGATGTACGCATTGAGCATCATGCATAAATTAATTGTAACATAACAGTATGTGAGAATTGTGTTTGATTGGCACCTGACTGGTAAAGGTAGGCCAGTCTAGGGCTTGGAATAAGCAACCTTGTTGAGTCTTTTGAATTTTGTTTTAGTTTTTTTTTTAGCTTCTGGTTTTAGGCCCTGCATCTGAACAGGTTTCTGCTTGTTTGTATCGAGCTGAATTAAGGTGGGTTACCAACTACAACGCTGAGCTGAGATACAAGATGACTAGAGGCTTCTGAGCTCAAAAAAAGCCATAAGTTGTCTGTTTTTTTTTTTTTGCTTATTTAAACTATTTACTGCACTTTTTTTATTGCCCGCCACCTACTTTTATACTGTATTTATTTACTGTGTGCTAAACTACACTATTATGCTGCAATTGCCTGCTGTACTGTGCCTGTAAAATCAAACTTTATTGCTGTTTTCACTGTTTAGCAAGCTTTCTAGTTGTTTCCACTGTTTGTTAAGTATTTACTGGTATGTTTTCAGTATTTTAAAACTATTTCTTTTGCCTGCTCTGGTTTTCCCATCAAGCAATAATTAATTAACTGGCCTGTTAACTGTTTAAATCATTCTTTAGAGCCTCTTGGCTGATTTTCTGCTGTTTTACATGTTTTTTCTGTCTCTCACTGGTATTTTTCTGCTGTGTTAAATATTCCCACTGAAACGTGGGTAGCTAGTAGCTGAAGCATAGTCCAGATCCGGTCTGCTACTTCTTGAACTGTTTGTAGTGGTTTGTTTGTTCTAAACACATTTTCCAGGCCATCTTGGATTGCAAGGGACCTATCTGCACTTTTGTGAGAGAACTTATTTGATTGGCACCTGACTGGTAAAGGAAAGCTGGTCTAGGGCTTGGAATAACGATCCTCATTGGTCTTTTTGAATTTTGTTACAGTTTTTTTCAAGTTTTAGCTTCTGGTATTTAGGACCTGCAACTGAGCAGGTTTCTGCCTGTTTGTGCATCGCTTAGCACTGCTCACTGCTGCACAATTGTGTGCTAAAGACAGACAGTTAATTCTACAAATTTTACCTTAAAACCCAGGCAGAAATATCCATTCGATGAGCTCCTCCGTGATCATATATGAATAGCCACCTATAGTGACAACAGTCTTCAACCTAGCATTATGGACAGTTGAACTACCCTTGTTTCTCCTGCCAACCTTGTTGACTTGGGTCTCTTGAGGCAGTGTAGCAATTGCCTCATGCACACAGACAACCCTCTACTAATAACACAGTTTGGTACAGAGTGCGAGAGATGTATTTACACCAGGAATCTAGAATTCATGCTCTCTCTCTCACTCAAAACAGTAACACGGAGAAGGTTGTCAACTCATCCACCACTATATATTCACATAGTATCACTACTCAAACACATACCACTACTCATACACATAGTATGCATCAAACACATAAATCCATATATGTAAAACTAAAAAATTTACCAAAACACCAGAGACCTCCAAAATACAAGTCTGCTACAGCTAACCCAGTCTCCACAGCACCCATGGCACATAGCAACACCAGTGTCTTACCCACCAAGCCAGTAAGGTGTAACATTCATAAACCAAGTTTTCTTGTCACTGGAGACTCAATATTGAGACACATGGATGTCCCACTCACCAGGTTGGACAAGGAGAAAGTCAAGGTCAGCTACCTGTCTGGTGCCAGGATTTGCCAAATCACACATGCACTCAGGTCTCTCAGCAACAAGTACCATTATGACTCTGTCATAGTTCATGGTGTGAATGACTTGAGATGTACCTCACTGTCAAGCTTTCTGAGAATGTGTCCCAGGCAGGTATGTCCCTAGCCTTGAGCAGCATACTACTCTCACCTAGAATGATGCCACAGTATAAACAAAAAATGATTGATTTCAATAACTGGCTTAGTTTTTGGTGTCATTCCAAGGGGCTCCCATTCCTGTCTACCTGGGTGACCATGGTTGACAAACCTCACTGCTTTGCCAGAGACGGTTTTCACCTAGCACCCCTAGACTTTTAGCTACTGGCAAAGGTTCTTGCCTCCCTCACAGTGCATTTTTAGGCAAGGTCTCAAAAACACCATTAGTGATCTGAAATTAACCAATCAAAACAAAATAAGGGTCATGCTGCTAAATGCTAGGAGCTTAAACCAAAAACTGCACTCATTGGAAGCACTTCTATCACTAGAAGATGTAGACATCAGTGCATTCACAAAAACCTGGTTTAAGGTCTCAGAGAGTACACAGGCCCTGCAAGGGTATAATGCCTTCCACACCTATAGACCGCAAAAGGAACATGTGAAAACTAAAGGAGGTGGTGTTTCAATCTATATTAGAGATAAATTCACCTCACGTCTAGTTAGACTGAACAATTCCATGGAGTTACTCCAGGTCCAGGTTATGGTGGTTAAGACCCCATTCAAGCCCTAGCCAATTATAGATCCCCCTCCATGGGTCATGACACCCACAAAGCCTATTTAACCAAACTGAAGAAAATCCAAATTTTACCGAACACACTGGTTATGGGGGATTTCAATTATTCCACCATCAAATGGGAAACCTACTCTATCTCAAACTCACTAGCACAGAAGTTCCTTATCTTTGTGAATTCAAATTCCCTGGAGCAAATTGTCCATAACCTGGCAAGAGGAACAAACATTCTAGATCTGGTCCTCACCAACACGTCAAACAGGTGCATTGCTGCAGCTGTTGGACCTTATTAGTTAAAACTGACCACAAATCATCACCTTCGAACTGACACTAATACCAGAATCCACAAATGGTGAAATCGGACTAAAAAACTTCACCAAGGCAAACTATACCCTCCTAGGTGAAGGTGTAAATGCATTCCAAGCCTCATCCCAAGCTGAAAGTAGTAGCTGTGCCAAAGCTTACACTAAAGCCCTGTACAATCACTTGTATAAGTGTTTACACACAGCTGTACCAGATAAAAAAAAAGCCAGAGCCCCAAATAAAATCAAGCTGCCATGGTGGACTTCCAGCATCAACAATCTCTACAATAAATGCAAAAAATTGCTGTCCAAAAAAAAACAAGACAAGGACCCAACAATGGAAAAGCACCCTTCTTAGCCTTAACAGGCAAATAAGACCACTTGTCAAATCATCTAACAGCTTCTTTGAGAGAAACTTAGCAAGTACTGCCAAGGATAACCATAAGGCCTTTTACAGCTATGTACATATCCTAAAGGGTAGGACTCAAATATGTGCAGAACTGGTGGCCAACAATTTCACACACTTTAACACCATAGAGATAGTGAACCTATTAGAGGATAGGTGAAAATTTCACTCCCTTATCCCCTCCTAACTTACAACAAACCCTACCACAAACTCCCCCCACCTTATATACCTGAAGAGCAGGTCCTCAAAGCCCTGCCCAAGGCAAAGAACACAGCCTCTATGGGACCAGACAGCATTCCAGGCTGTCTTCTAAACAGGCTAAAACATGAACTAGCATTATCATTAAGTGCCATTTTCAATCCGAGCCTAACCACAGGGTTTGTTCCTGTGGAATGGAGAACAGCTACAGTTATTCCCCTCCACAAAGGTGACCTAACAACAGACCCTGGGAATTACAGACCCATAAGTCTGACCAGCCTCATCTGTAAGGCCATGGAATGTATCATTATGGAACTCATAAATAAAGATATAGGTGACCTCCAAACATTGGACCCCACCCAATTCTGTTTTGTGAAGGGGAGATCTTGCTTGTTAAATCTGGTGATTTTCTTTGAAAGTGTGACCAAGACCATTGATGAGGGCAAATCTGTGCACACACCATATCTCAACTTGGCAAAGGCTTTCAACACAATTCCACATTCAGGCATTACCGATAAACTTAGCAAACTGAATGTAAACCCCTTTGTTTTAAGAAGATGGCTCACAAACTGGACACACACTATCAAAGTGGGTGACTCCACATCAGCCAGCAGACCTGTTACCAGCAGGGTGCCACAGGGGTCAGTGCTGGGCCCATTACTGTTTGGTATATACTTCTCAGAAGTTCAGGTCAAAAGCAAAGGGTTGTGGCTTATCAAGTTTGCAGACAACTGCAAACTAGGTGCAATCACTGAATTCCCAAATGATGTCAGTATATTCCAGGATGGTCTCAAACAAATCAGCGACTGGTCTCAAACTAAATACAAAGAAATGCATCATCATTCCCTTTAGCATAAACAATGTCCCTTCACACTATCAAATCAATAAAAATACCCTAAGTATCCATGAAGTGGTAAGGACCTGGGATCACAAGTTGGCCATGACCTTAACTTCAACAACCATGTGTATATGATTGTAAGGAAAGCTTTCCACATAGCTCACTTGATTAGGAAAGGCATCACCTCGAGAGCAAATTAAGTTATAACTCCGCTAAACTCAGCATTTATCCAGCCCATAACTGAGTAAACACTCTATTCGGTATGTACCGTATTAAGCATCTACAGCAATTAGAGAGACCTTAGAGATTTCTAACAAAGAAGATCAAGGGCCTCCAGCATGTCTCTTACATGGACCGACTGAAATCTCTGTCACTATACTCTGTATTGTACATACTTCTTACGGGAGGCTTATGCCTGGCCTACAGAGCAACACAAGACCAAAACCTAATGAACTTACTGCATATCCATAAATCAAATGGGTCTAGGGATACCCATACCAGGGACTTAAATATGGCCTGTGACTTAAATTGGACATGCTGGAGAGACATATTTATCTCCCAGCGACTTCCATGTCTTTGGAACAGGCTATCAATTCAAGTGAAACAGAACAACTCTATGACACTGTTCAAGAGGAGCCTGGATGAGTGGATGGGTTACCATAAATTCTTACGGGGATAGAACCCACAACCCTCCTGGACATGGGCAGTCATCACAAAATGCAATTTTGAGTATTGCCTAGTAGCTCTATGGTATTACATTGGGTTGGAATGGCTAGGCTTAAAATGACCTCCAGGTCGATAGCCTAGTAATCTCCTATGATCCTATGATCCTATATACAAAACCATAATAAGAGGAAGCATCAAATCAGCTCACAGGTGACACAGGTATGCATAGAGAGTCATAGAGGTGCAAGTGTGAATGACAGACAAGGAAAATTGCAATGTAAACTCCATCCCTATCTGTCCACTATCAAATCATGCAAACATGAAAGTAGGTCATCACATATTACATTCTTGTCTTCACTATCCCTATTAACATATGTCAATGTAAAAGATAGAGTAATTATTAACGAGGGAATATAATCACCTAGTTCAGTAAAAATAATAAAATCCTGTGGCATCAGACCTCACAACAACCACATATAGATGAAATTGTCAGTGGTTTGCTCAGTGTTCATCATAGCCATGGAGTCAGAATGACAAAACAGGACAGACATTGGATCAATTGTCACTGTTACTCTAATGCAGTCTAGGGTGCCCACACCGGTGGGACACACTGCAGTCTTGGCTGCCTCAGCCACATCTGGAAGCACTCAGCCCACATTTCTCTACCAAGATGATTGATGTGGTGACACCAGCATGTGGAGACAAATTGTGGGAAGGAACATGACTGTGAGTTGACTGGTTGCAACTGCTAGACTCACAGTGGATTGGCCAACAGCAAATGTGCATGCATGTTGCAGCATAAACTTCAATGTCTGATGTGCAAATGTAGGTCTAATGAGAGGGGGCCTTCTTCTCCCATGTGGTAATTAGCTAAGCACAGCCAGAGCACGTAACACCTGGTTAGTACTACAGCACTACAGTAGCACCGCTATAACCAGGCTTTCAGTGGAGTGTACCACAGATAACATATTGTCATGCTGTGCAACCAGTGCAGCCATGATCTCTCTGTGTTTTTGATCCTAACCTTCATTCAACGTACACTGGTGGGCAACATGATCTATGGCACAGACAAGTGCATGAATGTCAGATCCATGACATTGCTGAGAGCATTTATTCATCTGTAGGAGCTGGTGGGCAACATGATCTATGGCACAGACAAGTGCATGAATGTCAGATCCATGACATTGCTGAGAGCATTTATTCACCTGTAGGAGCTGGTAGACACCCTCTGACATGGGCCCATTTACAAACACCAGCTGCACACCCACATGTATTGCAAAATGCAGTATTGCTCTGTCATGGAGAAGACAACATCACCAACAAACGCAGCATAGGGCAGCTGTGCACAGACATCATCCTGTCCAACACCTGCTGTCCCTACATCATCAGAATGACTGGACACATCGGAGGCTACAGCCTGATCCACATAGCTGTCATCATCTGGGCATGACTGTTTCACCAAATCTCTGCCCTATGTACCATGGGTCATGCTAGCATAGTGAGGCACATCACATACCACCTTGGAATCAGGAGACAGGTTACTGGACAAGGCAGGCAGAGAATGCACTGACAAATTACATGGTGCAGCTCAGGACTGACATATGCGGCAACTATAAGACTACAATGTTAGTGAGGCCAAGGGCTTACCAGGAAGACATGTCCAGGCATGGCTCGCAGAACCTATATAACAGGGAAATTAAATTTACATTACATATGCAACATATATGACATATGTAAATAGTAATAAAATAAGACACACTTGACATGTCCTCTTGGAAATCCATTGCTGGAGGTGAGAGTTTAAGTGCAACTGCTGTAGGGAAACAAAGGCATCCAGACACTATTAGTAGGTACATACTTACCATCACACACCATGCCAACATAGGTATAACACACAGTAGGTAATGTATACACATGGTGGTTGGTTGTAGCTGATGTGCAAATGGCAGTTGTTCTGCATGGGTATACAAGGACATAGTATTAATGGAAAGCATCAATAGGAGTATCAAGACTGACATGTATGAAACAGAGGAAATGTTATACCACTTACATCCTCCCTGTGTGGTGAGTTTCTCATCCATCGTAATGCAGATCCTGTAGTTGGAAAAGACAAAGCACAACATGTGAGTATGCAACACAGATATGAAAGCAGGCAGAGGCACATGATGACATATAGAACACACTAACAGGATATGGACACAATCATTTCACTTATGGTACACATGTTGTCCAGATGTCCCTGTGTATGGAAAACAGTGACATAAATATCATACATCACAGGTGTGCTATACAGTGCTGCAGCTTATAAACATGGTGAAAAACCATACCTGGTCTGTCTGCAGGTGCACCTGCATGACCCATGTCTCATGAGGATGTATCTATAGGTAACTATTTTTATTTACTAATTTTATTTATTTTACATTTCTTTACCGGGAAAGTCCAACTGGACAAAATGTCCATTTTCAGCAGAGGCCTGGGGAGAAAAGCTCCACATTTATAAATAACAGTAGGATAGCTATACAATGTACAGATACAAATGTTGATTCAATCTCGGATGTAAGGACAAAATGAAAAATACATGCCATACATTTCACTAATATAATCATATAGTGGAGGTCTTAACAAGAAAGAATAGCAGTACTGTGACTGAAGGTAAAAAAAGCAAGTTAAGTAGTAGGATATACTATTCAAATACAAAAATAACTGGTTGTGCTCTTTTATCTGCCTTAAGACATCTATTTCCTTATCAGGATTTGTGCAAGAGCAGGTCCAGGATTCAGATAGGTGTAATTTGAGAAGTGTTTTAAAGTTGGAAGTGTTAGTAGTTTTTCTGATGTTTAATGGCAGGGAATTCCACGTTTTAGCTGTGTAGTTTGAGTAAAGTGAAACTCCAGCTGCATTGTAAGGTTTGGATATATATGTGTATATATATATATGAGAAGGATTTGTTACTGGAACACAATACCCTGTTAGTGGAGTAATGTATTAGTAGATTTTGAAGTACTGGTGTTTTTCTGGCTGATTTAGTATTTGATGGGGGTGAAGGTGAGTTAATTATAGGTAAGTACATTTGGTAGTTCAAGCCAAATTAGTTTTAAAGCCAAACAATGATGGTATCTGAAATTTGATTCTGTAGCAAACTTTGCAATTTTATTATAGCAAGTTTCAAGTTTTGCTAGGTCAGATTTCTTAATATTTGTGTGCATTTGTGAGGCATATAGTAACATAGAGATAAGATGGGTTCTTGCTGTCGTGGCCTATGAAGATTTGTTTAGATAGCACAGATTTCTGTACAGGGTTCCTAGTTTTTTGTGAACTTTTTTTTTATTGTCTGTGATGTCTGTATGTCGAATTTTATATTATGGTCAATGACCACTCCTAGTAATTCTTTGTCTGGAAACCCGGAGAAATAATTGTATGATTTGATGACAATATACTGAATGGTGGGTTGGGGTCTGCAGCTCTAGTTGGACAAAAGAGATTTTGAGTTTTGTTTTGTTAGAATTAAGTAGAAGTTGTGCATTGTTTAGCCAAGATTCCACTGCATTGAATGACTGCTGGGTGACTTTTTGGAGTTTATGTAGTGTTTGGGTGCACAAATCAGGATGGAATTATTTGCATATTGAACTACGGATGCTAGTGGGGTGATGGTATGAAGCTTGTTAGTAAAGATGATAAAAAGGAGAGGACCCAGAATAGATCCCTGTGGTACTCCCAAAGTTACAGGCAGTAGTGAAGAAAGATTGTGTTGACATTTTGCAGCTTGCTGGCGACCAGTTAGATATTGCTGGAACCAAGTAAGCGCAGAATAGCTAAGTTTAAGTTCCAAGAGTGTAGTTAAGAGTTTAGAATGAGAGACACTATTGAAAGCTTTGGATGGATCAGCAAAGATGGAGGAAACTAAATTGTATTCATTGGGGTGTTAATAATGTTAGTAAATTTAATAAGGGTGGTGGCAGTGCTATGATTAGGATGGAAACCATGCTGAGTGTTAGATAGAAGATCGTTGGTTATTGGGTAGTTTAAGATTTGTGAATGGATGCATCTCTCAAGTATTTTAGATAATGGTAATAGTATAGCTATTGCCCAGTAATTTGATAATTCTGTCAAATTTCCACTTTTATGTAGAGGGATGATATATGATACTTTCCAAATTTTAGGGACTTGCTGTTCTGAGATGGATCGTTTTATTAATATGGACACTGGATAGGATATTGCTTCTGCAGCAATTTTTAGATATTCAGCAGGTAGATAGTCAGCAGCAAATGTAGTAGGTTTAAGTTTTTTGAGATATTTAACTATGATGTTTATTGGGACAGGTTGAAAAAATAAGTTATTGGGATCTAATGTGGGTACTGTGTGAGTCTGGGTAGGGAAAGAGCAGTTACTGTTTGTGAAGACTAGTGTGGATTCAGTGAAATATGTATTCAATTTTGAGGCTATGCTGTCTTTAATATTGGTGAGTGCTGGGAAGGGAGAACTAGCTCGTCCTGGCTGTAGGATCTTTTTGATGGTAGCCCAGAATATTTGTGGGTTTCTATGATTTTTTGATTGGATACTGCCATAGTAATTTATTTTGCCCTGTCTAATATGTTTTTTAGATTTATTTTGTAGTTCTAGATATGCTTGTTTGTTAGTTGTAGTTTTGTCATTGAGCAATTTCTCTTAGGCCTTATCTATAGTTTTTAACAGAGATCTTGTTTATTTGATTAGCCAAGGGGCAAAATTGGATTTTATCCTTATTGTTCTTGGGGGGGGGGGTGGCATGTTTAGGATATTGAGGAACGTTGAGTGAAAGTATTCAACAGCAGTATCTAAAGGGAGATTTTTGAGTGAACTCCAGCTGCAGTTTTCTAAACTAGTTATGAAGTCTTGGGAGGTACATTTTTTCTTATCTTGTATTTGGTAGTAGGTGGTAAGTTTTTGTGGATTTATTCAATGTCAGAGAATGTAAGTTTGAATATGGTCATTGAGGCTGTCTGGGAGACAGCCAGAGTGTAGGGATAAATTTGACTTGTTTATAAGGATCCAGTCCAGGACTGAATGTTTGTTTGATCTTTTGTATACTCTAGTACAAGTTTGGATTTTTCATGAGAAACCGTGTAGGTTAATGTGGTCAGTAGGATTTTGAGAGCTACAGGAGAGCCAGTCCACATTGAAGTCACCCATTATAACTGTTTACTGAGGGAGGGATGTTGCTATCCAATTTAGGATGGTCTCTAGAGAAGTCAGATTGTTCCCAGGTAGGATGCAGGCATCCACTATGTTCATATGTTTCTTTAGATTAACTGTTAGTTTAGTGAATAGTATTTCAGTGTTTTTAAAGTTTGAGATGGTTAGGTCTAAGGTTTGGAAACTGAGATTACTTTTTGTATAGAAAGGCAATACCACCACCTCTTTTCTGTTGTCTATCTAGCCTATGTATATTGTATCCTGGTAGAAGTATTTGGTTGCTAGAGATGTCAGGTTTTAGCCAGGTTTTTGTTATAAGTGTTATATCTGGAGTATATAGAGCAAGGATGGCATACAAATCTTGATTTTTTCTTTCATGACACTTCTGAGATTTATATTAAGTAGTAGTAAGTCAGTATCTTTTCTGACAAGAGTTAATACTTGTTCAGATTGGGTTGAGGTGTGAAGATCTAGATAAATTGGATTGATTTGGGGGCCGGGGTTGGGGTGAATACCCCCACTAAGTATGAACTGTGATGCAATGTGAGCCATACATTTTAAGTATTTTTGATATAAAAGTATTGTATTTCAGTGTAACATTAGGATAAGATTGTTCTGTGAGTAAGGTAAAGGGTACAAGGTTTATGTTTGTGGGATTATAGATAGCTAGTGCTATTATTAAATTTGTATGCTTTAATTGTAGTGGGTCTAGGAAGGGGGTAATGTACATAGATTGTATGTTAAGTTCTGTATGATAAGAGGTTATGTGAGCCCTAATAGAAATAGCAGGATTGATGAGTATAAGTTATCATATTGCTTACTACTCATGTTTTTGATCTGTTTAAGTTAAAGTATTAATGTTATGGGTGGTTAGAAATAATTAATTGCAACTGAGTTTTGATATGTGGTGGAGTTAAAACTATTATTTTGTGTGGCTATGATATATTACATTAAAAGATGTAAGTAGCAGGTAGTTAAGTAAGAGGACTGTGATATATGGGAGTTAGTACAATGCATATGGATTTTTTCTTTGCTGTGATTGGATTGCTTCATTTGCTTTATTTAGGGAGAGTGGCTATTTGGAAATAAATTTAGGCATAGCAGGGGTGGGTGGCTGGGAAATTGGGGTAGGGGAGTAGAGAGAACTTGAGCAAAATGAGGGTGAACAGAAAGGTTAGAGCCAGCCAGTATGCTTGGGACCAGAAAAAAATCAGCAAAATGGTCTGGGTTGAAGGTAGGTAGGAAGTTAAAGGAACTGTAGTAACTTAGTAATTTTAGTTTAAAAGCAAGTAGTTTTTATTTATTTGTAAACAACTCTCTGGGGAAATTGTGACGTACTTCAGTGATCACAAAACAGCTATAGGGGTAATTTTTGTTACTGTTATACACTAGCAACAGCTATAAAGAGAAATAAATACAGCTCTAGATAATTAGGCTTAATATTCTGCCCAACAACAACTAAGGACAGAGAGAAAAACAGCTATAGATAATTTTGTTAACTGTTTTACTAGCAACAGCTATAAGGAGAAAAACTACAGCTATAGGTAATTAAGTTTACTATTTTGCCAAACAATATCTAAGGGGAAAAATACAGCTATAGGTAATTTTGCTTACTGTTTTACCCAACAACTAAAGGGAGAAATATATGTGTAGAGTTTATTTATCAGATTGGGGGGGGGGTAGATAAAACAGATGCTACTTAAATATCATCCCTGGAGGAGTGCTCTCCAAACGCCATAATAAAACTCCAGTTAAATAATCAGAGTCCTAACCGAGACCTACATTGATCTTTTGATGCTGTAAGGTTCTTTCTTCCCATACTTTACAGCTCCCCAGTCACCTGAGTGAGTTCACTGAATGCAGTTAAAAGAAATTACAACTGAAATACTGGACATTTTCATGGATAGTTGCTAGAGTTAGTTTACTGTAAAGAAAAAGTATGGAGTGAATATGTTTGCTGATACCTACACTAGTAAAGCACCATTTAAACATAAAAATCTCTCCTCACTTACTCTAAGCATCTCTTGGGGCATCTATGGCATAATACATTACACTTATGCAAACTCTAGCAGTATTTAAGTAAAAGGAACAACCAAGACTTGCAGCAAAATAGGGACATGCATACAGATACTATTAGGAAACAATACTTTCTGCAATTCTTATGGCAGTTATGGCAGAATACATTACACTTATGGAAACACTGTCAATATTATGCAAAGAAATAATCAAAGAGAAAAACCTTGCAGAAAAAGTGAATTTAAGCATATAGATTCAGTTTAAAAGCTATGACCCAGTCCTGTACAATGTTAATAGCATTCTGGTTTGGTTAGGATAATCATGTGAACAACACTACAATGTTAAGTAAAACAGTGTTAAGTATTTTAAAGGGGGCCTGTATATTGTAAACATAAAATCTAGCTTTAGAGGTAATTACTAAAACTGCCGCATAGTTGTTTTAGTAGTGTAGTGAGTTATAACATCAGCTTTTCAGAGAAGGCCTGTTAATAAGCATGATAAAAATTGGTATAGAGTCAGTATACACTGTGATGGTGAACCTATAACACGCGTGTCAAAGGCGACACACACCACAACGTTTTGGGTGACATGCCAGCGATCACCAACATCCGAGTTACCAAAGACACTGCTTTTGCATTCATTGCTCATGTGAAGTGCACTGAATTATTTTGTGTCAGGTGCTTTTGATATGCCAAACCCAAAAGGTTCACCATCACTGGTATACACAGATATGTACCATTACCCCTTATGTCAATAACAATTAGAAATATGAAAGAAGAGCAAATGTAAAATGCTATTAATATTGTAAATCCTGCATTTAAGTAGCATATAATTAAGGAGCACTAAGAGAATAGCAAGGATACTTACATGGGGAGTAGACAGGACCAGCTATGAGACGAGCAGTATCCGGTTTATTTTTAAAAAAAATGGTGCCTGATCTTCATCAGGTTTAAATAAAGTAACTACAGCAGGGATATATTAACATGTCGGGTGATAAGTGTGACAGGCAGCAGTGGCAATAACAGCTATTGGTCACAGTAAAAGTATATGGAGACATTCACCTGACGTGTTGCAGATATGCAGACATGGATGGGCTTGTGTAAATTAATAAAGACAACCTTACACATGTTGCTGGGACTGTCATGTATGCACAGCCTTTGTACAGTAACATGCCATTACAGTTACACTGTGTATTGTCAGCATGTGTGTTTCCACATTTGTAGTGCAATTCTGTTGCTGAACACAAAAATAACAATACATGAATACGTGTGAAACAGTGACACGTAATGAGGTAGTGTATATGCAAAATGTTCTGAAAATTACAATGTACATGTATGCCCTGGAATACCTGCTTCTATACATCCACTGGTGTTATGCAGTGATACCCAGAATATTGTGATCTCATCTAAGGGAGCTGATGGTGAGCAACTACTGGTGGCATTTCTTGACCTTTCATACCAGTATATCCTGTTGGCTGCATGAAGTATCATGTCAGAGCAGCATCTCCGACAGTTCTCCTGTGATCTACTGTGCAACAGCATTTATCATGCTGGCTAAGTCTGTCCATACTTCATTCCTCCAGACAATATTTCCTGCCCATCCAAGAAGACTGTGTCCATGCGGGTGCAGAACAGCAATAATGATGTCATTTTCTTTAGGAGAGAAATTGTCACCTCTACTTCGGTTTGTTATTCGGTTTATTATCTGTAAGACAGTGATATGCACATGGTATTATTTATATGAGGGCCCAGAAATGGACATGATGATGTTGCAAATATATGTCAATTGACCTGATCTTCATTCATGTACAGTGCAAAACTGTATAAAATAGTCCCGGCCATGTACTCTACTGTTACACATAAAAGAACATAAATGATATGTAAACAGCTTCTGAATGCATAACAAATGAACAGCATCATCACTTGCCATATCTGTAGTGGTCGTACATTGGATTTGAACCTATTGCAGTGGCCATCACAACAATGAAAGAACAACAATGCAACCATTGTGCCACATGCTCAGTATAGCATGAATGGACTTCACACATTAACATGCACATCATAACATAATTGCTCCATGTAAACTGATAATGTTGGATGGCTGTTATACATAACTGCAGTCAGTGAGGCACATGACAGTAATGCAAGTTACTGTCAATATATGGTATGTAACATGCTGATATAAAGAAAACCTGTAGAAAACAAGAAATCATAGTAATGCAAACTGTTATGCATGAAAAGCTACATAGCAACACAATAAACAGTGAGCAGGCAATGCCATCCTCATTGTATCTGCATGGAATGAAATGCACTAAGAACCACTACTACTATTTTACTATTATAAGAAAATATTTGTACAAGAGCAATTGTATAAGTTACAGAAACCCTTAGAAAGCTTCATTATCCATAGGGATATCACAGACAGTGCAAGGTAACCAGACATGAGCATGGATATATTTTCATGCTGGCATTGTCTATAGTACATGTATTACTAAGCATCAATAAATATCAATAACCTAATCAGTGAATAAGCAACACATGGATACATTCAGAACACGACAGTTTCCATAAGTATATCATAGAATGCACAGGGTCAGCAGCAATACATACTGATGTATTGTCAGTCTGTCCGTATGTACTCTTCATTGGGGATCTTTCCATTAATCTCTAAAAGTGTATATTTGGAATTTCTGCTTGTCAGTGATGCAGATGTACCCTTCTGTGTGCATAGTGGTCAATCCTACACCCCTCTGGTATGACACTGACATTTTGTATTTTTGACACTTTTGCCAAAGAAATGACTGTCAACATATATAAATAGATTTATATGGAGTAATAATAGTATAGGTCTGTAATAAGAGCAATATATCCCACCACAGCAATGCCAACATATGACACATTACCTCTGAATCTATGTGCATGTCAGGTATACCTTTAAGTACCATTTGCACGAAGCATAATTAAAGAGGTTCATAGGATGGTACTAGGCTATCGGCCCTAGGGCCTATACAAGCCTAGCCATAACAATTCCCTGGCTATTTCTATCATTTATTTGTATGATATTTATATCATTCCAGGTTCTGAAATTTCATTTGCACATGTCCACGTAAGTTCTCAAATTTGGGTGCATTAACCAATAGCTCAGCATAATGGTAAGGTGCTCCATGCAACTGCCCCAAAGGTATTGTTAAATATGTAGCACATGCCCCTTACCTCCAATGATCTGATACTGTCCTATAAGTGCAACCTTGATACATTTACTGCTCATACCATTATTACCTGCAAACTGACTTGGACGTCGGTGGGCAATATTCTGAAGGCTTTTTTCCTGAGCTGCATCAATGAAATGGATACTGTGAAGAGGCTTTAGTGTGTCTGGATGCCAGACTGGACTGAGAAGAAGACCACCTAGATGCTCATCGTCTATGCTGGACTTGAGCAATGTATGACTCAGGGATTCTGTGATGATCAACAAATAGAACCAGACTGAGAGGGAGTACTGATGATGGATGAGGATCAACTGAAATGGAGTGCTGGCTCACCACTGCTATGAATATCT
The DNA here is from genome assembly GCF_019279795.1 of Protopterus annectens. Lineage (NCBI taxonomy): Eukaryota > Metazoa > Chordata > Ceratodontiformes > Protopteridae > Protopterus > Protopterus annectens. The sequence continues at coordinate 1,255,929,682 of NC_056728.1, forward strand.
GCATTAGAAAGATGTAGAGGATCTTCACTAGTGTACTGCAGAGGTGTGGATATAGCCTGCAGATACCACACCCACTTTAACTGTACATTCCTATGGATATCACATATAGCTGTGACCCATAGAGCCTAAATATTCCTTTTAGATTAATCACTTAGCTGTTCCATCACTTAGCTCACATGTTTAAGCAATAAGGCAAGGTGACTAGTCCTTCCCCATGTGTGAGTACAATTCCCATTGTAGGTTTTTCTTAAATAGTGTTTGTTATTTACATACTATTTAACATAAGATCTTTTTTGGCAGCTTATACAGTACGTCTTTTTATACATCCAGCATGGCAGTATTTTACGGACACCTATAGTGGCTAGGCCATGGATAGCTTTGCATTTCTCCATTAGTCATAATAATCCAAAACCATTGCACAGTGTACTTCTGTATGTGTGAATGTTGAGTCATACAGATCTACATTATTCCTCTCTACTTTATAAAATGCACAGTTTCATTTAATGCATTTTTGTTGCACACATGGCCATAAAAGTAAGAGCACTACAGATTGGCAGTTCTACCAGATGTTGGATTTTATAAAATGTAATGCAGTCTGGTTGAAACACAACTTGATTGTGTGAGGAATGTGAAGATCTATAGCACTTAGGTGTCAGTTGGGTGCATATTCCTCCATTAGCTGCAGGAATACAGACACAGCCAACTGTACTTTGTTATGGAGGAAGGTATTGTGCTAGCTTCTAGTTCAACCTGTAAAGGAAGAGGCTAAAATACATCTATTATGGATACTTTTGGGTTTGAATCCACTTATGGGGTAGCTTGGATTGCATTTTGATATGTCTGTGTTAATACTTTGAAATTGACTGTAGAGATCCCTGCTTGTTATTTTATGCAGTGTGTATATGTGTTCACCTATAGTGTTAATTTGTCAGATTACTATGAATAGCTCTCTCATCTGGAAATTTTCTTTAAACATCATACAACATATATGTGTAATGCTTTGACTATAGAGCTATACTTCACTTGTACATTTGAAACCTCCCACTAGATAATGCAGTTAAATACTTTAATTCGAAATTTCTTTCCATTTTAGATTGCCATGCCCCATTAAGCAAAGTTAGAATCAGAACTAAACCAGCACCATGGCTCACCAAAACTACTAAACAAAAAATCCTCCAAAGAAATAAACTATGGGCCAAATGATGTTCAGCAAAAAGCCCCTCAGATCACTTACAATTCAGACAGCTAAGAAACAAAACAAAAAAGCCATATTATCTGATAAAAGAAACTATTACTACCAGCTTCAATAAACCCACCAAAATAATCCTCAAAATTCTGGTTAGGCATCAATAACCTCCTACACTCTGGACACTGAAGCACTCCCACTCCCTCTGGCTCTGATCACAACAATCCCATCCAAATAGCCGACTCATTTAACACATTTTTCACTGAAACAATACAATCCCTAGCCAACCAGCTATCCCCTAGCACCTCATACTCTACCACAACCTCTACCAATAATCCTCCTCTATTTCATTTTCTGCCAGTGCCCACATCGCTCATCTTTAACCTCATCCAGAAACTTAAACCCACCACACTCTCTGCAGATCTACTACCTGCAGAATACCTGCAAAAAGCTGCTAAAGTCATAGCCTACCCCATATCCATCCTCATTAACAGAACTATTTCTGAAGGAACTATTCCCCTAATCTGGAAAGTCTCTCACATTATCCCCCTGCACAAAGGTGGTAACTCCAAGGAGTTCTCCAATTACAGGCCCATAGCCATACTATCTCCTTTGGCAAAAATAATGGAGAAATGTATTCATTTACAACTGTTAACCTACATACTTGAACACAATTTACTAGCACCCTGTCAACATGGCTTTAGACCATTTCATAGCACCACCTCTGCTCTCTTATCCTTCACTAACCGTATTAACAGTAATCATAATAATGATACTCTATCTTCAGCCCTTTTTATCAACCTACCTAAAGCATTTGACATGGTTAACCACCACCTCCTCATAGACACACTCAAAAACCTGTCATTGGATGCCCTTACTATACAGTGGTTCCAATCATACCTAGATAATAGGTGACAGGCTGTACTATGGGATAATACTTTATCTTCCCACCTCCCAGTTGCCCTAGGGGTCCCTCAAGGATCCATATTGAGTCCTTTACTCTTCTCCACCTTTACAAATGATCTCCATTCTGTAATTCCACAAGCTGACTGTATACAATACGCAGATGACTCCACACTCCTATGCTCTGCTACTTCCCAATCAGAACTTCAGTCACTAACCCAAAAGAACTTTAGCACAGTCGAAAACTGGCTCCTACAAAGGTGTCTTATCTTAAACGCAAAAAAATACTAAAATGCTACTATTCACCCACACTCGCAGAACCTCTCCACTTAACTTTACTATTACTTCAAATAATGGAACTATAATATCTCCTGAGCCAACCACCAAACTACTCGGAGTACTAATAGATAATAACTTGTCTTTTGAACCTCACATTAATAACACCATAAAAACAGTAAATAAGAAACTTGGTTCCCTCTACAAAATCAAACCATTTCTGACTCCTCTAGCCTGAGTCACCATTGCTCACACAACCTTATCTCTACCCTGCTCTATGCCTCCCCTATCTATACCAAAATATGCAGAAGTAATCTGAGTAAACTGTCATCTTCCTACAATAATATTGCCAGATTTGCAGGTGGGTTATCCTATAGAACTAATCACTGTATCAACTTGAATCAACTTGGATGGTTAGAGTTGCCAAATCTAATACTTTTCAGTTAACTAACAGTAGCCCATAAGATCCTGTATCTACCTCAAAATACACCCATACTTACATCCCTAGTCATCCCCTGTAACAATCTCAAAACCTTATGCTCATCTAATAAACTACTTGTACAAATATCTAAATCCAACAATTCAGCTGGTGACACCCTGTTCTCTAATACAGTAGGTAAAGCCTGGAACAGCCTCCCAAGTCAGCTAACCTCACTATCCTCAGTTAACCTATTTAAAAGCAAGCTCAAACCCTACCTCAAATCACACTGGCTAAGCCCCTGTGATAACCCAGACTAACCACCATACCCTTTTCTAGACTCCCTTGATTCCTAGCCTCTTATGATCATGATCTTGTGATTACTCGCTGATAATACTGTGCTTGAACATTCTGAGGATTTTTCCTCATGTAAATATGTATATACTATTGAATGACCAACCGTTTTCATATAAGACCACAACTCTTGTGAGACTGAACACTATAATTGTATCCTTGTATTTTGCTTTTGTATACTCTATACATTTAACACTAGTGTTTTTCTTTTGATTTTTTATGTGACCTTAGTATCTATAGTATCTCTTAGATATAATTTCCATTATTAATTCAAACTACTGTTGTATCTAGGTTATTTTTACATTAGTTTTTTTCCCTACTGGAATACAGAATATAAAATCCTAGATGTGTAATATGTTATAAAGTTTTGTAATGTACCAATTTCTACTGTAAATATTATTGTCTTGTCCTATTTGGTTGTTGTTTGTGGAGCTTTTCTCCCCGGGCCTCCACTGAAAATGGACATATATCCAGCTGGACTAGCCCGGTCAACAAATGTAAAATAAAATAAAATAAATAAATCAATACACATAACTCTCAACTGATCAGGGATGCATCTCAACATAATCAGGGACTAATCCAGAAATAGTCAGTGAAATCAGGAACATATTTTCTATGTTAGTACTATTGATGTGTGGCAGTGAAAGAATACAGGAATGTGAAATAATATACATTTGCCAAAGTTAAGGTTGTCTGCATATGTACTTATTGTTACTATTTATTAAGTGCAATTCACAGCCTTTCCTTAGTGTTATTAGGAGGGAGGGAGAGGGACAGGGCTACACTTTTAGTCATAATAAGGGGCATCCCCGAATATCAGGGACATTTGAAAAGTATGATTTGGTACGTCACAATACATTCCAGATAGACATTGCCTGCTTTCCTACCTAACCTACATTTTGATGTATGACATACCAGTGATGAACTTGAAATCCTGTGTATTTGTTAAGTGCAGCCAAGTGTTCTATTACAATGACAGAGACTCTGAGCTATGAAATCTTACTCTTGTGTATTATTGCTGTGACCAGTGTGATGATATGCAGTCAGGACTGCATGTTTTGTCTACAAATGCACAGCACATAGTGTACAGTAGACTGTAGTTTACCCATCTTGTAATGTGGAAACCCTGATACATGTTTTTATTCCTTCCATGCACAGTAATACCTTTCAGTTGTTTAACTACAGTTACATCATACAATCACAGCCTAGATAGATAAGTTAGGCAGGCAGGTGTCAGACTGGAAGTGTGAACATAGTTAAGAGCTGTAGGTTTGAATCTCGGATGCTTCAATTTGTGTTCTATACTATTCCACTGTGTAAAGTATTAAGTGTAACACAGCAACAAATGAATAAGAAGAATTTGTAATGGTATTCCATGTCAAGGCTAGAGAACATGTGCAGCTCACTGTAATGTTATACATACCTATCACCATAACTTGACCTTACACAATTTGCAGCAATCATCTATACTTCATAGATTTATAGGTAGGTACTAGGCTATTGGCCCTTACGGTCTGTACAAGCCTAGCCATAAATATTCCCTGGCTTACGCCACTCAAAAATTATTTTCCTGTGCCCCTATCAAGCAGACTCACAGAAGTGATCCCCAGGGTGAATTTCCTATTTCCCATCCAATTGTCAAGATTTTTCTTAAAGAGGGCTATGAGGTGCTCTGCTTGACATGAATGGGCATTCTGTTCCCAGAGTATGGGGAGTCTCTGGGACAGGAACCTATCCCTCCAGTATGCTTTGTTTATTGTGGTGACAAGGTTTAGGTCCCTGGAGCATGTGGCTCAGAGGGATTGGGATTTCTGTAAGTGTAGCATGTCCAACAGCTCTAGGTTTGACATGGCTTTGTATGTTAGGCAGAGATCGCCTCTGAGTAGGCGATATGCGAAGGAATAGAGTTGGAGTTTTTTGAGATGGTCTGCATAGGGCATCTGTTTGAGGCCAGTTTTCCTCTTCATGAGGTATTTCTGTAGCCTTTCCAGTTGCTACAAATGTCTTGCAAGGTACATACAAATGGGGAGTTGTACTCTATAATAGGTCTAATGAGGGATGAGTAGAGAGGAACAATGACCTCCTTTTTTCTGGATGAGAAACCTTTTGTGATGAGGTGTGCCATGTAGAAGGATTTCCTGACTACTGTGGTGATGTGGTTTTCAAAGGAGAGACTACCGTCCATCTGTGTCCCTAGGTCTCTTATCACACTTTCGGTGTTGAGTGGACTACCACCTATGTGGTAGTTCACAGGCACAGCATTTTTCCCAAAGGGGATGTCTATACATTTTTTGGTGTTGAGCTTGATGCCATGGCTTTGATAGCAGGCATCTGTCTCTTTTTTAAAATGTCCACATCATTTGGGGATTCAATAATGGCTCCCAGTTTGCAGTTGTCTGCGAACTTTGTCAGCCATAGTCCCTCTGTGTTGGCCTGAACTTCACAGAAGTAGATGCCAAACAGGAGTGGACCCAGGACTGAACCCTGTGGTACTCCACTTGTCACTGGTCTGTAGTTGGATTTGGAGTCGGCTACTTTCTCGGTGTGAGTTCTGTCAGTGAGCCAGTTGGCAACCCATCGCATGACATAGGGATTTATGCCCAGTTTAGTGAGTTTATCTATGATTCCAGAGTGGGGGATGGTGTCAAATGCCTTGGTGAGGTCTAGATAGGCTGTGTGAACCACTTTACCCTCGTCCACGGCTCTGGTGGCTGCTTCAAAGAAGTCAATCAGGTTTAGGAGACATGATCTGCCTTTCATGAACCCAAACTGGGTGGGGTCCAGAGTTTGAAGGTTACCTATGTCTCTGTTTATAAGTTCCATGATGATACGTTCCATGGCTTTGCAGATCAGGCTTGTCAGGCTAATGGGGTGGTACTTCCCGGGGTCCATGGTGGATCCCCCTTTATGGACTGGGATAACCATAGCTGTGCGCCATTCAGTAGGCACAAAGCCTGACGTGAGGCTATGATTGAACATGGTACTTAGGAAGGGTGCCAGTTTATTTTGTGGTTCATGCAGAACACAGCCCGGGATGTTGTCTGGTCCCATGGATGCTGTATTCATGGCTTTGGAGAGTGTGGTTTTTACCTGTGTGGGCGTGATTACCGGGACTTGGTATTCTTCCGGTATTAAGATGGGCCCTTTAGGGGGTGGGAGGGATAATAAAGTTAGCACTGAACCTGTCTGCCAGAATATTGGCAATATCAGTTGGTTCTGTATATTTAGTGCCATTGTGCTGTAACTCAGAGCAGATCTGAGTGTTGCCATTAAGATTCTTGACATAACTATAGAATGCCTTATGGCCGTCTTCTGTGGCGATTTTGTTTCATAACTAGCTTTGGAGGATCTTATGAGGGATATCAGCTTCTTACTGAGACTGACAAGGGAGTTTTTCCAATCTTGGGATTTTACTCTTTCGCAACAGTTTGTTCCTTTTGTTTTAGAGTTTGTTTATGGTAGGGGACCACCAGATTGGCTTCCTTATTTTGGAGGAGAGCATCTTGGTTCTATTTGGGATGGCATGATCCATGCACTTGTGTATGTGTTCATACAGTGCATTGGTGTAAGATTTAGCAGTCATACTTCCACTTTCCATCTGCATGAGTGGTGTGAAGTTTGCCACTTCTGTCTTGAGAAGCATGAAGTTAGCTTTGGAGAAGTTTTTTTTACAGTAGTATCCTTAATGGGGGTGGGGGCAGGATGTGGATGTCTAGGATAATCAGCTTATGGTTGGATCTGACCAACAAGGAGCTGACCTCTGGTGTGGAGCATTGGTCTCCCATGTTGGTAATTACTAGGTCTAGGACATTGGTGCCCCAGGTGGGGGTATGGATCAGTTGATCCAAGGTGTTGGAATTTATGAATTCCAAAAATTGTTGAGCAAATGTGTTGGTACATGAGTAGTTTTCCTAGTTAATGGCAGGGTAGCTGAAGTCACCCAGTAGCAGGGTATTTGGTTGTACCTTAATACTTTCCAGTATGTTGATAAAGGTGGAGTGGGAATCATGGGGCATAGTGGGGGATCTGTAGCAAGCTACAATTTGAATTGCAGTCTTGCCTAGTGTTACTTGCACCCAGAGAATCTCAGATGCATTATGTTGGGCAACTAGCCTGGAGGTGTGGATATCCTTGGTGAATATGGACATGTCTCCACCTTTAGTGTTTCGGTCCAGGTTAGGTGGCTGAAAAGTGTGGTATGAATTGTAGCCTGGTAATGCAGGGGTGCTCTCTAGAGCCCTGAACCAGGTCTCCATCACTGCACAGATGCGATGTTCTCCATTTTGAGGAGTGCCTGGAGTGAGTGCATTTTGAGGTTTAAACTTCTAGCACTGAGTAGCATTACCCTCAGTTTCTGCTTGCTTGTACCTGTTACAGCAGTAATTTTGTCATTTGAACCCTGCCTAAAAAGGCACTATAGGGGTGGCAAGAGCCTTAGCCAGTATCTGGAATCCCAGGAGTGACAGATGCAGGCCATCTCTGGCAAAGCATCGTGATCTGTCAATAGTGTCATCCCAGGCAGACAGAAACTGGATCCCTTTAGAATGGCACCAGAAACATAGCCAATTGTTGAGGTCAATCATTTTATCCTTGTACTGTGGTATAATTCTGGGCAATGGCGGGATGCTACTCAGGGCTATGGTCATACCTGCCTGGGCTACAAGATCCGGGAGCTCCTCCATGTCTCTTTTCATGTAATCCAGGGAGGTACGTCTCAGGCCATTCACTCCAACATGGACAATGACAGAGTTGTATTTGTACTTGTTGTGGAGTGACCTGAGTGTGCGCATTATGTGGCAGATCTTGGCACCCAACAGGCAGCTGACTGTAATTTTCCCCTTGTTTAGCCTGGTGAGTGGGGCAGCAGTGTGCCTGACTATAGAGTCACCTATGACTAGTGTGTTGGGTACAATGTTTTGCCTTAGGGGCTGAGTTTGTGTGGCACACTAGTTTTGTGAGCTATGTGTCTCTTGGGTTGTGTTGGGGGGTGGTGGTTCTTTGCGTTTCAGCTTCAGAGGTCTCTGTTGCTTGGGCAGATTTTTATTAAGAGCAACTGCAAATGTAGGTGTGTGTTTTGTGTTACTATGTGTAGGTTTTGGTGGTGTAGGTTTAGAAGGACTATGCGGTGTACGTGGTGTGGTGCAGGTGATTACCTTCCCCTCTTGTCTGACTAGTTTTGTCTTGGCTGGAGAGAGCTTGGCTTCCAGCTTGGCTATATAAGTGCATCTCTCACGTGTTGTAGTATTGGGTGGTAGGAGGAGAGGGTTGTCTGTGTACATGAGGCAATTGCTGCATTGCCCCAAGATGCCCAGATTTACCAGGTGGACAGGAAAAAACACCAGGAGCTGACCTTTAGACATACCTGGATAGGTGCTTGTTTATTTAAGTACTAGAACTGCTTTCCTCTTTACTTAGTAAGTTCAGTGTTGTGGCAATTTATAGAATATCTAGTACTTACAACGAGTTCTAAGCAAGTGTTGAGCTCAAAGAATCAGGTTTGAGTGCTAAGACTGGAAAACTGGCTAGTTCTAAGGGAAAATTTGAAAAGCAGACTTTCTGGCACCGGTGAGAGTTTAACCCTAACTAAGCAGCGCTGTGCAATTCACAAACCTGTGCAAACATGAGTTTTTAAACCAGAAAGTTGAAAGAGATAGAAAGCAGCCCCAAATGGCCAATGAGGTACAATTCCTGAGCTGGAAACCACTCCTCTAGTGACAGATAGGCAGCTCAATGCTTACCACTCCCACTGATAAGCAGAAAGACTTCCCTCTACCACATCAAGGTCTGGACATCTCACAGAAACACACAATAATGTCCTGAAACCAGTAAATCTGGGATCCGGACTATTCTAGTATAGAAAAAAGGTGGGAAATGAGCAAACAGATAGAATTATTATTATTATTTTTTTTGTTTGTTTTTTAGGTTAAATTCGGCAAAAAAATGCAATTAAACAGTAAATAAGCACAGAAAAGGCTATCACACTTTAGTGTGAAGCCTACAACAGTAAATGCAGTTTAAACTTTGAATTTAGGCAAAAACAAGTGCACAAACACCTTTTGTATGCAATGAGGATCACATCAGAAATCAAGCACTGTGCATCGGGTGGATGTACAGGCTGAAAGAGCAGTGGAGTGAGAGAGGTATGTGTCAGATATTTCCATGTAACTTTACATGGAACAGATCATATTATTGTTAGAAGAGAGCTTTGGCTTCCAGCTCTGTGCAGTGCAAGACTACCCATCATGCATCTGCAAGGAAACTGCAATATTCATGCATTTCCTGTTCTTACCAGTATATATTTAATTAAAAAGTTTACAATGCAGTTAGGAGTAGAGCATATTTGCTATGGGCAATGTTTTTGATTGTGTATCACAACCTAGATGATAAACAGTTCTGTGTAGCAGTCACAGTGCTGTTGGGTGTAATGATTTACATATAAGTTAATTGTGCTGTTATTACTGTTTGCACAGTAGGTGGTGCTCATGGACTATTTTGTTATGTATAGTCTGTCTATTCTCATACTGAATAGATGCCTACCGTCTCAGCATTTGGGCTGACATGTACTTCATTTCAACATGGCTAGTGCTTCTGTCTACAAGATTGGTGATGCTTTGTGTAAAACACACTTTTATCCTGTGTTCAGGTATTGTTGTCCACAAAACCGCTCATGTTTTTCATTTATGTCTACCTGTTACATACTAACTGATCATCAATACAGTGCTTCCATTTTGCAGGTACATACATAGGGATCCCTATAAATGTATATAGTGCAGTAATACATTAGTTAATGGACAGCAATTTATGTACATCATCACCTAAGGGTTTATATGCCATATGCTATCAGCGTGGTTATGATTTTCCAGTTGTTCTGGGGTGTTGTATTGCATTCCAACTATTTGCTGTTGTGTCAGCAAGTGACAATGTTGCATTGATCATCTTATTTGCTTATATCTTTTATGTTTCCCACTGACTGTTCCTCTTACTATATCTTCATAATGCACATAGATTATTTGGGGGGTGTTACCGTAACTCATTACATGCACAGGCACCTGGGTTACAGTTGTGAGTGACTGACATATTGACACCTGAACATATATGTGCGAGGCACACAAACAACACAGGGTAGAAGGAAGTAGTGATATCCACTCAGACAGTTTGCTTGTTAGTATAGTGAGGTATATGTTAAGTATTACCCATTATATGCTGCAGTTGTAATGTTATGTTGTCAGTCTAACTTTGGTCTTACAGTTTAAGCCTTGTTTTGCAATGTAGACATGTGTCAGTGTTGTATACCACAGTGTCATGGCATGCTTGACATGATATGTATATGTGCTGGCTGTGCACATTTGTTTGTCATGCAGAATCATAGCTGGTTCCTAATTGGTTAGGTAATGGCAGGATTGTTTCACATAACCCGTGTACTGCATACCATGCCATGCATTGGAGTAACCTGCTGACATTCTTTGATAGATGTAGTGCCTCAGACATGGATCTCTGTTGAAATTATCAATACATATTGATAATGGGACATTGGGAATGTGTCCACCTGCTAGTCTCACTTGTTTTTGCTATACACATTATGCATACTCCTTTATAGGCCATTGCATTGAATAGGTAGGTTTTAATTACACCTGCAATTTACTGTGATATACCTTGTGTGTCATATGCAGGGATCATGATGGTGGAATACTAAATACTGACTATAACATTCTTTATGTAAGAAGTTTTTGTTTAATGATAGCCATGTTTTACACAGGAGTCTGTGGAATGTTAGACAAGTTGTTTTCCTTGTTATACTTTGGACTCATGCCTTACATCATATATGGTGGTAGAGTTGCCTATGGGCATACCTTACTGTACTCTGTCATACTGAAGGTGTTTTGCCTGGGGATTGTGTCATAGTGGGTATGGTATGTACTCATGTAATTGCTGGAATACATATGATGCGCTTTCTGTATTTTTATGTGGCCAGAGTGTTGGACCTGTGGCTGGCTGCTCTCCTATCTATTGCTGGAGATGGGAACATGTGAGACCACTGCCTGAGTACTTGGAGTCTAATGACAATGATGGGGCCGATTATGATTAAGATAAGGACAGACCTGAACCTGCTCCTACCATCACCCCTGTTGCTCCCCATAGGAGATGTTGACCATCACCATAGGCAGATGATGGCAGGTACAAGAGGTTATGACTGATGTCTTTCAGACTAGGATGGGAATGTGATGGGGATTTTTTTAAGATATGGTGCAGATCTTGCATGAGTCCTTCAGGGAAATAACCCATGAGATCATTCATGATGTTCAACCCCATCAGGGTGGCCCCTCAGGACCGAAAGTATTGTTTGCATGATCCAGTTGTGTACTGCTGCCACCATGATGTTTGCAATATAACCAATTGTGCAATATAGGCACACTTGTGCATGCATAGTAAATTGCTGCAGTGCTTATGTGATACACATCTGACCATACAATGCAGATGTTATGTGACATTTTGCATTATGTTGCACCTGGAGCATGACACACATTACCACATTAGACATGCAGTATTCATGTTGATGTCCATGAAATGCTGTAATTAATGCATATATTGCTCCATGAGGGTAGGTGTGCCACTCCTTATGCCTGTGGATATGTATGTACTCCTATGCATCCAGTGCAGCATAGTCTTTTTATGCCCAATACACTGTGATCCTATATGTTACACTTAATATTTTTTTCAATGAATGGGCTGCTACTGATATAAGAGTTCCACTGTTTTCATGTGTGGGATGATAGCAACTCACAGTTTTTTCATGTTGCACACATAACACAGTGAAAGGGGTAAGTTTTGTGAGTTGCTGTTTCATGCCTGTTCACCAACATGACAGGTCTCTGTCCTGTCTATGACACTGTTGTTATGCTATCACACTGGCATACTGGCTTTGTGTGTGCCATGCAGTGGCCACAATGGTTCCATGTTATATTCCTACCTCTTGACCTGGAAACATCAAAAATCTGGACAAAGTCCCATGAAAAATAGGTACACCTGGCCAAAAATCTGGATGCTGATTAACATAAAATTTGCATACACACTTATGTAACCCCACCCACGCCAATGGAATTGTAGGATAATGATATTCAAAGACAAATTGAAGAACAAAATATTAAACATAAAATATAACCAGAACAACAGTGTTTTATTAATATTATCATTTGAACTTGTATAAAACTTTGAACTAATACAAAAACTAAATCACATTCTACACAACTATGTTCCCACTTGGTCATTGTGATCCAGTGACCAAAAATCTCTGGTCTACAAACCTAGCAAATCTGCTAGGCACGGTCTGTACTTGTACAAGGTTGATACGGCCAGGAAATCCTTACCTATATTCATCAGGTCTATGCACTCCCTCCCTCCTATCTTTCAAAGCTGCTCTGAAAGACTTCCTAGCTAAACTCTGGCTCTATTCTTGCTGAAAAAACAGGATAAACTAAATCTATAAATGTGAACAAGAACATTTTCATTCCTTATACCTCCTTATTCTCCCATCTTCACTTACTTCCTTACTGCTATCAAATTATCTTCCCTGACTTTCTCTCTAAATACAGCATAAGCCTGTTTTTCCCACAATACATATCACAGCTCCTTGGTACTAGGCTATCAGCCCAAGGGCCTATACAAGCCTAGCCATAACAATTCCCTGGATATTTCTTCCCACATTATTTACTTCCCTGGAACCCTGTCTAGCAGGGCGACTGACATGATCCCCGGGGTGAATTTCCTATCTCTCATCCAATCATCACGGTTCCTTTTGAAGAGGGCCAAGGAGGCACTCTGCTTGACATGTATGGACAGTGTATTCCAGAGTATGGGGAGTCTCTGGGTCAGGAACCTATCCCTCCAGCATGTTTTGTTCATTGTGATGACAAAGTTTAGATCCCTGGAGCCGTCTGGCTCTGAGGGATTGGAATTTCTTTAAGTGGAGCATGTCCAACAGCTTAGGGTTTGACATGGCCTTATATGTTAAGCAGAGATCACCTCCGAGTAGACGATATGCCACAGAGTATAGCTGGAGTTTTTTTAGATGGTCAGCATAGGGCATCTGCTTTAGGCCTGTGATTCTTTTAGTGAGGTATTTCTGTGGCCTTTCCAGCTGTTGCAGATGACTTGTGAGGTACATACCAAAAGCAGCGTTGTACTCTATAATGGGTCTAATGAGGGATGAGTACAGTGGGACAATGACCTCCTTTTTTCTGGATGACAAGCCCTTAGTGATGAGGTGTGCCACATAGAAGGATTTCCTTACTGTTGTGGCAATGTGGTTATCGAAGGTGAGACCACTGTCCACCTGTGTCCCTAAGGCTCTCATCATACTTTTGGTGTTTAGTGTACTGCCACCTATGTGGTAATTCATGGGTACATGTTTTTTTCCCAAAGGGGATAACTATACATTTCTTGGCATTAAGCTTGAGCCCATGGCTCTGGCACCAAGCATCTGTTTCTGTAAAGCCCTTTTGTAGAATATCCACATAATTTGGGGATTCAATAATGGCTCCCAGTTTGCAGTCATCTGCAAACTTTGTTAGCCAGAGTCCCTTAGTGTTGGCCTGTACTTCAGAGAAGTAGATGCCAAACAAGAGCTGTCCCAGGACTGAACCCTGAGTTACTCTATTTGTCACTTGTCTGGAGCTGGATTTGGAGTCAGCTAATTTTATAGTCTGGGTTCTGTCAGTAAGCCAGTTGGCAACCCATCGAGTGACTTAGGGATTTATGCCCAACTTAGTAAGTTTATCTATGGTTCCAGAGTGGGGGATGGTGTTGAAGGCCTTGGTGAGGTACAGATAGGCTGTGTGGACTGCCTTACCCTCGTCCACAGCTCTGGAGACGGATTCGAATAAGTCAATCAGGTTCAGGAGACAAGATTCACAAACTCAAACTAGGTGGGGTCCAGTGTTTGAAGGTTGCCAATGTCTTTGTTTATAAGTTCCATGATAATGCATTCCATGCCCTTGCAGATCAGGCTCGTCAGACTGATGGGACAGTAGTTCCCAGGATCCAAGGTGGATCCCCCCTTGTGGAGGGGGATAACTGTAGCTGTGCGCCACTCAGTGGGCACAAAGTCTGAGGTGAGGCTATGATTAAACATGACACTTAAGTGAGGTGCCAGTTCATTTTGTAGTTCATGTAGTACACAGCCCATGATGTCATCTGGTCCCATGGATGCTGTATTCTTAGCTTTGGAGAGTGCGGTTTCTACCCAAGTGGCTGGGATTACCAGAATTTGGCAATCTTTTGGTATTGAGATGGGCCCTTTAGGGGGTGAGGGGGGTGACATTGGCACTAAATCGATCTGCCAGGATATTTTTAATATCCTTGGGATCAGTATATTTAATGCCATTCTGTTGTAGCTCAGAGCAGATCTGAGCATTGCCATTTAGATTCTTGACATAACTATAGAATGCCTTGTGGTTGTCTTTGGAATCTTTGTCAATTTTATTTTCGTAACTAGCTTTGGAGGATTTTATGAGGGATCTCAGCTTCTTACAGAGGCTGGCAAGAGAGTTTTTTGCATCCTGGGATTTTCCTCTTTTCTGCAACAGTTTCTTCCTTCTGTTGTATAGTTTGTTTATGGCAGGGGACCACCAGATTGGCTTCCTTTTTTTGGAGGAGAGCATCTTGGTTCTATTTGGGATGGCACGATTCATGCACAAGTGGATGTGCTCATACAGTGCTTTAGTGTAGGATTCAGCAGTCGAACTTTCAGCTCCCATCTGCATGGGTGTCATGAAGTTTGTCACTTCTGACTTTAGTAGCATGAAATTGGCTTTGGAGAAGTTTTTACGGAGGTTTCCTTACAGGGGGTGGGATGTGGATGTCAAGGGTGATTTGCTTATGGTCAGACCTGACCAATGAGGGGGTGACCACTAGTGTGGAGCATCTATCTCCCATGTTGGTAATAACCAGGTCTAGGATATTGGAGCCCCTGGTGAGACAATGGATTAGCTGATCCAGGGCATTGGAATTTATAAATTCCAAGAACCATTGGGAAAAGGTGTTGGTGCCCGAGTAGTTTTCCCAGTTAATGGCAGGGTAGTTGAAATCACCCAGTATTAGGGTGTTTGGTTGTATCTTAATATTTTCCAGTATGTTTAGAAGGTGTAGTGAGAATCATGGGGCATTATGGGGGATCTGTAGCAAGCTACAATTTGGATTACAGTCTTACCTAGTGTTAGTTACACCTGAAAAATTTCAGATGCATTGTGTTGGGCAACTAGCCTGGAGGTGTGAATATCCTTGGTGAATATGGACACTCCTCCACCTTTAGTGTTTCGGTCTTGGTTTAATGGCCAAAAAGTGTGGTAAGAGTTGTAGCTTGGTATTGCAGGGGTGCTCTTTGGAGCCTTGAACCAGGTCTCAGTTACTACACAGATATCGATGTTCTCCATTTTTAGGAGTGCCTCGAGAGAGTGCATTTTGAGGTTTAGCCTTCTAGCATTGAGTAGCATTACCTTCAGATTTTGCATGCTTGTATCTGTTATGGTGGTGGTTTTATCCTTTGAACCTTGCCTAAAAAAAGGCACTATAGGGGTGGCAAGAGCTTTAGCCAGTAACCTGAATCCCAGGGGTGACAGATGCAGACCATCTCTAGCAAAACATCGTGGTTTGTCGATCATGTCGTCCCAGGCAGACAGATTGAATGACACCAGAAGCTTAGCCAATTGTTGAAGTAAATAATTTTGTCCTTATACTGTGGTATTATTCTGAGTGATGGCAGGATGCTACTCAGGCTAGGGTCATACCTGCCTGGGCCACATGATCTGATAGCTCTTCCATGTCTCTTTTCATGTAGTCCAGGGAGGTACATCTCAAGTCATTCACTCCAACATGGACAATAACAGAGTTGCATTTCTACTTGCTGTGGAGTGACTTGAGTGCATGCATTATGTGGCAGATCCTGGCACCCGACAGGCAGCTGACTGTAATTTTCTCCTTGTTCAGCCTGGTGAGTGGGACATCAGTGTGCCTGACTATAGAGTCACCTGTGACTAAAGTGTTGGGTACGTTGTCTTGCCTTAGGGGCTGTTATGTGGCATACTGGTGTTGTGAGCTGTGTGTCACTTTGGTTGTGACTGGTGTTTGTTTGCGTTTCAGCTTCAGAAGTCCTTGTTGCTTGGGCAGGTTAATGTTAAGGGCCTCCACATATGTGGGTTTAGTGTTGCTATGTATGGGTGTTGATGGTGTGGTTTTTGAAGGGCTATGTTTTGCTTGAGGTGTAGTGCAGGTGTTAACCTTCTCCTTTTGACTGTCTAGCACAATCTTGGCTAGAGAGAGCTTTGCTTCCAGTTTGGCTATGTAAGTGGATCTCTCGCAGGTTGTAGTGTTGGATGGTAGGAGGAGAGGGTTGTCTGTATACATGAGGCAGTTGCTGCATTGCCCCAGTATGCCCAGATTCACCAGGTGGACAGGAGAAATCACTGGAAGCTGACCCTTGGGCATGCCTGTTTAGGGGCTTTTTTTGTAAAGTACAAGAGCTGTTTTCCCTTACCTTTGCAAGGTACTTTACAATTATAGGCTGTTTAGTGCCTATGATTAATTTCTCCTTATTAACAAGGGGAGTTGAGTGCTTGTATCAGTTTAAGGCTTCCTAGTGCCTTCCAACAGGTTCTAGAGCAAGTGCTAGTCACAGGGGTTCAGATTTTAGTGCTACTACTGAGAAACCAGCTAGTTCTAAGGGAAAATTTGAAGAGCAGACTTTCTGGCACCTGGAATAGTTTAACGGTAGCCCCGTGGTGCTGCACGATGCAAAAAATGAGCAAACACATGCGTTTTATGCCATAAAGTTGAAAGGGATAGAAATCAGTCCAAAATGGCTAAAAAAATTACAATTTCAGAGCTGGAAACCACTCCTCTAGTGCTAGATAGGCAGACTAACGTACCTTCAATTTCTCTACAAGCTCTCTAAATATTAAATGATTGTCATATAACTTGGAGCATTTCTTAACAAATGCTTTTATTTTTTGTTTAATTTGTTATAATTATTTAAACTGCAGATGTTTTTGTTTTATTTTTGAAGACTGTAAAATTATTATTCTTAAAATCTTCTGTAATAATTTAGAGCTTTTCTCCTTTGGCCTCCACTGAAAATGGGCTTCTACCCAGTCGTTCTTTCCCGGTAATCAAATGTCAATCACTCAATCAATAAATATCCTTCAACAATCTGTTTATAAGAACAATATTTAAAATCTGTCCCTATTTTGGGTCTTCTTTGCCCCCCTCATTACTTAAGACTTTATCCAGATTTCTTGTGTTAGGAAGTTGAGAAGTATGGTGAGATGTAAGTGTCAGGGAATGGGCTGATTTGCCACTCATGTGGGCCACTCTCTCTTCCAGGTCTAAGCCTTTTCTGCAGTGGCTGTGATGTCTACAATGGCTGCTGCTGCATGGGAGAGCACATGTATCAACCCAAGGACACATGACCAAATCAGCCCAGCTTACCATGTAGTACAGTGTTGCCTCATCTTCTGATATCACCTGCCAACCAACACTGCTGTAGAATCATCATGATAGTGAGCTAAATGGCATCCCCCAGCTGGGATGGGTGACCTGCAAAAGGTACTTGGGCACAACCCCCCAGCTTTTCCAGCTTCCCATGCCAATGCTTGAACAGGGGCTGCCTGAGTCATAGCAGGGCTTTATCTCTCCATGTCACATAGCTAGGTAGTAATTTTTTTTAAGTTTCTACTCAATTATTTTTATAATCTTGGAACTCCATACCTCTTTAGACTCAATGGACACAATACAGAACCTCAACAGAAGACCCTAGTAAACCAAAAGTTTATACATAGGAGAGGGTAGTGCCAGAAAAAAATACATGTTCCAAGTTAAGAGGTCAGGAAGCACAGAAATACATTATCTGTGGTGGTCTAATCAATTGGTCATACAGGAAAAATATGACAACTATTGACACATTTGACAAGCCAAGATTAACACTTACATTGCAGAAATCACAACAGAGTCAAAAACTATCAATATTGGCATAGTATACTGTAAGAATAGTGCATCAATGACTTAGATCATGTTTATGAATATACATCATAGTGAGTTAGAAGAGTCATCTAACACTTGTTTTAACAGCAAATGTTTGAGGGAAACCAAAATAAAAGAAGCTGTAAAAAAGATATGCTCTTAAACCCATTACTGGCTCACCAAAACCGACAGGGCAAAACAATCACAAGGGCAAACATCCTCAAGGAAGCTCACAAGACAAGATCAATGGGGGTCCAAATGAAAACAGAAACATGATGTTATCATCAAATACAGTGAAAGCAAGCAAGCTGCAGCAGAAGCTCCTGTCACAGGATGAAAAACAACATCCACAATAAACAAGATGAACAAAAGAGCCCACAAGGCACATGGTATTTCATACACTGGATAAAAGCTTATCAGATCCCAAAACAAAGAAAAACTAAAAGATATGAGTAAGTCAATGCTTCAGTGTCATCCAAAGCGGCAGTAAATTCTATTGCTCACATAAAACTAGGCTGCATCATTAATGACACAGAAATGCAGCTGGGCAGCCAGCTGCCACCATGTTGTTAACAACAGCCATGATCCCTTCCCAGACTGTTGAAAACTGAAGAATCTCTGAGTACAAGACCAATGTATTAAACATAGCTCTTGATTTTGGCAAATTTTTATCAGGTTTCTGAATACTCTTAAGTACCTATCTCAGGAGTGAATTCACCTCCCCCCTTTTTTAAAACAAATCTGCATACTGATAGTGGCATATGGTGCATAGGACTGGGTCTTATACATGGAAAGTTAAAAATTTGAACCCAAAATATTCTTTAAGTTATTTTTTTTCTGATATCTGATATATCTGACAGAGAGAGACAGACAGACACATACACAGAAAGAGAGACAGATTGGTATGTGCACACACTGACACGCATTCCCGTGTGCCCACACACACACACACACACACACACACTTACACATGCATACACCTGTTGGGAAAATTAGAGGATCACCACTTCATGTACATTCTTGTATTTGTGATGTGGGCACCTGGTGGAAATATGCAATGACAGTGAGGACAGGTAACACAGAAGGACTGGTGTCACAGAAGACATTCCACTCATAAACTGAGCTAAATAGATAAGCTATGTGAGGCAGCTATGTTAAATGCTGTGCCACTCTTTCACCTTCATATGAATAGTTGTGCTCATTTAATTACTGACCTACATAGAAGATTATTAACTGCAAGAAATTAATTGTAAACACCGTTTTATAGCTTGTGTCATAGCAAGGGATCATTAAAAAATGTCATTTTGATTACTATGCTCCTATTTTCGTAAAACAAGAAAGGTTAATACATATAAATAGAAGGGAAAGACTGACTGCAGCTGTTCATAAAGCTATGCAAAGCAGAAAATTACAATATAAACAGTAACCATTCATGCCTGTTGACCACAGACCCAGAAAATCTGTATTTTACATTATTGCTCTGGAGAGCATTTATAAAGTTGGATAATTGTTGTAACAGTTAAAAGATCAGTCATATTTCTGGCCTGTGACTGTTCAGACTGAACACAGTTACGGCTCATCTTCTTTTTTACTTACTCTGAGGTCGAGGGCAAGGAGAAAGTAAATTGACTCATCCTGTGGTGTCGGTCAGTCAATCTGTAATCTGCTGCACGGCTGCAGAAGTTGCTATACACTGCGCTACCTGCTGCTGCTTCTGTTTTCTTCCCGAGAATCCTGAAACGAGTTTCACATTTGTGGATTTTGCATCTTAATACAAAAACATCCATCCAGGTAACCAGAATAGTCCATGGGATTTGGGCTCTTCCTTTTCATGACGTGATGTCATCGCATTGATGTAACATCCTCTTTGGTTGGCTGCCGCATGTCATGAGTGGGCTGTAGGTGGCCGTAAACAACTTTTTTTCAAATCTTTCCGAGTGGCAGTCAGGCACTGTCTTGTCATGCTGACATCATGCATGCTACTGCACAGTGATGACATTGTGGGATATGCTGGTGATGTGGGATGATGTCAGCGGTAAGTAAAATTGTAAAGAAAAAAAAATTCAGAATTTGAAGGAGGTAACTCGGGGAATTTGTGGCACCCCATTATTTTGACCTCAAAACTGGGAAATTCTAAGGAATATGGTATGGTTGAGAGGCATGGTTATATCATATTACTGTGGCTGCTATATATGGGCAGTCCTTCTTCACGTACTGCACAGACCACCACTCTACCATTCATGTATATACCATGAATATGCTGCTTTATTTAACAACATTCCAGAATGCCTTCTTTGTCCTTCTGTTATATTACAACATGCATGGATATATTTACATAAATCCCCATATTTTGGCAATTGGTATAGATATACAATGATTTACATATATGTATATATCTCTGCAGATATTCTGATAGATTCAGAAACCCCATTGTACCTTGGGACTATTTTCATTTATTTACCCCATGTTCCTGTGTTGTACTATTGTTCACAGGACTGTCCTTTGCTCGGCATCATCAGTGATACACACATACACACACACACACATATATATATATACACAGGTGTTTTTTGTAGTACAGTAGAGAGTTGATTATCTGAACTAATTGGGACACCTAGGTTAGTTCGGATAATCAAATTGTACGGATAATCAAACATATAATTGAACCTTATAAAAAAACTTCTAAAATCTTGTTTTTTTCTGCATGCAGGAATACACTTTTCAACCATTTAGCAATTTAATGTACAATAATGAATATGTTTCACATACAAGCTTAAAAAACATGCACAAGCAAATACATATAACATTTACATTTTCAGACTTTATGATTTTTCCTACCTGAAAACTTTGGAAGGCTGGTTCTGACAGCTAACGTTTCTGATCATCAACGTTCAGATAATAGGCTCTGTCCTGTAATTTGGAATGACAGTATATATGTGCATGTGATACTAATTCTTACTTTGTGTACCTTTGCCTCTTGCTGTTTGATGATTGTACATTACTGTGTGTATGTGAGTTGAACTCTGCAATGTTTAGTGTCATCAGCAATGCAGTCTGCCCATGTGACATACATTTGGAATTTGCTTCGCTGTAGCTTGGGTGGATGTCCACACCACCCTTTGTGGTATACACATGCATATGCAATGTCCCCCCTTAGATGTTGTCAAAGCAAATAAGGTAAGCAATAAAGCAGGACAACACCATGTCCTCCTTTATGTGGGCCCTTGTTGTCCAAATTCCTTCCCACTTTATAGGTTTAGCATATATCTTGCACAAATATCTTGCACATATGTATGTTATGAGTTAATTTTCCTTTGCATTACCATCCATCATCATACAGTTGTAATGTTACCTTGTGCCAACTATTTGGCCATTATACACATGCAAGACATCTGTGCACAAAGTGCTGGCTATTGCTTGTATTACATCCTTATTTCTATTAAACTTGTGTGTTATGTATTACCTGGAGTGTTTGATCATAGTTCATCTGCACAACCTGACATTCCTTATATAGCATTATTCATACATTTCTTACCACTCATTATTCCATGTCGTTGGTGTGTGCATGTGGATTGACATTGCTTTCTTATAGGCCCCTGTTAGGCTACTAAAGCTCACAGATATATGTCAACACCACTATGTTGTCTGTGGCATAGCATATGCCTGTGACACATATATTCCATTTAATTTATGTTTGGGTTGTGTACATCTACCCATGTAATGAGCAGTCACGTTGTTGCTTTGCTACAGTATTGTTGTTTGTCTGCTGACAGACTACTTGGGGATTGGACTCCATATTGAATGTATACTGTGATCCCTATTTCTTTCCTTACAACATACACCTGCCATCAGTCATACACATTTAGGTATGACTCTCACACAGTTTGCAACATGTCAGAACATCATAGTGCATAGGTACATATGTATTTCTGCATTTCATCATGGCTGGTATCCTTCCCTATCCTGTGTGTCCATTTTCTATTGCCCATGTTGTAGAGTGTGCTGTCTGTGTATCTCACCTCTCCTTTATGTTTATCTGCCTTTTCCTGTCATGTCTTGTGATATTTATATATGTTTATACCTGCTGTTTTGCTCATCTCCTCTTCCCCCGTATTTCCCTTCCTTCTATTCTCAAAAAAAAAATGTGATCACCTCTGACTGTCTATCAGATCTTCTTATTCCAACAGACCTCTTGAGTGTCCCTCTTGTTCACCCGTACCCCACATCTGCTTCTCTCTCTGTTTCCTTCAGTGTGTGTGTTACTTGTTATTCCCTCACATATCCTGCACCCATTGTTAGCTACTGTTAGCCCTGGCAAAGTGGTCATGATTGCCCATCACCTTTATTCATTTTTTTTATTGGAAATGTTATGGATTACATTGGATTCCCTATTTTTCTGGTGAATGTATTTTATTAGTACACAACCTAGACATACATAGTTGTTTGTGGACCTACTGGCCTGATTGCGATAGATATGTATTCATTTAAATGTCCTACAGCTTGCAATGAACTTGGATCATTTCTGTAGATTTACTTTGGTAATACACATCATCATATGATATGCTTTTATTGAATTATGGATTTGCTGTGACTGCAAGACAGTGTGCCAATACTGAAGGGCAATTCTGTTTTGTGCCGAGATAGTCTAGGTTCACTGAGGTGTATTTGCATATTACAAGCTTATCTCCAACTTTTATGTGGATATTGGTAAAATGTGCTGGATTCTGTGAACATTATAGAATCTGGCAGATTGTTTTAAGATGAGCATGCCTTGCAACATTGAATTTGTTACTGGTGTGGGAAAGCAGCTTATGTAAACCTGATGATTTTAGGTATTTCACTACTGTTAATACTGCACTTAAGTACAGATTAACAAACTTTGAAAAAAAACAAAATAAAAAAAAAACATTAAAAGAAGAAAAAACACAGGCCACAGAGACTCAGACAGAAAGTACAACCAATATGCAAACAATGTACACCAAATGTTGCCAAAAACAATAAATAAAAGAACGGTAAACTTTGTCAGATAAAACACAGTGTGGCCTGTGGCTTTTTTCTTTAAGTATAGATTAACACAGTGTGATAGTAGCAAAGATCTGAGCATGTCCTATGCAAAAACATGGTGCAGTTTACAGAAATAGGAGTGCTGTTTTGAAAATTGGTGATCTCCAGGTGTAGTTCTGACTCAGCCATTTGCCGGATGGCTTCATGCCAAACAAGTGTTTAGCAGTAACAAAGTAATCCACAAATAAATAAAACACACTTTATTCCTCTGACGTCTTGGCCTAAGCCTTCAAGGAGTAAAGAACTTTTAAAACACACAGTCTATATATATTAATCAAAGAATAATTAAGCAATTAATTACAACCAAAGAAATAAAAACAAATTAACACCCTCCAGTTAAATTCTTCATTTAACCCATGAGGGAACAAGGTATCAAATTTTAAAATGTAGGTGGCTTCCTTAGATAACAAATAATATTTAATATTGTGAGTATCAAAACAAGACAATCTTATTTTTTCCAAAACTGTACCCTGAAGCCCCTCATTTTTACTATCATGAAATTTTATAAAATGCATAGCCACAGAACTTTCCTCTTTCTTATTAATAATATCCCTAGCATGTTCCATTAATCTAAACTTAAATGCCCTTTTAGTTTCCCCAATATAAAAATTATTACATGGGCATCTAAGTGCATAAATCACACCTTCAGAATTACAGGTAAAATGGTTACATGTATTAAAAACAACATTATTTATATGAGGAAAACTATTGACTATGAAATTACACGCTCTGCATTTGCCACACTTAAAAGTACCACAAGGTAATATATTATATTCAGAACTTACAAAAGGCAGAGAAAATTTACTACTCACCAAAAAGTTTTGAATAGTCCTTCCTCTCCTATAAGAAAATCCTAACCTAACATCTAGCCATGAGGCCACATTATTAATCGAAGCAAAATAATCCCAATAATGTTTAACAAGCCTAACCAATTCAACACTAAAACTACCATATGTAGTAATAAAATACAACACCTCACACTGTTTATTAATATCAAAGCTGGGTGCTGAAATAAACATTTTATGTGCATTATTTCTTATTTTACTAGCACCTATATTGAACAACTTCTCATAGCTTCTTTGAATCAATTCATCACTATACCCCCTCCGTTTAAACACACCAATGGTGGTGTCTAGTTCTCGCATGAGAATATGTTCCACATTACATAATCTAGAGACCCTCAATATTTCACCATATGGTAAGGCTTCTAGTGTATGAGGAGGATGACAACTCTCACCATACACATATTGGGTACCTTCATCAAATTTTCTATTGACTGATGTTTCCAATCTATTGCCATCTTTGATATTCAACATAACATCTAAAAAGGGAATATTAACACACATCTTCAGACCATCAAATTCCAAAGAAAATCTATTATTGTTTAACTCTGAAATAAAATTATCAACAATGGCCTCACCATCTTGAACAAGAAAAGTTAAATCATCAATAAACCTATAATATCTAATAACATATTTACAAAAAAAAGAATTCCTATATAAACAGTCAGATTCAAAAAGGCCCATGGCCAAGTTAGCATACATGGGGGCAAAAGCTGCCCCCATGGCCGTCCCTTGTTTTTGTCTATATAGATTGTTATTAAATTCAAAGAAATGATGTGTCAAACAAAAATAAACAAGTTCTATAATGTAGTCCGTGACTGGGTAATCACCCAATAAAAATCTAAGGGCCTCCATGCCAAACTCATGACTTATGTTTGTGTACAAACTCTTGACATCAAGAGTTACCCAATACATACAGTCATTCCATTCGACATCCTTGATTTTATTTAAAAAATCAAAAACATCAGAAATATAGGAAGGTACAGTTTTAACTGTAGGAGACAAAAAACTATGTAGAAAAAGACCTACATTGTGTAAAAAATAATTACACCAGAAACAATAGGTCTCCCCAGGGGGTGAAGGTAAACTTTTGTGTATTTGTGGTAGACAATAAAAAAAAGCCATTCTGCATCCTTCTGTGTTGAATTTTTTCTTAACATCCACTTCTGAAAAATAGCCTAATCTTTCACCCTTCTTAATCAATTCAATATACTCAGAAATTGAATCACTATATACAGTGAACTCTGTCTTCTCATAAACATTATCATTGTTCAAATGCTCCTCACACATTTTAAGATATTGAGAAAAGTGCATGGCAACCAACGTGTTGCCTTTATCAGAAGGTTTAAATACAATTTCCCTCATTTTACTAAGCATTTGTAAAACCTTCCACTCTCTCGGAGTTAAATTATATTGAATATTTGGTTTATATTTCAAAAATTCAGTATATGCACGTTCGATTGAAAAATTCAATAAATTGGTTAAGTGTGTAACATCATTATTCAAAACTGGAGGCATAAAATTACTTTTAGATTTAATACACTCAGTATCCAGCTTGTAATAAGCATTGTATATATTATCAGAATCACAGGTGTGGAAACTGTCCGCAGAAGAATCAAAACTTTCGACAGGTGAAACTGCATTCATATCCATACATACATTATTATGAAAAAAACTTTTTAAATGAAGTTTTATGCAGAACCTGAAAACATCACTTTTAATATCATGTAGTTGTGACACAACTGTAGGAATAAATTTGAGTCCCCGATTTAGAACTGAAAGTTCAAGCTCAGAAAACGAATAACCAGAAAAGTTAATGACATAATTTTGCAAGGAGGGTGAAAAAAGGCAACTACCATTTACCTCTCTTATGTCCCCCTTGTGAAAACTGTTCTTTCTGTGCTGGTCCCTGGGTTTCTTGTTGACGTTTTCTCCCTTGCTGACCTCCCCTGGGGTTGACGTTTTCATCATGAAAGGTCTGCCGAAACCGATGAGAATATTGTGCAGCTGGCAATGCAGGAAATTCAGAATTCAAGTCCCCCTCCTCCTCATAAGATGTATTAAAGCCTTCAGAGGCTGAGAAGGATGAGTTGTAATTCCACACATCCCTATCATGATTTTGAAAATGGACGTGATTACGTGGCTTCTTTCTACTGGCTCTTGAAAGAAAGGCCTTGCCGTTTTCATACTCCCGTAAGTCTTTAAATAATTTCCCCTTCTTTCTTTCTACTAACAGAGTTTCATACTCCTTCAATTTTACATTAATATTACACAAAAAATCATCTACTATAGGGCACAGAAGTACATGTTAAAAGATTCTCACACAATTTTTTGATTTCATTGCCCAATTCTTTCTGCTTTAGTCTATTACATTCAATAAGTATTTGAACCCATTCAGAAGCACATTTATGAGCAGCTGCTACCCAGCGTTTGTGAAAAACAATATCAGTATCTTTTTCTAAGTCAAATGGAGTGGAAGGATCCTTGTATGCCCTCAATCCACGAGGTGTAATGTCTAAATCTGCATATTTCTGTAAGCTCGAAAGATTAAAAAATGTAACAGTTTCTTTCCATATACATTTTTCAAGTTCTTCAAATGCAGATTTATTTTCAGAATTAAGAGTTACAGGTAATTTCTGACCTACATTATTAAAGGGATTCGGATGGCGTTTGTTTCTGTCTTCTTCCCATTTCTCCCAAGTTGTAAGCATATTCCCAACCACATTTCTCTGTGTGGAACCACGCTCCAAGTAGTCCGAAGAGTTGGTTAGGAAATTATCAAGAGACCTTTGGGAACCATCCACATTATCACGAAAAATACGCGGTAAATGCAGTTGTGGATCACTAGCCATGGAACCAAATGTAGCAACAAGCAGCAAAAGGAAAAAACAGCAACAAAGTAATCCACAAATAAATAAAACACACTTTATTCCTCTGATGTCTCGGCCTAAGCCTTCAAGGAGTAAAGAACTTTTAAAACACACAGTCTATATATATTAATCAAAGAATAATTAAGCAATTAATTACAACCAAAGAAATAAAAACAATTAAATTAACACCCTCCAGTTAAATTCTTCATTTAACCCACGAGGGAATAAGGTATCAAATTTTAAAATGTAGGTGGCTTCCTTAGATAACAAATAATATTTAATACTGTGAGTATCAAAACAAGACAATCTTATTTTTTCCAAAACTGTACCCTGAAGCCCCTCATTTTTACTATCATGAATTTTTTAAAAATGTATAGCCACAGAACTTTCCTCTTTCTTATTAATAATATCCCTAGCATGTTCGATTAATCTAAACTTAAATGCCCTTTTAGTTTCCCCAATATAAAATTTATTACATGGGCATCTAAGTGCATAAATCACACCTTCAGATATTGAGGGTCTCTAGATTATGTAATGTGGAACATATTCTCTTGCGAGAACTAGACACCATTGGTATGTTTAAACGGAGAGGGTATAGTGATGAATTGATTCAAAGAAGCTATGAGAAGTTGTTCAATATAGGTGATAGTAAAATAAGAAATAATGCAAATAAAATGTTTATTTCAGCACCCAGCTTTGATATTAATAAACAGTGTGAGGTGTTGTATTTTATTACTACATATGGTAGTTTTAGTGTTGAATTGATTAGGCTTGTTAAACATTATTGGGATTATTTTGCTTCGCTTAATAATGTGGCCTCATGGCTAGATGTTAGGTTAGGATTTTCTTATAGGAGAGGAAGGACTATTCAAAACTTTTTGGTGAGTAGTAAATTTTCTCTGCCTTTTGTAAGTTCTGAATATAATATATTACCTTGTGGTACTTTTAAGTGTGGCAAATGCAGAGCATGTAATTTCATAGTCAACAGTTTTCCTCATATAAATAATGTTGTTTTTAATACATGTAACCATTTTACCTGTAATTCTGAAGGTGTGATTTATGCACTTAGATGCCCATGTAATAAATTTTATATTGGGGAAACTAAAAGGGCATTTAAGTTTAGATTAATGGAACATGCTAGGGATATTATTAATAAGAAAGAGGAAAGTTCTGTGGCTATGCATTTTTAAAAAATTCATGATAGTAAAAATGAGGGGCTTCAGGGTACAGTTTTGGAAAAAATAAGATTGTCTTGTTTTGATACTCACAATATTAAATATTATTTGTTATCTAAGGAAGCCACCTACATTTTTAAATTTGATACCTTGTTCCCTCATGGGTTAAATGAAGAATTTAACTGGAGGGTGATAATTTAATTGTTTTTATTTCTTTGGTTGTAATTAATTGCTTAATTATTCTTTGATTAATATATATAGACTGTGTGTTTTAAAAGTTCTTTACTCCTTGAAGGCTTAGGCCGAGACGTCAGAGGAATAAAGTGTGTTTTATTTATTTGTGGATTACTTTGTTGCTGTTTTTTCCTTTTGCTGCTTGTTGCTACAACTGTTTAGCAGTAGTTTAGCAATTTGTTGTTAAAATAAACTGGAGGTATCTGACTGAAATGCATTCATTGCTGGCTGTTATTAGTTTGCCACTAAAATAAAAAAAATATGATCTTTTGCAGTATCCAAATGGCATCTGCATCATAATATGTAGTATCTGTGGTTATCAGTGATTACTCTCACTGCTTCAGGCAATAGTTTTCATGGTGGAATGTCGGGTCATTGGATTATA
The DNA here is from genome assembly GCF_019279795.1 of Protopterus annectens. NCBI lineage: Eukaryota > Metazoa > Chordata > Ceratodontiformes > Protopteridae > Protopterus > Protopterus annectens. The sequence goes on from NC_056728.1 coordinate 1,255,958,398, forward strand.
ATAAACTCAGATCTCAGTAAGCTTGTTTGTAAGTTAATTTCTATCTCTAGTCTATCTATGCATTGCTTATTACTCCCAGAAAAATGAGACTGGTGTTAGAAATGACCGCAATCAGTGTTCAGTTCTCTGATTCTCTTTGCTGATGCTTTATGCATTTTATATTTACAACATAGGCATATATAGTGATGGTAGAGTAACTCTAGCTTCAAGAGGCTTGCATTAGTAAAGGGTGACTGCCATGTCATTACCCAGAGTTCATTTCTTGGACTGAAGCTTCTGATGGATGCAAATCATATCTTTTCAACTATTTACTTAGTTATTACTGGTTACACACACAAACACACACACACACACACACACACACACACACACACACATATATATATATATATATATATATATACACACACATATACACATGTATATTGATCTATTAAATAATCTAAAAAGCATAATATCAACAACAAAAACTTTAAACAGCAAAAAAAAAGCAAAATCAAAGTTATGCTGTGGATGTGTTTATGCCCTTTCCTTACTGCTTTGTGACCTCAGAGTTTATATATATATAATTAGCAGGAGGTATGGGGGGGCTGCATGTTGCAAAACTGGATTTGTTAGATTTTGTTGATATTTTGTGTTTAGATATTTTTCTGTTAATATTATTATTATGCTCTTTAGATTGTTTTAAGTAGACCCATATATCTGTCTGTCTATATATATATATATATATATATATATATATATATATATATATATATATATATATATATGTATATGCACGAAGGCACACTGCTATCTAAACTAAATGGACACGAACTAGGAACGAGCACAGGAAGCGTGTGTCAGCAGTCCCAGCACCTGAAACATGCCCCTTTGCTCTGAAAGTGCTGTGCAGCACTTTCTGACACAGATGAGTGTCAAACTATATAATATTAGAGCTTGGCTCTAATATTATATAGTAAACGAGTGTCCGCATACACTGAAATGTGAATATCTAACATTTCAGTGTCCGTGGACACTGAAAAAAAAAATACCACAAACATCTATGGAAAGCAGCAGCCTTCAAGTGCACATCCCCCATACATTTCAGTGTCCGTGGACACTGAAAAAAAAATACCACAAACATCTATGGAAAGCAGCAGCCTTCAAGTGCACATCCCCCAAATGTATTGCACTCTTGCCCTACATGCATGGAGGCAGTAGGGCAAGAGGAAAGAAATAAAAAATAAAAAAAAGTTAATAATTTTGTTATGAAATAAATCCAAAGTTTAAGCGCTGCACAGTTTGTTTGTGCAGCGCACCGCTATTCTTAGCCTGGATGAAATCCTGAAAATGATAGACAAGTGCTACTGTGTTAGAAAGCATCATCAAGCTGCTGTAGCATAGTGGTACTGCCATGGTATAGCATGTAAAACATGTTCAGTTTGAATCCCTCCTCTCGCAAATTATTTAATAAACTTTTAAGGAATGTGAATGATAGAGGTCAATCATATGGCTCACTTATAGCACAGTAGGGGGTGGGAATATGTAAAATATAAACGTAAAAAACAATTTATAACTTTAGTGAAAAAAATAGATTTAAGCAATGCTTTGCTAGTGTAAGCATTGCTTACCTGCATTCAGCTCTGCTTAGCTGGTGTAAGCATTGCTATGCGGATTTGCACAGAGCTATGCATAGTGCAGCATATTAAAACTGGCCAATCACAAAAAAGTGCAGGAAATCTGCCCTATTTAAACCACACAGTCGGGAATACAGCCATAACCATGTGGGATTACACACAGCAGGACCAAAATGCCTGGCGTCAGAGAAGGCGTTCACTTCTGAGTGCAACGTTGGGCATCCAGGAGTCCAGGTTTATGGCTGGGCGCCTAGTTAAAAAGCATGATGGCAGGCTGCTGCAGGGCCAGTACCAGAGCTCACAGTACAAAGTGAAGGCCTGGGATCAGCTTGTACGAGATCTCACCAGTGCCACTGGCATACCCCAGACTGGTGAGCCGGTGCATCATCACCATAATGAGCTGAAGCGGAGGAGGGGTGCACTCTTGGACCAGTGGATCCAAGAAGTTTGAGCACAGGATGTCCCACCTGTCTGTAAGTATGCAGTCTTATGTATCTCTAACTAAGTATGGAAAAAGTTCAACTTGTGACTGTGCAGGTGTGATTAATTTGTGATGTCTCCCCATCCATCTGCTGCAGAGAGGTCCCAGAATGTGTAGGCTCATGCACAGTGACTAGCCCAGCTGCATCTGCAGTATGGTGAGTACAGAATACCCTCCACTATTAATAGTAAGAAATCAAAATTGTAGTAATGGTAGTACTGCCTGTATCTATAATTGTGGTGTAAAAGTCAGGAATAAATGCCTATGTCAGGCTGCCAGTGTTACAATGGAGTATTCCCAGCTGCTGTATAAGACAGATATCAGTAGCAAACAAGGTATTATATGCAGGAGAGGAATATTAGAATATGTATGAGTGTGTATGAGTGAACCTGCCAAGAAAGTGCCATGTCAGGGCTACTGTAACAGTTAGATATGAAAAGCATTCCCCTGTGCAGATCATACAGGAATAGTAATTATGGATTTCTGAGTTGTACACAGATATGTATGTCAAAACTAATAAAGGTGATCCCAAACATTGGTGTGTGTCATCTTACTTGTACCTGATAAATAGAAATGTGTATGTCCTGCAGAATGCATTAACTGAGGTGAACTGATTTAGCTCTGCTTATCTTCATACTTTAGAATGGGCATGTCAAATAACTGGAAAAAAGTAACAGTACATATTCCCATCAGAATGTGTTTTACTTGTTTGTCTGCCAGCACTGTCCTGTGTTAACCTTTCAATTTCAGCAGTATGTAGCTGTGAATGTACCGAGAAATGTATAAGGCTAACAGGTGCAGACCTAAAACCTACAATTTGTACTCAGGAATCTAAATTGCAGTATGTAGTTGTAAAACAGTCAAATGTGCAATAAAGCTAATGTGCACATGTTTCACAAACAGTGACACCAATATATGTACTGTATGCATAAACTGTACTGAAAATGGGAAACAAATAATGCAACATGTGATAATAAAAGTACTGTGCACAAAAATATGTACTACATAGAAATGTCACAAGCAAAACCCAACACATCTCCAGTAGCTCAGTCTGATAAGGACTAGGTCTGCAGTTCAATTTTGCACACACAGCACAGTTCGAATACAGGGACCGCCACTAACATCTCAGTCTGGTTTTACAGTTTTAAACTGCAATCGGAATAGAAAAAATAATGTACTGCAACACATGCATTTTACATACAGGGCACACAGGTAAAGCAATCTGAATAGAAATACTAGTATGATGTGTATAACTATGAAAGGTGTACAGTTGCTGTGTTGATCAGTCCCAGTCCTACAAATAGATGCAAGCTAGACATCCACACTCTGCATTCTGGCCCAAACAAGCCCCTCAAGTGTCATGCTGTCACAGATAGTTTCCCCAGTAGTCAAGAAACCTGTACACAGAGAATGTCCCAGTAGCTGTATGTGAAAGCCACAACACACCCTCCAGGGCCTGCAACTAATATGTGAATCTGAAATATCTGTAGAAACAGCAATGTAATGTGCACATAGTTCATCTGCACAGGACCACAGGTAAAGAAATTGGTAAAGAAACAGGTATGATGTGTATAACTAAAATAAGGGTACATTTGCTCTGTTTATATCTACAGCTGTTGGTGTGCTGTAGCAGCCCGATGGCCAAGTTAGAGTGTAAGTGTGGTCAGAATGTAGAGTAGTGAATAGTAGTGTATTGACAAGTATACTTGATAGCAGTTGTCAACTGAATCTGTTCCCTTTGTTCACCACTCAACTGATCCAACCATCACACTGAAACCAACATGGGTATGTTCCTAAACAAACCTCTATTGTTGGGACTATTGTTCCATTTGATTTACCATTGTTTAAACTGTGTGCATACTAGTATCCCCTGTTGAATAATCATCTTATTGCCTGCCTGACATACCACTAACTGGCATGCCGTTGCAACCCTGAATGCCATTCCATATATGCATAAGTTCTGTTTGCTATGGCACTGTTATACTTTCACTGTTTTGGGTTAATGGGAATAACCATGCATGCTATTTTGACTAATGTAATGTGCTGTGCATGACTAACCAATATTCGTTGTTAATTTCCACACCATAGAACATATGGGAAGACAGATCTCAGTGGATCCACCTCTCCCACCCCACCTGGCCGAGGCACCAGGTCCCAGCACATCTGGGACCCAACACAGACCTCCCTCATCTGCTGGTCCTGCAGCACCTTTGGGTGGAACCGCTGCAGGAGATGGGGCTTGCCCACCCTGCAAGTGAGTGCGGTGAGGACGTTATCACCTGGGATGAGGTTTGTGGCATGGTGTGCAGTGTTCCCCAGATGGAGCTGAATGACCACCTGCACCAGGTGCTGGGCAGGCTGTCACAACTAGAGGGGCAGGTGGTGCCTCCAGCTCAGCCCCCAGGACAGCTACCTTCGGGGCTGTGAAGGAGTAGTGGTGACTGCCTCAGATTCCCAGCCACCCTTCCCATCAAGGTGTTTACCCCCCCATGTGTCATACACTGCTGTCTGCAAATGCAACCTCTCCTACCAAACCTCCCTCACCACACTTACCAATAAACCTTCCTTAACATCCCACTCTCACCTAAAAAAAGGGCATCTGTCCCACAAAAAAATCACGTCCCATACATAGCTCTGCATTTCACCCAGAGACATGTACCCAGAACACAATCTAACCCTACCAATCATCCATATTGTATGATGCCCACACACCTCCCTGTAGGGTGTGAGGCTCCAAATTCTAAATTACCCACATTGAAAGCAGTTGTTGCTGCCAAAAAAATGCAGAGCTATGGTCCTTTCCTACACCTGTCCTGCACATCCCTACTTGTTTCTCCTCTTGTTTGTCCCCCCCTGATTGCCCCAATTTCACCACTTTCATATTTCACTTTTTTCTTTTCTTTATTTGAAATTAGCATGGGTTTAAGAGGCCATAAGCGGGCATAAGCTAAGCTAAGCTCACGTACGCGTCGCTTAGCTCCACGCAAACTCACACAAAAGTACAGTTTTGTACCTACCATAAATGTAGATGTTCGAAGATCCACATTGCTGCAGTCCTTACACTTGGGTAGTCCGCTGTCCTCGGTCAGCCCGAATATCAAAGTATAAGGCTGACGTCGGTCAAGGCGCATTTGACTGACATCAGGACGTCAGGGTACAAATGCGCATGACCGACGTCATATCCTCAGTCTTTTCTTGCCCCAGATGTCAGAAGACCCTAAAACTAAAGGTCAAAACCAAAAGACAGCAAACAACCAACCAACCACCTTTGCACTAACTATATGTACAATATATACAATATACACAATATGTACAACGCAACCCACACAACCGCCTCTAACTACAGAGGGAAGGAGGGAGGTAATTGGACTGCAGCAATGTGGATCTTGAACATCTACATTTATGGTAGGTACAAAACTGTACTATGTTCTTCATCTCACATTGCTGCAGTCCTTACACTTGGGTAGAATCCCAAAGCAGAGGTAAGGGAGGATGGCTAACTACAAGGAAGCAGGAGCTGCCAAAATGCCCTGCAAAACAGCAGTGGCAAAACCAGCCCTGGATTTAGAGTAAAGTGGCAGGTGATAATGCCTAGAGAAAGTATGCACTGAACTCCAAGTAGCTGCCTCCAAAATATCCTTGGTTGCCACTCCCCTCAAAAAAGCTGTTGATGTGGCAGTAGCCCTGGTGGAATGAGGCCTAATCCCAGCTGGAACCTCCTTGCCATGATGGGAATAAAAGAAAGCAATGCAAAACCCAATCCACTTAGAAATAGTTTGTTTTGACACAGGCTTGCCCTGAGAACTCAAAGCAAAAGAAACAAACAACTGCTGAGACTGCCTGAACCCTTTAGTTCTGTCCAAATAATAACGCAACTGCCTGTGTACATCTAAAGTGTGCAAAATCTTTTCCCCTTTATTTTGGGGATTTGCATAAAAAGTAGGCAAATGAATAGTTTGGTTTAAAGCCACACTAGAAACCACCTTAGGCATAAAGGAAGGATTAGTACGTAATGATACCCTATCCTTATGGAAAATCAAGAAAGGCTCAACCGCCATAAGGGCCTGCAATTCAGAAACCCTTCTTGCAGAGGTAATTGCCAACAAAAAAGCAGTCTTCCATGATAAATATTTCAACTCAGAAGTAGCTGCAGGCTCAAAAGGTTGTAGAGTGAGTTTCTCCAACACAAAATTGAGATCCCAAGCAGGAGTAGGAGCTCTTCGTGGGGGTCTTATATTCTTTGCCCCTCTAAGAAATTGCTTGAACAAAGGATGAGAAAACAATGGTGGGACACAATCATAGTGAGCCGAAATTGCTGCAGCATGAACCTTAATAGAAGAGAAAGACAAACCTTTGTCCAATAACTCTGTAAGATATTGAAGAGCCATACTCAAATTAGGCTCAGAAACATCAAAATCTTTTGCTGCACTCCAAAATAAAAATCTCTTCCATTTATCTGCGTAAACTTTCCTTGTACTAGGCCTTCTAGCTTCCAAAATCACATTCAAAACTTGTTGTGGAAGTTGAGACCCTCTATGGTTCAAAACAGAATATGCCAGGCCGTTAGGTGAAGAGAGTGAAGTTTGACATTTAGCAAATGGCTGTTCTCCTGTGACAACAGGTGTGGAATCGAAGGCAAAGGCCATGGAGGCTTCTGTACCAGACTTCTCAGTAATGGGTACCAGTGCTGTCAAGGCCAATCTGGAGCTATTAAAATCATCCTTGGCTTGTCCTGTCTGACCTTTAGAAGTACCTTTGGGAGGAGAGGCAGAGGAGGAAAGGCATACACATGAAGATTGCTCCAGTTGAAAGAAAGAGCGTCCACTTTCCAAGCTGTGGGATGAAACCATTTTGTGCAAAACTTTGGCAGCTGATGGTTTAGTGGAGAAGCGAACAGATCTATGTCTGGAGTTCCCCATGACACTGTCAACTTCTGAAATACATGAGGATCCAATTTCCACTCGTGGGGATCCATAATTCGTCTGCTCAACACATCTGCTAAGGAGTTCTGTGCTCCTGGCAGAAACCTTGCCTGAAGATTGAGCTGTAAACTGAGAGCAGTCTCCCACAAAATCATTGCTTGCCTGCATAGAGGATAAGAATCGTTCCCCTTGCTTGTTGATGTACCACATGACAGTTGTGTTGTCTGTTAGAATCAACACCTGCCCTGGAAGAAGTAAATCCTTGAAAGCTATTAATGCAAACTGGACTGCTAACATCTCCTTCAGGTTGATATGTAGATGTTGTAGTCTGGCAGGCCACTTGTCTTGTATCCACTTTCCATTTAGATGAGCTCCCCAAGCTTTGTCTGAGGCATCTGTCGTTAAAATCTGACTCACCTCTGGCCGGGTCACAGAGAGTCCCTTGTTTAGGTGACATTCCTGAGCCCACCACAAAAATTCCTTTTGAATGCAAGGTATTATTTGAATGACAGTGTCCAGATCCTGGCAGTGCTGTGTCCATACATTTTTGAAATACCATTGTAGCTTCCTCATATGCAGTTTGGCATTGGGAAGCACCAGAATACAAGATGCCATGAACCCTAATGCTTGAAGGACTGTCCTTGCAGTCAGCACGGACTGATGAGATAGTTGATGGAAGTAAAGGGATAGACTCTTTTGTTTGTCCGGGGTTAAAAAGGCCATCTGGGATGCTGTATTCAGTCTCACACCCAGAAAGCACATGTCCTGAGAGGGTACTAGACTGGACTTTATTTCGTTCACAGAATACCCTAGGCATCTTATCACTGCTATCACATATTCCAAATGATGAAGAAGCTCTTCCCTTCCTTGAGCCAGAATCAGGCAGTCGTCCAAATAAGGATATATCTGAATTCCTTTTAGCCTGAAGAAAGCTATCACTGGAGCCAGAACTTTCGTGAACACTCTGGGCACAGTAGATAAGCCAAAGGGCAATGCAGAGAACTGATAGTGAGAAGTCCCAGCTCGAAAATGCAGATACGTCCTGCAACTTAGTCTGATAGGAACATGAAGGTAAGCCTCCTTGAGATCCAAAGTTACCATCCAATGATCTTTGCCCAGCAGAGGTAAAAGCTGCTGCAACGTCAACATTTTGAACTTGGGAATGTCCAGATAAGTGTTGAGGATAGATAAATCCAAAATTGGTCTCCACGTGTTCCCCTTCTTTGGTACTAGGAACAGGCGAGAATAAAATCCTAGACCCACTTCTGGCATAGGGACCGGCTGTATGGCCCCTATTTGGAGCAACAGAGAAACCTGCTTGTGAGCCTCTATTCTTTGTTGAGGAGGAACGTCTGGCATGCCTTTGAAGGGAGGCAAGGTATGGAAATAAAACCTGTAGCCGTGGTGTATGATATCCAATACCCATCTGTCTTGGGTAATTAAACTCCAATTTTCTTTGAAAAGTGCCAACCTTCCTCCCAAAGGTGCTGCCAGACGAGAAGGCTCTGGCAGCTGAAAAGGTAGGTCATTGGGTCTGTTTACGAAAGGACTGACCCCTGCCCTCACCCGAAGACTGTGCAGGAGAACTCCCTGTTCTAGGCCTGAAAGAGCCCTGAGCTCTGCCCCTACCACGTCTAGATCTCCCCCTAGAATGGGAATCATAAGAAGGATACGTCCACCCCTTAGTAGGCCAATTTCTACTAAACTTTGGAGGCTGGACCTGCAAAAAATCTTTAACAGTCTGCATAGACTTAGCCTTGTCCTCCATTTTCTTTAAAACTGTCTCAACAGGAGGACCAAACAACACGTCAGATTGTAAAGGAGCATCTAAAATCCTTGTTTTAACATGATCAGACAAATTCTGATCCCGTAGCCAGGTGTGCCTGCGAAGAACTGACCCAGTGGCAGCCACCCTAGACGAGGCCTGTACAGCATCAAAACCACATTGCAAAGAATGCTTACCCACCTGTTCAGAAACATGCACTAAATCTTGCAACTCTTTACAATCAATACCTACTGCCAGAGCATCAACCTTAGACTTTAATTGTGAAAGGAGATAGTTCTGGTATTTCAACATGTGAAACTGGCAATTCAAAGCCCTCATAGCAAGAGTGGAAGAAGTATAAACTTTCTTTCCCCATCTATCCAAGGCCCTAGCCTCTTTGTCTGCAGGAACAGGATTCTTAACAACAGAAGCCTTAACACCTTTACGCCCCTGACTAACAGTTTCTGGGTCAGCCCTAGGACTCTTAAAAAGATACTTATGAGCTTCAGGCACCCTGTAATACCTATCCGGCTTAACAGGAGCAGGAGGCAAAGAATCAGGATTAAGAGAAGCCTCTGTAAAAACATCTTCTACTACATCCAAAACAGGAGGTATAGCCAAAGGCCTATGCTGAGGTAAAAACAAAAATTCCCTAAGCCTTTTCCTGGAATCAGAGAAGTCCTGACCTTCCCACTTAAAATGCTCCCTCATGGAATGAAGAGTTTCTGAAAAAGAAAAATCCTCAGGAGGAGAAGCAGAAGGAGTAGAATCATCCACATCCGAATCAGAATAAGGAGAGTACTCCTGCAAGTCTTCAGCCGAAGACTCTGAAACATCTGAAGCCTGCTCAAAACCCCCCAGCTCAGGCTCCATCCTAGGTCTCTTATCAGGAGGGGGCATAGAACCCCTAATTAAAGTAATCAAATCTTCTGCCATTTTAAGCATATGCTTCTTGGGCACAGTACCTGAAGAGCTAGGGGTAACACCAACTGAAGCCAAACTTGGCCTGCCCCTGGGAGAAGCCTTTGAAACAGAAGGAGAGGGCCTAGCCACCCTAGGAAGGGAGGGGAGTATAGTAACCTGAGAAGCCCCCTCAGCCTGACCTGCCTCCTGAGAGGCCACATCTTGCAATAATAAGGTCTCACCCTGGGAACACAAAGAAACCTCCGGTGGAGCCACCGGCTCCACCGACACCTCTAAAGAACCGGCGTCCGGTACAGGCGGTTCTTCTAGCCTAGGCTTAACTGCCTTGTCCTTGCGCTTCTTCGAAGAAGCGGGCGTCGGAGCATCCGACGGCATTTTATAATTACACCGCTTCCCAAAGACTAACCTTGCACAATCCAACCTTCTCTTTATAGTGCGTTTATTAAATCTAGCACAAGAGCGACAGCCAACAACGTCGTGCTCAGGCCCTAAGCAAGGAATACACAAAGTATGATAATCTCTATGCAGTATCTGTTTCCCACAAGAAATGCAATTATTAACTTTTTCTGACATCCGGTAAATCACTGAGGCAAGAAAAAACTAAAATATTCCCCAACGGGGTACTTAGCCAACTTTGAACTCGGTCTGAAACTTCGAAATCGAAAAATCTCAGAACACCAACCGGCACTTGCAATGCTGCTTCTGCATCGGACCATGCAGCAAAAAAGACTGAGGATATGACGTCGGTCATGCGCATTTGTACCCTGACGTCCTGATGTCAGTCAAATGCGCCTTGACCGACGTCAGCCTTATACTTTGATATTCGGGCCGACCGAGGACAGCGGACTACCCAAGTGTAAGGACTGCAGCAATGTGAGATGAAGAACATCCTGCTTACAACTGCTTTAAAGTGCCTTAATCACTTTGTCTCCTACAGCCCCTGTTCTGCTCAGCAACAAAATAATCAGCCCTTGTAAGTCTCAAACCCAGGACCCTACACACTATAGCCAAAGTGATTTACTACTAAACCATGTCAGATGTTACAAAAACTGATGTTTTCTCAAACATATCCTCCAAGCACAGTCATTCAACAGTAGGGGAAATGTATTTATATATGTACATGTCTGTATGTATGTATGTATATATATATATATATATATATATATATATATATATATATATATATATATATATACACACACACACAAATAAATATATATATATATATATATATATATATATATATATATACACACACACACAAATATATATATATATATATATATATATATATATATATACATACACACAAAAATGTATATATATATATATATATATATATATATACACACACATATATATATATATATATATATATATATATATATATATATATATACACAAATATATATATATATATATATATATATATATATATATATATATATATATATATATATATATATACAAACACACACAAAGAACACAACAAATAAATATATGACCAAAGGTACCATTAATGGGGGTGAGGGGGCCCAAATTAAGTACCTGTTGTAATTATTGATATCATCCTCTCCTCCACAGCTGAACAGATTTGCCTTGCAACACAATACCAACATTTGCAAGTGTCATACCCAGGACCGTACACAACATAGCCACAACAAGTTCACAGTAATCCATCTCAGCTGTACAATGTCAGGATGATATCAATAACATATCATGCAGAACAGTATGTGTACCATAGGCAATGTACAATGTGGAAGCATTAAACATTCCAATGATACATATAGACAACACATATACACAGGTTTGCATACATAGAAATGTCTATTTGTGTACTATTTCAGTTGTATATGCCATTTCATATAGCAGTTAGCAGTTAGCTATTTGAAATACATAATAACTGAGTAATGCAACTCTCAAGCAAAACATTTTATACATTAATCTGAAAGCATAACATATGTTGCTGTCCATGCCAAGTCCTTCAAGTAGTACAACAGTAAAGAACACTGACCTGGAAGATAAGAATCAATCAACACTAATTAATTACAGATGTAGCTCAGCAGCCTCCAATTACACTCTGTACTCAACCCCTAGGGAGAAAAGAATTAAGTTATCACAATGAAAATGTATCTGTTACATAACAATGCTTAACTTAAAACATCACTATCACACTGACAAACAGAACTGTGTGTAAGACAGTAAGCACTAGCCCACTACTGTTCCCATGGTGAAACGGATGAAAATGTGCAGCCATATACCATAATGTGTCTTACTACTTATATCCATCACATGTTGTAACAGCCTAGTTTATAAATGGTGCATAACCCTCCCTCATAGAATGACTTACAAGGGCATATAACAGTGTTACATACACTGACCTCTAGACTGTACAGGGTCACACACATTTTGCCCAGCTGTAGCCCACATATATAAGGACCCTACCCCACAATATGTGTGGGAGTCCAGAACATCACTGAAATGATGGTAGGAATGCCAACACTACATAATGATAGGCCACTACTTAACAACCTCTTACTGCATGACATATGGACAAAGCCTGGTATATAGGTGGAGGACAGAGACTGGAACACAGGCCCATATTTGCAATATTGCTGTTATACAATGTGAAAGTTGCTGGTGTTACAGGATTGGTTACAACATACCCTTACTCAGAATATGAAGTCAGAAACACAAATGGATGTAGCCATGTACTGATAGCACAAAACAGACAGAATGCCGCTGCTATATCAGAGACAAGACCTGTGTGGTGAACAGATAAAACATAACAGTCAATCCTCTGGCCATCATGTGGATTGACCCACAGTTGAAAGCTATGCAGACAGACTGCATTCCATGCTAAACTAGCATGTACACACAAACCCTACAAAACTAGCGGTATACAATGCATATAACAACTCTGCTCACACTGTCCGCCATAGGTCTGGAACCTTATACAAATATGTAGTTGACCTGTGTCTGCAAGTCCTGTTATAAGAGGTATTGCTACTGCTTTCTGTAACACTGCTGCCCACACACAGGAAGGATGTCTTCCTTACAGGAAAGGTAAAGGGACAACGCCCACATCATATAGTAATTTATAGTAGTGGGTTGCCATGACAGTGGTAATTGGAAGTACTACACTGTTGGCTGCATGCAATTAGCAAGTGGTGAACAGTGATTGGTGCAGAGGCCATCACCTGATCATGTGCACCACCTACAAAATCCATGCTGCAATCTATTCAAAGCAGC
>NC_056728.1:1255973860-1256103860 GCF_019279795.1 Protopterus annectens
CATGCTGAGGAGCTCATCGCCAGCCTCGGGGCACCTGCCCACCCGCAAACACAAGACCCTGCAGAGAACATTATGGAGGTAGGTGCTACCCACACAATGGATGAGGAGCATGCAGGTAAGGCCACAGGGCACATCAGTAGACCACTGTTGCTTATCCATCTGCATCTGTAGAATTTAATCATGCATATGTGAGATAAAATATATATGATCTGTTGCTGCATTGTAGTAATAAACAGATGTGCATAATCTGCAGTATTGTAAGTTTGTACTGTTGATGTACTGCAATGCTGCTCCAACCCTGTACCAATGCCACAGGTGTGGCTACTGACATCGCATCTCTCACACAACTCTGGTATACCTCTGGGGCAGCAGCCTGAAGCTGGTGAGTATGGTGCTGTTTGTTCAGGTTTGCCAATACACCGGCCATGTTAAGGCCATGGTATTTGTTATGCACATATTTAACACACCTACCCATAATGCATGCTGTACAAGTTCACCATGGTGGCATATCTGAAGGGTATGTAAGAGTCCTGAAATATAACTAACAACCTGTCATTGCAAGATATGTGCACAGAGATGAACATAATGGTGGGACAAATGGCCTACAGTAGGAACATGTCTGAAACATCACCCCTATACAGTGCTACAACAGTGTATATACCACTATTACAATGGCAGCTGTTACAGATCTACACAATGGCATATCACAATACAGCATTCCACAACCCTTACAACCTGTAATGTGGCCCTAACATGAGCAATGAATGTATAATATGGAATCCTATGTTAGGACAGCAAATATGGGGAATATATACCTTAACAACACTGGAAGCATATGTGTGCATACACTCCAAATAACATATTGTAGAAGCAGCTTTTGAGGTACCAAGAGCATTCACTCTTCATGAGTATGGACCTTCCAGGAAGTACAGGTCACAATATCACACCAAAAAATGGTCTGCTGTCCAAGATGTTTGTCCATTAAATGCACCCACTTACCTGCAACAGAGGCAGACGTAGCTTGCACACATCTTTCAAGACATGGAATTGATCCCATACCCAACAGGTAGCATGCAGGAGTGGGACATGTAGCCTTACCTCACCATTGCATATACCATGGCAAACAGTGCAGACAGTCATGTATGTGGAGAGGATATATGGGACAAGATTAATGTAGAAAATAAACAGATGGCCATCCATGACATATAATGACACATGTTGCAAACTGGTCATGCAGGCTGCCTAGTAGCATGCCGAAACACTGAGGGAGTTGCAGGAATCTCTAGCAAGTACTGGCTATGCAGTACCTGTGCCGACAATCGTCTGGACTCTGCGTAAGTGTGGCCCATGGGTTAGGGTGATCAGATTTATTTATTTTACATTAGTTAACCGGGAAAGCCCGACTGGGCACATCCATTTTCAACGGAGGCCCAGGAAGAAAAGCTCCAATAGCATGTCATAAAGAAATTACACAAGAATATCATACAGATATATAGGTTCCATAGAAACATAAGTTATGTATAGATTAACAATTCCTTTAGTAAAATCAGCATACAGCATTCTAGTAGTAGGGTTTATATAGAATATAAAATATAAACACAAGAAAAATTTTTTTTGTCTTTCTAAATTATGAGTACTCTCAATATTTTGTTACAGAAATAACCAGTGATTATTAAGCTTTACAGTGAAAGGAATTAGGAGGACTTTTAGTAGAATCCTTGAACATGGTATTGGTGCAAATTAACCTGGGGATTAGCATGAACAAATCCAATTGTTTGAGAAGTGGGTTCTCAGGAGTTTCTTAAATTGAATAGTGGAGGTAGTGGAGGTTATATGGCTAGGTAGTGAGTACCAGATTTTGGCAATAGTACAGGCAAAGAGAGAGTTACCAGCATCATTTTTGTGTCTGATAAAACTTATTAGGTTCTGGGAACTAGATCGTAAGGCTCTGGTAGGGATGTGGGGGTTAATTATATTTTGAAGTGCATGGTTTTTTTCTAGAAGGTAGAAGAGATTATGCACTATTGTGAGTTGATTAAACAGAAGTAGTTGAGGTAGCCTGAGCCAATTGAGTTGGTTAAGGGTGAGACAGTGGTGGGATTTGTATGAGGTTTCAGTAGCAAACTTGGCTATTTTGTTATAACAAGATGCTATTTTGTTCAGATCACTCTGGCGGAGATTAGTAAGGATGGGAGAGGCATAGAGAAGGATGGATAAGAGATGAGTTGGGACAGTTGATCCGCAAGAAACATCAGCCAGTGCTCTCTACAGGTAGCGTATGCATAACATCAAAAGTCCCCTAAAGGCATGTGCTGCAATGTGTAATGGTGTACCAAGACCAAGTTGGAAAGCTGCAGTATCAGCTAAGATACATGTGCTGCACAAGCAACACCTCACCCCACCTTAGGCCCAACATCCCATCTGTACCTTGCTGGTGCCAGTGTACACCTGTATGTTTGTCATTCATTAGAAGGGACTAGGCCAGTACACATGGTGTTCTGAATTTGGGACACTGCAAAATGACACACGTGTAGCCTATAGTTGTCAAACATCTGCAAAAAGGCTGAGGATGGGGAGGGGGTGTCATCCTGAAACACAACAGCAAATTTTGTTATTTGCTAGTAATTACAGGTGTGGGGGTAGCCACATTCTTTGATTTCCTGTCCTTGCATATTTAAACTGGTGCATGTGAAATAATTCCTGCTTTAAAACTTCAGCTTGGCAAGCTAAGAACTTGGTTATATTCAACTGGACGTATAAGAGAATTTAAGTACCTTTTTATGCACTTTTTTTTTTAAAAAATACAGTATTTAACTGAATTTTGTTATTTGCTAGTAATTACAGGTGTGGGGGTAGCCACATTCTTTGATTTCCTGTCCTTGCATATTTAAACTGGTGCATGTGAAATAATTCCTGCTTTAAAACTTCAGCTTGGCAAGCTAAGAACTTGGTTATATTCAACTGGACGTATAAGAGAATTTAAGTACCTTTTTATACACTTTTTTTTAAAAATACAGTATTTAAATTGATTTAAACTGTGTATGAAGGAGTGTTGAAGGAATTTTTAACTGGTTATTCTGCTCTTCAGTAACTTGAACTAAAAGCTAGTGTTGGCTGAATTTTGTTATTTGCTAGTAATTACAGGTGTGGGGTAGCCACATTCTTTGATTTCCTGTCCTTGCATATTTAAACTGGTGCATGTGAAATAATTCCTGCTTTAAAACTTCAGCTTGGCAAGCTAAGAACTTGGTTATATTCAACTGGACGTATAAGAGAATTTAAGTACCTTTTTATGCACTTTTTTAAAAAAATACAGTATTTAAATTGATTTAAACTGTGTAT
The DNA here is from genome assembly GCF_019279795.1 of Protopterus annectens. Lineage (NCBI taxonomy): Eukaryota > Metazoa > Chordata > Ceratodontiformes > Protopteridae > Protopterus > Protopterus annectens. The sequence goes on from NC_056728.1 coordinate 1,255,977,203, forward strand.
GAAGGAGTGTTGAAGGAATTTTTAACTGGTTATTCTGCTCTTCAGTAACTTGAACTAAAAGCTAGTGTTGGCTGAATTTTGTTATTTGCTAGTAATTACAGGTGTGGGGGTAGCCACATTCTTTGATTTCCTGTCCTTGCATATTTAAACTGGTGCATGTGAAATAATTCCTGCTTTAAAACTTCAGCTTGGCAAGCTAAGAACTTGGTTATATTCAACTGGACGTATAAGAGAATTTAAGTACCTTTTTATGCACTTTTTTTTAAAAATACAGTATTTAAATTGATTTAAACTGTGTATGAAGGAGTGTTGAAGGAATTTTTAACTGGTTATTCTGCTCTTCAGTTATTCCCACCCACCCGCCTTGTTTTTGTTTTGGTGTTAATCTTAGTGGCATTGAAACTGCCCGCCCCTCAGCCTGCCTCTGGGCCCATCTCATTTGCTCACTCAACTGAGTGCAGTGAGATCATATTCTGATTTCAGGCACTCCTACTGTGTACAAAGAGAGCATCTGGGAAATAGGAAAAAAAAAAATTAAGCTTATTTCCTGCCTTTCTTGTTAAGTGGTACAGACTATTTGTAGGCTTCTGAGCCCCCAAGCCCTTCTGTGTTTGAGGGAAGCCTTCTAGCTTGTTTTTTTTTTTTTTGTAAATAGCCAGTTTTCTAGTTTCAGCACTCAAATCTGTTTCTTTGATCTCAGCACTTGTTCAGAAAAAAAAAAAAAAAAAAAAAAATTCATCTGCTTTTACTGTACTTGTGTTTTTACCTACTTCTTTTTACTTTTGCATCATCTTAAAATACTCAATTGTATTTATTACTGCTTGGTGTAACTCATTCTAAGCCTTTTGGTTTAAACACTTGGGCTTCGGACCAGTTAGTTGTTTTGCACTGAGAGGGTTTGTGGTCTGCACTGTTGTGGCAGAACAGGTAGCTTACATCCTTCTAGGTTGAGAACTGCTGATTGAGGGCTCAGTGTCTGTTATTCTAAAAGTGTATTAATTCTGGTTTAAGCACTTGGGCTTTCAAGCCAGTTATTTTACATTAAGAGGGTTCGTGGTCTGCACTCTTGTGGGAGGAGAGGCTGGACTCTGCCCTTCTGAGCTGGGAATTTCTGGTTAAAGGCTTATAGTGCATGCATATCTGAACTGTTTCTTACTGAAGTTGGTGCGCCTTGTTTGCTGTGGCATAGACTGGATTCGGGCCTGCTGGATCTAGCTTTGTTTGTGTAACTTGAGCACTAATCCAGACATTCTCTAAAGTATTCAATGGTATTTATTACTGCTTGGTTGTAACTTGATTAAAGTGTAGCTATCATTCAAGTCTTTTGGATTAAGCACTTGGGCTTCAGACCAGTTTTACATTAGGAAGGTTTGTGGCAAGCACTGTGGTGGCAGGACAGGTAGCTTTCATCCTTCTAAGTTGGGAACTGCTGATTGAGAGCCCAGTGTCCAAGTGTATTAGTTCTGGTTTAGGCACTTGGGCTTCAGGCCAGTTATTTTACATTAAGAAGGTTCGTGGTCTGCACTCTTGTGGGAGAAGAGGCTGGACTCTGCCCTTCTGAGCTGGGAATTTTCTGGTTAAAGGTTTATAGTGCCTGAATATTTGAACTGTATCTTACTGAAATTGGTTCACCTTGTTTGCTCTAGCATAGACTAGATCCAGGCCTACTGAATCTAGCTTTGTTTATATGCTTGTTGTTTGTTTGCTTGTTATTTCCCTGGAAGCTAATTCCACCTAATACGCAACTTCTCAGCGCTTCTGTGGATCACTAGTGATATCTACATTGCTTACTGTACTTATTTCCTTGTTTCACTTGAAAGAAAGTTACTGTTTGTCGTTTTTGCATTTAGTTACTTGTAACACATTGCACTCAAGTTACCTGGCACTTGCTCACTAAAGCAATTATATAAGTCAGCACTAAAAATTAAAAGCACTACACCCTCACTCCCCACTGGCCCTTGTTTTCAATTAAGGATTTCCCAATATTATTCTAGCATGTCCAAAGGTCAGTTGTCAATCTCCTCTCGGTCCAGCTGGTGAATCTGGGAATCTTGAGGCAATGTTATAACTGCCTCATGTACACAGACAACCCTCTCCTCCTCCCACATAACACAAATACTTGCGAGAGATGCAGCTATTTAGCCAAACTGGAGGCTGAGCTCTCTCAACTCAGGACTGGCAAGACCAGACAGGAGGAGAAGGCAACTACACACACCACAAAACCAGCCTCACATAATGCTACCACTCCACTGAATCAAACACATAAACACACAAAGACATACTCGGAGGCTCTGAGTAAAAATTTACCTAAACAGCAGAGGCCTCCAAAGCAGACACCCAAACAACTGCTACCTCAAGACACCCCACAAGCAACACATAAACCACAAAAGCAGTGTGCAAAGCAGTCACAGCCCTTAAGGCCAAATACAACACCAAACATACTTATCATAGGTGACTCCATAGTCAGACACACTGACGTCCCACTCACCAGGCTGAACAAGGAGAGGGTCACAGTAAGCTGCTAGAATCCGCCACATAACACAAGCACTCGGGTCACTCCACGGCAAGTACAAATAAGACACAGTCATTGTCCATGCTGGTGTGAACGACCTGAGACGTACCTCCCTGGACTACATGAAAAGAGACATAGAGGAGCTCTCTGATTATGTAGCCCAGGCAGGTATGACCCTAACCCTGAGCAGTATCCTTCCTTCACCAAGAATGATGCCACAATATAGAGACAAGATGATCAGCTTTAACAATTGGCTTAATGTCTGGTGTCATTCAAAGGGGATCCAGTGTCTGTCTGCCTGGGATGACATGCTTGACAAGCCACGCTGCTTCGCAAGGGACGGCTTGCACCTGTCACCCTGGGATTCCGGATATTGGCTAAGGCTCTTGCCACCCCCATAGTGCCTTTTTAGGCAAGGCTCAAATTCTAAACCTACCACCCTAGAAAACAAAAATGGGAAGAAATTGAGGGTAATGCTGCTCAATGCCAGAAGTCTAAATCTCAAAATGCACGCACTCGAGGCCCTTCTCAGTATGGAGAACATCGATGTCTGTGCTGTAACTGAAACCTGGTTCAAGGCTCCTGAGAGCACCCGGCACTATTAGGTTTTACCTCATATCATGCGTTCGGCCCCAAAACCCGGACCACTCCACAAAAGGAGGGGTGTATCCATATTCATAAAGGATACTCACACCTCCAGGTTGGTGGCAACGCATGAAGCTTGAAACCATCCAGGTGCAACTAACCATAGGCAAAACTGCTCTACAAATTGTAGCATGCTACAGGCCACCCTCTCAAACTCAGGAACCCCACACAGCCTTCCTGAAGACACTGGAGGGTATAAATGTATCTCCAAACACCATCATATTGGGTGACTTCAACTACCCGAATATAGACTGGGAACATTACTCAAGCCCTAACTTTCTAGCCCAACGGTTCCTGGAGTTCATAAATTCAAATGCCATGGAACAGCTAGTCACTGTTCCCACGAGAGGAGAAAATATACTAGATCTCATTGTCACAAACATGGGGACAAAATGCTCCACACCGAAGTATATCCCTCATTGGTGAGATCTGATCATAAACTAATCTCACTGGAAATCCACATCCCCCCACCCCAAACAAAAAGACCATAGTGAAGAACTTCTCTAAAGCAAACTTCACACTACTCAAGACTGGTGTGGTATCCTTCAAGGCCCCTGAGTCAGAGGAAACCACAACCCAAGCTGCGGAAGCCCTTACAAATGCCTTCTATGAACACCTCCAGGACTGCATGGATCAGGCAATCCCAAATAAAACCAAGACTCTTTCCACAAAGGGCAAACGTCCAGTCTGGTGGACCCCAGCCATTAACAAACTTTACAATAAGAGGAGAAAGCTATTGCATGATAGAACAAAATCCATAAAAGGAAGTCACCCTGATCATTATTAGTAAAAAATACGAGCACTCATAAAATCAACTAAGGCCAATTTTGAGAGAAAAATTGCCATGGATTCAAAGGACAATCATAAGGCCTTTTTCAGCTATGTTAGGAACCTGGGTGGAAACTCACAGATATGCTCAGAATTAGTCCAAAATGATACAAAAATCACTGAACCCACAGACATTGCCAACATACTGGCAGACAGGTTCAGTGGAAAGTTCACCCCTCTCCCCTAAAGGAGAGATAACTATCCCAGCCGAGTGTAGCCTCCCGGACATCTCAAATGCGCAGGTGAAAGCTGCTCTCTCTAAAGCTAAAATCACAGCATCAATGGGACCGGATGGTGTCCCCGGCTGTGTGCTACGAGCTAAATGAGGAATTAAACCCGCACATAAGGCAGCTGTTTAATCTCAGCCTTACCACAGGATACGTGCCCAAGGAGTGGCGACGGCAACTGTGGTCCCACTCCACAAAGGTGGCGCCTCACGGACCCTGGTAATTACCGCCCATAAGCTTAACAAGTCTAGTCTGCAAAGCTATGGAGAGGATCATAATGGAGCTCATAAACAAAGATATAGGGGACTTGCAGACATTGGACCCGACCCAGTTTGGCTTTGTCAAGGGAAGATCATGCCTTTTGAACTTGGTCGACTTCTTGAAATAGTCACCAAGGCCATTGATGAGGAAAGGCAGTCCATACAGCCTACCTTGACCTTGCAAAGGCTTTGACACAATACCCCACTCGGGTATTGTAGAAAAACTTACCAGCTTAAATGTAAACCCATATGTCACAAGATGGGTTGCAAACTGGCTTAAGGACAGAACCCACAGGGTTAGAGTTGCTGGCGCTGTGTCAGACTCCAAGCCGGTCACAAGTGGTGTCCCACAGGGCTCGGTCCTTGGCCCCTATTGTTTGGCATCTACTTCTCAGAAGTACAGGCCAACATGGGAGGACTTTGGCTGACAAAGTTTGCAGATGACTGCAAACTGGGCCATAGTGGAAAGTGCATCGGACAGGATATCCTTCAGAAGGGACTCACGGAAACAGATAGCTGGTGCCAGAGCCATGGCCTGAAGTTAAACGCCAAAAATGTATAGTCATACCCTTCGGGAAAAACAAGGTAACCCCAAGCTACCATATAGGTGGCAATCCACTAAGCACAGAAGAGGTTATCAGGGACCTGGGGACCCAGGTTGACAGTGGCCTTTCTTTTGACACTCACATTGCTAAAGTGGTTAGAAAGACCTTCTACATTGCCCACCTGATCATGAAGGGATTCACATCCAGATCTAGTGAGGTCATTGTTCCCCTGTACTCTTCACTTATCAGACCAATGATCGAGTACAATGCCCCATTCGGGATGTATCTCACCCGACATCTGCAGCAATTGGAGAGACCCCAAAAGTTCCTCACCAAAAGGATAAAGGGACTCCAAAATCTGTCATATGCTGCCAGATTGAAGAAACTCCAGCTCTATTCAGTCGCATACCGTCTGCTCAGAGGTGACATGTGCCTGACATACAAGGCCATGTCCAACCCAGAATTAATGGACATGCTCCACCTCAAAAATCCAAATCCACCAAAACCACTAGAGCAAGCGACTTAAACCTTAGCACGGATATAAATAGGACGTGCTGGAGGGATAGATTTATCACTCAGAGACTCCCTATGCTGTGGAATAAAATCCCGGTCCATGTGAGGCAGAGCACCTCGCTGACTCTGTTCAAGAGAAATCTAGACCTGTGGATGGGAGATCGTAGGTTTACCCCGGGAATCATCTCTGGGTCACTGCTGGACAGAGGCATAACAAACTAATGGGCACAGTATTTTTTCATATAAGGGGTGGCGTAAGCCACAATAATTTGGGCTAGGCTTATAAATGCCTTAGGGCAGATAGCCTAGTATAAACCTATGAACCTATGAACCTATGAACCAAACGGAAGCAGACCTCCAAAGCTCGCTAAGAATGGCTGTATCTGCACACAGTCAAGGACATGAATTGTGGCAGACATAACCCTGACTCCACAGCAATTATGACGGCAGACCTCTCAACTGTCCCCGATCTTCAGGAACATCCCTGATATAGACTCCAATTGCAGTTCTGTCCCTCTTAATCCCTCTTAAAACTGATGACTGCTGAAGAAAAGGTGGTGAGTCACCCTTAATAAATAATGATAGTAATCCAGAGTTATAGACGTTTTATGTCAGAATATCTATATTACACCACAGTCTCCTAATCTGCAAATGTTTCAAGCTAATAGTACAAATATTTAAAGATTGTCCCTGATTGTCCCTGATTATTGGAAGATTTGTCCCTGAGTCTGTTGAGATTTGTCTCTGATCGGTTAAGGGCTATGATTGACGGCACTGTGTGACCTCCAGGGGCTGTGCATATGAGCTGACCTTGCAATCATGCAGAGTTGGGGGATATTTGTAGGGCAGAGTGACCAAATACTGGCAAATGCAGAGGGCCCATGCTAGTATACCCCTTCCAGGAATAGTGACTGCTCTAGTACACTTAACAGTTGGTGCAACAAAACATCATGGTAAGGGTGTGCACACTTATATACCCACAAACTGTATGCATCTCAATCAGCATCTGCACAACTAACACATTTGTTTGATACTGCATTTGTTTGCACAGGTCATATGTCACATATCAGGTTCATGTAATGTTAACATATGCAGTAATGTGGCCCCTCAGCATATCAAGGAAGAGGGTGCCATGTCAGTAAGGGTGTGTACACTCCTCATAGCCACAGTAAGGTTTGAAGGTTTTCAGTGTAATTGTACTTTATTGGTCATGCATGCACCACTGATGATGAGATCTGTAAATCAGACATTAGGCATTCACTAATGACATCTGTCCACATATCATCCGAGGTATGTGTTGGACAAACACATATGGGCTGTGAGCAGCAGAGCAAACATAATTGACACACATATACAAATTCAGCAATGGCGTGTACACCTGTGAGGTATGGTGTACAGTACATGCCAGGGTGTTGAACAGGTGTACAGCAATACTGTGTACATAGGTGCAGTGTGTTCCAGGGGAAGGGGCATCACATACTAACACACCCCATGCATCACAGAGATGTATAATGCTGGTAGCAGGGATTGACTATAGCTGCACTGCATGCTTTTGAGTACCATATGTTATGCATGTTGACAGATGGGTAATGAGAGGTCTGTGTGTTATATCTTTGTGCAACCTCACTTGTAAGTGTGTGTGTGTGTGTGTGTGTGTGTCTGTATACTGTTAAGCAATGAATTAAAGGTCTTAAAGTGCATTTCTTGTTTTCACCTCACAGTGAGGTGAGTCAGGGTCCCTCCTGCAGGCAAACTAATGTTAGTCTCCATATAGACACTGACAATAATGATAGGTGTGTTGAGGCACAGGCAGAGTTGTCAGGGGCTGATGCTGTGCCATCATTTGAAATCCCACTGTTATCTACCCATCTCCGCACACAGTCACATTGCCTATACATACCCCATCACCAGTGGCCATAGATGAGGGACAGTTGGCAAGTGATGGCATGGGACAGGACAGTGTGGTGTCTATGGCATGTGTGTCTGGACACAGCAGCCATAGCCGGATGCCCAGCAGGGTACCACACAGGCAGATGTACAGGGGTGCTCATAGGAGGGCTGCTGATCATCATGCCCCTGGCAGAAGTACCACATCTGGTGTCACCAGATGCATGTTTCAGGCTGTTATGGAGGTGCAGGCACATATTGAATGGTATGCCAGACAGGGTCTGAGGCTTCAGAGGGCTACTCATTCCGCTGTTATTGACATCATCTGTGATTATGCAGGTGTCCACCGTTATTTTGCCCGGGTCATGAATAGACAGTTGGGTGAGATGGTGGGAATTCTTGACTGTGGAATGTCTGAGCTTGAGCATATGGTGGGAGTAGTGCGACGGCCACGTGGAAGTAGGCCAGCAACACCAACAGCTGGAGGTCAATGTGGACATGCAAGAAGTCAGAGCCACTCCCGTAGTGGCATTACCAGCCCCAGCACTGCAGGGAGGTGCTGTCCACACCACAACACAGCAGGCCACATGCACATGGCCCTGGCCAGTCCCAAGAGGGACCTGGATCCAGCAGACATATGTCATCATCAGGAGAGAGTACCATATTGTGGCTTGTACCTGGTGGTGCCCGTGGAACCCCTGGCAGGCACAGTTCTCATGTTCATGGCTGGAGACAGTGAAACCCTGCCAGGTACGGTCTGCAGCTGTCCAACAAACCCCTGTTTAGGGCAACCACATGGCAGAACTGTGTGCATGCATACACATACACATCACCAACACAGCTAGGGCAACCGCATACCTACATACACTACATTGCAACAGCCCAATTAATAATGAAACCCCTTAACAGACAGACATGATGTCAAATGTATGGCTCAGCCTAGGTCTCTGGCAAATCACTGTAACAGATACAAGCATGCAAAATCTGAAGGTAATGCTACTCAATGCTAAAAGTCTAAACCTCAAAATGCACTCTCTCGAGGCACTCCTAAAAATGGAGAACATTGATATCTGTGCAGTAACTGAGACCTGGTTCAGGGCTCCAGAGAGCACCCCTGCAATACCAGGCTACAACTCTTACCACACTTTTCAGCCACCAAACCAAGACCGAAGCACTAAAGGTGGAGGAGTGTCCATATTCACCAAGGATATTCACACCTCCAGGCTAGTTGCCCAACACAATGCATCTGAAATTCTCCAGGTGCAACCAACACTAGGTAAGACTGCAATCTAAATTGTAGATTGCTACAGACCCCCCACCATGCCTCAAGATTCTCACTACACCTTTCTAAACATACTGGAAAATATTAAGATACAACCAAACACCCTAATACTGGGTGATTTCAACTACCTTGCCATTAACTAGGAAAACTACTCTGGTACCAACACCTTTTCCCAACGGTTCTTGAAATTCATAAATTCCAATGCCCTGGATCAACTAATCCATTGTCCCACCAGGGACTCCAATATCCTAGACCTGGTCATTACCAACATGGGAGATAGATGCTCCACACCAGTGGTCACCCCCTCTTTGGTCAAGTCTGACCATAAGCTAATCACCCTTGACATCCACATCCCACCACACCCCCAGTAAAGAAACCTCTGTAAAAAATTTCTCCAAAGCCAACTTCATGCTACTCAAGTCAGAAGTGACAAACTTCATGACACCCATGCAGACAGGAGCTGAAAGTTCGACTGCTGAATCCTACACTAAGGCACTGTATGAGCACATCCACTTGTGCATGAATCATGCCATCCCAAATAGAACCAAGACTCTCTCCTCCAAAAAAAGGAAGCCAATCTGGTGGTCCCCTGCTATAAACAAACTATACAACAGAAGGAAGAAACTGTTGCAGAAAAGAGGAAAATCCTAAGATGCAAACAAACTCCCTTACCAGCCTTCCAGAGACAGCCACAAGGCATTCTATAGTTATGTCAAGAATCTAAATGGCAATGCTCAGATCTGCTCTGAGCTACAACAGAATGGCATTAAATATACTGATCCCAAGGATATTGCCAATATCCTGGCAGATTGATTTAGTGCCGAATTCACCTCCCTCTCACCCCCTAAAGGGCCCATCTCAATACCAAAAGATTGCCAAATTCTGGTAATCACGGCCACACAGGTAGAAACCGCACTCTCCAAAGCTAAGAATACAGCATCCATGGGACCAGATGACTTCCCGGGCTGTGTACTACATGAACTACAAAATGAACTGGCACCTCACCAAAGTGCCATGTTTAATCATAGTCTAACCTCAGGCTTCATGCCCACTGAGTGGCGCACAGCTGCAATTATCCCACTCCACAAAGGGTGATTCACCTTGGATCCCAGGAACTACTATCCCATCAGTCTGACGAGCCTGATCTGCAAGGGCATGGAACGCATTATCATGGAACTTATAAACAAAGACATTAGCAACCTTCAAACACTGGACCAAACCCAGTTTGGGTTAGTGAAGGGCCGATCTTGTCTCCTGAACCTGATTGACTTCTTTGAATCAGTCTCCAGAGCTGTGGACGAGTGTAAGGAGGTCCATACAGCCTATCTGGACCTTGACAAGACCTTTGACACCATCCCCCACTCTGGAATCATAGATAAACTTACTAAGCTGGGCATAAATCCCTATGTCACTCGATGGGTTGCCAACTGGCTTACTGACAGAACCCAGACTGTAAAAGTGGCCAATTCCAAATCCAGCTCCAGACAGGTGAAAAGTGGAGTACCTCAGGGTTCAGTCCTTGGACCGCTCTTGTTTAGCATCTACTTATCTGAAGTACAGGCCAACACTAAGGGACTCTGGCTAACAAAGTTTGCAGATGACTGCAAACAGGGAGCCATTATTGAATCCCCAAATGATGTGGATATTCTACAAAAGGACCTTACAGAAACAGATGCTTGGTGCCAGAGCCATGGGCTCAAGCTTAATGCCAAGAAATGTATAGTTATCCCCTTTGGCAAAAAATATGTACCCATGAATTACCACATAGGTGGCAGTACACTAAACATCGAAAGTGTGATGAGGGACACAGGTGGACAGTGGTCTCACCTTCAATAACCACATCACCACAACAGTCAAGAAATCCTTCTATATGGTACACCTCATCAGTAAGGGCTTTTCATCCAGAAAAAATGAGGTGATTGTCCCACTGTACTCATCCCTCATTAGACCCATTATAGAGTACAATGCCCCATTTTGTATGTACCTCACAAGACATCTGCAACAGCTGGAAAGACTACAGAAATACCTCACTAGAAGAATCACAGGCCTAAAGCAGATGCCCTATTCTGACCATCTAAAATAACTCCAGCTATACTCTGTGGCATATCATCTACTCAGAGGTGATCTCTGCTTAACATACAAGGCCATGTCAAACCCTGAGCTGTTGGACATGCTCCACTTAAAGAAATCATAATCCCTCAGAGCTACATGCTCCAGGGATCTAAACCATGTCATCACAATGAACAAAACATGCTGGAGGGATAGTTTCCTGACCCAGAGACTACCCATACTCTGGAATAGACTGACCATATATGTCAAGCAAAGCACCTCCTTGGCCCTCTTCAAAAGGAACCTTGACAATTGGATAGGAGATAGGAAATTCACCTCAGGGATCACGTCAGTCACCCTGCTAGACAGGGTCCAGGGAAGTAAATATTGTAGGAAGAAATATCCAGGGAATTGTTATGACTAGGCTTGTATAGGCCCTAGGGCCGATAGCCTAGCACCAACCTATGAACCAACTGCACACCCTGTGCATATGATTATACCTCTGCCACAACCCTTTCATCCATAACATCGATGCAGGGACAGGCTAATATGGTTCTGATGCACAGGGTGACTGTACTACGGTGTACCAATGTAATGCTGTGTAACATGTTTTCAGCACAAATGTTTAATGCTTACATGTCAGGATGTGTAGCTGTTCAGCCATGATGCATTATAGCTGTTATTAACACTGAGTGATTTTGTTCTCCACAATGTATTCCGTTTGTGTTGTAGGTGTCCATGTAACAGCACAATGTTGGTCTGCTGTTGTTTCCTACAAGGGGTATGACACTGTGGTGACACCTTGACTGTGCCATATCCTGGGTACAGCTGAACACATGTCACAGGTCTGTATAACAGTTACTGCATGTGCCACATGCCTGATAGGTCTGGGGGTGTATACAGGTGTGTGCATGGTGGCTGGTGTCAGCAGCCCTTCTACAGTGGACAATGGTAAGTGTACTGGATGGTACACACCACATGTTTGTGTATAACACACACAGAGACTTTGGTGTTGATGCAATACACAGAGAATACTATACACATGGATGGATGTACTTTTTCAAGGAACCCATTTTTGCCTATGTAATTCCACCAACACAGAATAGGCACAACAACACATTGGGAAATAAGCAGGCTTCTAGTTTAATGTCATTGACAATGGTACTGGCAGGGTATATGTCCCCTTTCCCAATGCAGTGCAATCCTCAACATGGTAAACATAGGTGTGGTGGTGTGGGTGGCATAGCTCTACCCTTTGAAGGGTGTGAGGTGGTGTAGAACTGCATAGTATGATTGACAACTACTTAACCTGTTAACATGAACTGTACAGTATTACAGCCAACTAAGCAGGGAGATACACTCAAGAATGACTGCAATGATGGTGGCTGTGTCCACAAGATGCACACCCAACTATATATACCAACCCCAGTATCGCTGTACAGCTATACAGTGGGGAAGAGGGCATTTATACATCTACTACTAGTTGTGATGGAATGAATTTCCACAGGATGTTACTTGTGAAATGCTAGCATTTTCCAGGCAATTCTCGGACATATGACCTCCTGGGACATGTATATTCTGCAAACTGAAGTAGATCCCTTCACATACACACATGCACATTTATTTGGCAACACTGGGACTAGAACCTCTACCTAGGTATGTAGTGCTACTGATGTGTGTAGCCTTAATTGCACACACCACACAGCTTTTAGGATGAGGTGTGTTCCAGGTTACATGTGAAGTGAAGAACATCACCAGGCTCTGTACAGTATGGTAATGGGGGGTGTACTGGTTGTTTATGAACAATACATAGTTTGACATACTGTCATATAAACATTGACAAACACACATCTGAAAGACCTGGGCTTATTAGTGCTAACTACCTTGTCAGTGTGTCCATTCTGTTACAGATAAGTTGCACACAGCACATGCATCACTGGGCTGGATAGTGTTATCAGTTACCTGTATGGTTGATGGTGACAGTGGTTCCCATGCAGTGGAACATGGGACATGTGCTGGGGGTACCATGGTGTAAAGACAGTATACCTGGCATCCACACCTCACATTGAATATTGTACTCACTGAAACCCATAATAATACTCTGACATACCCACCATCACACATTGACCAGGACTGCAATAATACCCCTTGTATATCTCAAGAGTGCTACTGCAAGGATATTCATCTATTGCAAATGCCACAGGGATAGTAAGGTGATGCATTGTTATGGCTCTTCTACAGTCAACATCAATATCCATAATACTGTGAGGCAAGGTGTATTGTATTAGGAGAATGTGGCCTCAGAATGCTGCATCCTACAAACATATACACTTGCACACATACACACACTTGCCAGAACTCAGGGGGTAACCCATGTCTATCAACCCATTTGTACAGCAGTGTTGTGCTGGTACTGCAAGCTCAAGGTAGCCCATAGGGTGAAGAGTGTAACAAGATACATGTAATGCCCATTACAGCAGCAGCCATATCTAACGATGGCAATGGGGGGTGCGGTGGGTGTGAAGGGCCTCAGGGTATTATCAACTACAGGTCTACAAGCACATAGGCACTGTTATTTTCAGTAATGCACACATGCACATTTGTCAGTACTGAGGTCCATAGGTGCAGGTGTTCATAGGTGTGTACCAGGATATTGTCCATGGAGAGATGGGACGAGTAGGGGATGTGTGTACAGTGGTATCATGCCACCTGCCATTTGCCAGTAGGCCATCTATCAACAGATGCCATGGGGTGATCCTCAGGGTGAGAGTTACATGCAACATACAATAATCTGGTTGCCTCTTGCAGAGGGCCAGTGAGGTGCTCCAGTAGACACGTATGTAACATGTATTACATAACATGGTCAGTCTCTGTCTTGGAGACCTGTACCCAAGCATGTTCTGTTGACTGAGGTAGTTTAGTTGAGATATCCATGGCATGTGGTGCATACAGCGTGTGGATTCCTAGTTGTGGTATTCATAACACAGCTGGGCAGACATGTCAGTGCCACTCAAGCATAGATTGCCTGTAAGCAGCCAAGATGGATTCCCGAGATCTGCACATATGTACAGAGGACAGACAGACATCAGCTAGCCAATTGGTTATGCAGTAGGATGTCTGTGTTGACAGATAGACATCTGACACTGATAGGTATGCCATTACTACATGACAGCAGCCCTCAGTGACATGTCCTATACACACAGTAGTCTACAGTTAATAGTCACATGTCAGATTAATATCCAGTAGGAAATAATGACACACAGCTCACACACCATGAACACGACAGTGTGGACTCAGAGTCCATCTTTGCATGCAAGGGGGTTTGGTTCCAGTTCTACAATCAGCAATCTAGGAAAGCACTGTCAACAGTAGTAACGAAATGATACAGTACATGCCAGTGAGACTGCATATAACCTGGGATACTACCCATGTATGTAACACAGTCAAATGGAAAAGAGTGTTGTACAAGCCATATATACTCAGATGTCACAGACAGTAGACTCACACCCCTTGCTACTGTAATGACAGCACATAGACGCATGTTATGTACATGGAATTAAATACACTTATTAAAAATGTCATTACCCTACTATGTTATCAGACTGGAATGTGATCAAGCTGCTGATAACTACCTTAACCACTCTGTATGTAACAGCCCTTGTTCTACCTAGTACCAGGATAAACAGCCCTTGAACCCAGGACCCTGTATACTACAGTAACAGCAATTAACCACTAAGTCACTATAGCTGTGAAGACTTTTGATGTTTTTTCTAATATATGTATCACTACACATACTGAAAAGTAGTGAACAACTGCTTTGACTTCTACAGTTGTTTAGTACTTGTAAGTGGTATTAGTGTTGAATCAAGTATGTTGTATCTAAATATATACATATCAGATAAATACGGTGTGATACATCTGGGAAGGTATATGCAGCAGTCATGTGTACACATAACAAGGATATGGATGGATATATATATATATATATATATATATATATATATATATATATATATATATATACACACACACACATATGTAGATATATGTATAAATGTACATACACATATATATATATATTTATATGTATTGCTATACAGTTGCATATTGTGTTATATATATGGACATATATAGCTCTATCTGTGTGTATACATATATATATGGGTCTACTTCACATGGTCGACAGGCCATATGATCGACACTCATTTGGTCGACAATTCATTTGGTCGACAAGCATGTTATGTGGGGGGCTATGCCCCCCACACCCCCCTAACTATATATATCAACTCCAGAGTCGCACAACATTAGGGAGGGGGACAAATCTGCTTGTCGACCAAATGAACTGTCGACCAAATGAGTGTCGATCATATGACCTGTCGACTATCTCAGGTAGACCCATATATATATATATATATATATATATATATATATATGATGATATATATATATACTTATATATCTGTGTATATGTAAACATATATATACATATGTATATATATATATATATATGTACATATATGTATACATATATATATATACATATATATATATATATATACACACATATACATATATATAAACATATACATATATATACATATATATATATATATATATATATATATATATATATATATGTATGTGTGTGTGTGTGTGTATGCATAGGTAGATATATATGTATTTATATATCTATACATGTATGTATATCTATTTATATATGTATATATCGCGTGTATGTGTGTGTGTGTGTATGTATAGGTAGATATATATGTATTTATATATCTATACATGTATGTATATCTACTTATATATGTATATATCTGTATATATATATATATATATATATATATATATATATATATATATATATATATATATGTACATATATATACATATATGTATGTGTATATATATATTTATATATATATATATATATATATATATATATATATATATATATCTATATATATGTATGTATATATCTATATATATGTATGTATATATATATATATATATATATATATATATATGTATATATATATATATATATATATATATATATATATATATATATATATATATATATATATATATATATATATATATATATATATATATATATATATATATATATATATATATATATATATATATATATATATATATATATATATATATATATATATATATATATATATATACATATATATATATATATATATATATATATATATATATATATATATATATATATATATATATATATATATATATATATATATATATATATATATATATATATATATATATATATATATATGTATATATATATATATGTTTAAGCATCTGTGTTGGCCATACCTTACTTGGGCAAAAAGGAAGTTTCTTTGTTCACCAGTGAGAGTGGGGAGCTCTGAACAGCCTATCTGTCCTTGCAGGAGTGGTTTCTGCCCAGAAACTGTTGTTTTATTGGCCATTTTGGGCTAATTTCTATTCCTTTAATCTTTCTGATATAAAAAATGCATTTGCACATTTTTTGCCCCTGTATAAGCTCAGCAGATCCTGCCCAGGTGTTCTCCAGAGACCTACAATGCCAGAGGGACAAAAGGAGAGACTTTGGAGTGTTTAAGTACCATTTTTTTGTTTTTTTCTTGTTGCCTATTGCTATTTCCAACTAAACGCTTGTTTTCTGGCATTTATTGCTTCTCAAAATGCTCATTTTATACTGAAAACTGCATTTATTTGTGCCTGTAAATAGTATTTTTTAATTGTCTCTGGCTTCTCTCTCACGTGTGACAGCCATTACTCAACTGTAAAAAGTTTTTCACCTATTTCTACTGCCTTCCTGAAATAAAAACAAAAAAATCTTGCTATTTTCCCACCTTACTAAGCTGGAAAAGTCCAGTTTCAGATATCTGCTGATACCTGGACTGTGTTTAAGCTTCTGTGTTGGCCATACCTTACCTGGGCAAAAAGGAAGTTTCTTTGTTTACCAGTGAGAGTGGGGAGCTCTGAACACCGTACTTGTCTTGGAGGAGTGGTTTCTGCCCAAAAACTGTAGATTTATGGGCCATTTTGGGCTAATTTCTATCTCTTTAATCTTTCTGATATAAAAACCGCATTTTCTTGGTTTTGCGATTTGCGCAGATTGTTGAACTATCCCCAGCTCCACTGAGTCTACTCTTCAGTTTTTCCCTTGGTACTAGCCAGTTCTTCCAGATTTAGCACTGAAATCAGTGCTTTTGGACTAGCACTTAGCGTAAAAAGAGTCAGAAGCACTAAATAAGCTATAGTACTCGATCCCCAGCAGTTGTCTGTAGACAACTGTCAAATTACTCTCCCTACCAGGCAAACAAAAATAAGTTCCTTTACCCATTCAGGCATGTCCAAGAGTGAGCTCCCAGTGTGCTCTCCTGTATACCTGATGAATTTGGACATCCTGAGGCAATGTCACAACTGCCTCATGTACACAGACAACCCTCTCCTCCTACCACAAGACACCACCACTTACTACACATAGACCCACCATACATGCAACTGCTAAGCCCACACATAGGTACAAAAGGACATATTCGGAGGCTCTAAATAAAAATCTGTGGAAACAACAGAGACCCCCAAAGCAGACACGCAAGCAATCTACACCCACAAACACACCGCAATCATCGCATAACCACAAAAAAAAAAAAAACAGTGTGCCGCACAACCACAGCCCTTAAGGCAAAACACCATACCTAACACACTTGTAATAGGTGACTCCATAGTAAGGCACACTGATGTCCCCTCTCACCAGACTGGATAAAGAGAAGGTCACTGTCAGTTGCTTGTCAGATGCCAGAATCCGTCACATTACCCACGCACTCAGGTCACTCCACAACAAGTACAAATATGACTCTGTTATTGTCCATGTTGGTGTGAATGACCTGAGACATGCCTCCCTGGACTACATGAAAAGGGACATAGAAGAGCTCTCTGATTATATAATCAAGGCAGGTATGACCCTAGCATCATACCCTCACCAAGTATGATACCACAGTACAAGGAAAAAATGATAAATTTCAACAATTGGCTAAGTTTTTGGTGTCATTCAAAGGGGATCCAGTATCTGTCTGCCTGGGATGACATGCTCAACAAGCCTCGATGCTTCACTGGAGATGGCTTGCACCTGTCACCCCTGGGATTCAGGATACTGGCAAATGCTCTTGCCACCCCCATAGTGCCTTTTTTAGGCAAGGCACAAAAAACAAACCCACCACCGTAACAAATATTAGTGATAATATACTGAGGGTCATGCTGCTAAATGCTAGGAGTTTAAACCTCAAAATGAACTCTCTCGGGGCACTCTTCAACATGGAGAACATCAATATTTGTGCAGTAGCTAAGACCTGGTTCAAGAGAGCACCCCAGCGATTCCAGGCTACAACTCATACCACATATCTCGGCCGCAAAACCTGGACCGAAATACAAAGGGAGGAGGTGTATCCATATTCATCAAGGATAACCACACCTCCAGACTAGTTGCAAATTATGATGTCTCGGGGATCATCCAAGTGCAACTGACAATGGGCAAAACTGCAATACAGATTGTAGCTTGCGACAGATCACCTTCCTTTCCAGAGGACACTCACTCCGCTTTCCTTGATATACTGGAAAACATGAGAATCCAACCAAACACCCTTATACTAGGTGATTTCAATTACCCAAACATCAATTGGGAAAAGTACGAAAGTACTAATACCTTTGCTCAGCGCTTCTGGGAATACATTAACTCCAATGCTCTGGACCAGCTTGTAGACACCCCCACAAGAGGAAAACATATACTGGACCTGTGGGGGACAAATGCTCCACATCTGTGGTAAATTCCTCATTGGTCAGATCAGGCCATAAACTCATCACCCTAGATATCCACATACCACCCCATCTTCTGTCCCAAAAGAAACCATGGTGAAAAACTTCTCCAAAGCGAACTTTATGCTACTCAAGATAGAGGTGACAAACGTCGTTACTCCCATGCAGGATGTCAATATGACTGAATCTGCTATGTCCTATACAAAAGCACTCTACAAGCACCTACATGAGTGCATGGAGCATGCTATCCTGAACAAGACCAAGACCCACTCCAAAAAGAGGAAACCAGTCTGGTGGACCCCGGCCATAAATAAGCTCTATAATAGAAGGAAGAAATTACTGCAAAAAAAAAATTAAAAACCCAGGAATGTAGGGGCTCCCTGACCAACCTTAGCAAAAAACCTAAGAACCCTCATAAAAAACTTTAAGGCGAGCTTTGAAAGAAAAATCGCAACAGACACCAAAGACAATCACAAAGCATTTTTTAGCTATGTCAAAAACTTTAATAGCAACTCTCAGATCTGCTCCTAGCTACAACATAATGGGTCAAAATTCATGGAACCAACTGATATCGCCAAGATATAGGCAGATAGGTTCAGTGCAAACCTCATCCCACCCTCTCCCCCCAAAGGGTTCATATGCATACCAGAAGATTGTGCTCCTAAAATCACAGACACCCAGGTGAAAACAGCACTCTCCAAGGCAAGAAACACAGCATCCATGGGACCAGACAGCATCCCAGGCTGCGTGCTACATGAGCTCCAAAATAAATTAACCCCTCACCTTAATACCATGTTTAACCATAGCCTCACCTCAGGCTATGTGTCCACAGAGTGGCGCATAGCAACAGTCATCCCACTCCATAAAGGAGGTGCAACCACTGATCCCGGGAATTACCGCCTCATCAGCCTGACTATTCTTGTCTGCAAGGCCATGGAGCGCATCATCATGGAACTCATAAACAATGACATTGGGAACCTAAAAAACATAGACCCCACCCAGTTTGGGTTCGTAAAGGGAAGGTCATGTCTCCTAAATCTGGTTGACTTCTTTGAAATGGTCACTAAAGCAATAGATGAGGGAAAGGTGGTTCACACAGCATACCTTGATCTTGCAAAGGCCTTCGATACCATTCCCCACTCGGGAATTGTAGACAATCTCACCAACCTAAATATAAACCCCTACGTTACAAGATGGGTTGCTAACTGGCTCATGGATAGAACCCATTCAGTGAGAATAGGAAATGCTAGATCAGACTCCAAACCTGTGACTAGTGGTGTACCACAGGGCTCAGTCTTGGGACCCCTCCTGCTTGGTATCTATTTCTCAGAGGTACAAGCAAACATGGAGGGATTATGGCTAACAAAATTCGCAGACGACTGCAATCTGGGTGCCATAATCGAGACTCTTACTGATGTAGACATCCTTCAAAAGGGTCTTATGGATACAGATACATGGTGCCAAAACCATGGCCTCAAATTAAATGCCAAAAAGTGCATTGTTATCCCCTTTGGGAAAAACTAAGTACCTATGAACTACAACATAGGTGGCAGCCCACTTATCACAGATAGTGTGATAAGAGACCTAGGGACTCAGGTAGATAGTAACCTCTCCTTCGACAACCACATTGCTAAAGTCATTAGAAAATCCTTCTACATGGCCCACCTTATCACAAATGGGTTTGCATCTAGGAATAAGGAAGTTATTGTCCCCCTCTAGTCATCACTCATTAGACCCATTATTGAATATAATGCCCCATTCGGGATGTTCCTAACAAGGCATCTGCAGCAACTGGAGAGGCCTCAAAAGTACCTCACAAAGAGGATAACAGGCCTTAAACAGATGCCCTATGCCATGAGGCTAAAAAAACTCAGACTGTACTCAGTCACGTACCGGCTACTCAAAGGTGATCTCTGCCTGACATAAAATGCTATGTCAAACCCCAAATTGCTAGAAATGCTCCACCTAAGGAAAACCCAATCCACCAGAGTTACACGCTCAAGGGACATAAACCTGACATCATCAATAAACAGGACGTGTTGGAGGGACAGACTCGTGTCCCAGAGACTCCCCTTGCTCTGGAATAAGGTCCCCATATATGTGAGGCAGAGGTCCTCATTGGCACTCTTCAACAGAAATCTTGATAAGTGGATGGGAAACAGGGAATTCGCCCCAGGAATAACTTCTGTAGCCCTGCTTGACAGGGGCGCAGGTGGAATGTTTGGCTAGGTTTAATTATGCCCAAGGGCCAATAGCCTAGTACCTACCTATGAACCTATGAACATATGTCCATAACATGTAGTGGAGTCATACCTCAGCACCAATAGTCACAACCTCTTAGTGCAAAGGGATGTCATGTAAGTATTGCAGGTATACATGTAAACTTCTGCTACTGTAACAGAGGTTGTCGTAACAGAAATGTTGTGTGGGAAGACACATCTGATATTGACATGTACACCATCAGTTACTGATAGACATCATAAGATCATCATAGTACAGTACCACACAAATTACAGTAATAATCCTGTGGAATATAGCAGAGATACGACCAATAAATGTGGACAGTCTGACACACACTGGTCAGTCCAGAGGTATACACAGCACCCCTTAGTGCAAGATGTGCGCACCAAGCCTGACAAAGTGGATGTTTACAGCCATGTAAATGGGGATATCACGAAAATACTGGAATAGATAAGCTCATACAGTTTATGCATTCACACAACCTGTCTGTCCTGACACATAATAACTGGAGGAGCAGAGGTCACAAGCCCACATACTATCCACTAGTTAGTGACATACATCTGTACAGCATTCCTCTGCTTTGTCAGAAATACACAACAGTTATGGTGGCCCAGCAACAGTACATGTGAAAAATATCTGGACATAACATCACACTGGGCAAATACACTGAGCTGCTAGGCATATCACAAAGCACTGTGCAAACTATAGGCAGACTGACACAACACTGGCCTACATTTCTTATGGGGGAATACACATGTACCTGCAAATATAGCTGGCTCTATAGGCATGTAACAGCATGGAGTAAAAGACACCTATGTGAAAGTGCATACCCACAACCAGTCTGAACATAGCTACAGTCACATATGGTAAGCGTACTTAATATTACAGTATATGGACTGTGTGAACAACAGCATCCTCATATGTACCACTCACACACCAACCCTACATATACTGGGCCAATACACAGTGTATTCTGATGCCTGACTGTGGTATGGGACGTGTCGGTCTGGCCCTACAAACATGTACACCGACAGGGTACCATACACTACCAAACAAACGTAAATGAAGTACAAACTGGTAAATGTCGACCAGGAAGTTCCACGGTTTGGGTAAACCACAGCAATGCACGTACCTCCTTGTCACAAAAGATTTCACTGTTACAATACGGTTACAATAAGGTTCCACGCTGAAGAATGTTCACCAACGAGTCTGCAGCAATAATGGAATTTATTCTTAAAAGCTTACAAACAGGTACAGCCGACACAACGCCATGCAAATAACACATCCAACTGAATTAACCCAGGTTTCGTCCGCCAAGACGAACTTCTTCAGAATAACTATACCACTCACTACCTCCCCCTTATATATACAACAGGTTCAATCAATTACCTAATTAGTTAATACTCAATCACACTATTTAAACAATTTATACAATAAATATAATTAAATTTCAAATACTATTGATGAATTTGTATTTGGTATTAACATTAATCATGAATTGTATCCTCTTAACACAAACATAAACATTATTATTGTTAAAACCTCATAAAAATAATAATATTGATTACATCATACTTATACGTAAAACAATAAAACACATAAACAGTTATTCTATCCCAATTCTCATATGATTGTATGTATAATGATATAAAATGACCCTAAACTAATATATAAATATGTATATGTAAAAATAATATATGTGTGTGTATATATATATATAAGAGTTGTATATTTAATGATGCAATGTGTGTTCATGTATTTATAACCTCATGAATTGATATACGATATTTCCCATAAGTTCTCCGCCCTAATCTATACGTGTGATATTATATGGTATATATATACTTTCTCATTTAATTATATAATGAATAATAAGGGTGTATATATGACTTACTCAAGTATTTATAATAGTACTGTTGTACAGACTATTATACATGAATGAACATAATTTATTCATTGATATATTATATTTCCCTTATAATGAAATTTATATTTAATACCATTTATTTTGGAATATAAATTATTGAAAAAACTATGTAGAAGGTTAAAATTAACCTAAAATGAAATTTTTATTAATCTAAATTTGGTAGTGTACAGGAACAATGTCAACACTTACCCTTAATATGATTTTTCATAAGGATTGGTTTAATTGTACTATATTCATTAAGACCCGGCCAATTATGGGCATTCAACAGGATCTGCCATTTTAACTCCTGTATATCCAAATCATATTTTGTATTTCTTCCCTGTACATCATATGATAAATGATCAATTATACAAAATTTAAATCTATGATCAGCATGTAGTTGAATATGTCTCACTAAGGCATTTGTGGTTTTCATATGCTTTATATCCAACACATGTTCTTTTATTCGACTCCTGAACTTCCTACTGGTTTTGCCTATATAAAAGGCCCTACATTGTTGACAAAGTGCTACATAAATCACATTTGAAGTATGGCAATTGAAGTGTCCTTTAATTTTGATATTATTAAAGTTAATTTTAATTTTCTCCTGTGTATCATGTATATACTTACATGTTGTACATCTTCCACATCTAAAATTTCCTATTGGTCTATTGGTGTTGTATTGTTGTACTTCCATATTATATTCAAAGTATTCCTTAAAAGATGCATCCTTCTTGTATACTGAACTTGATAGGTCCTTGAAATATTGATGCTATCATATGTTCACTGGTAAACAAATTCCAGTTTCTGATAATAATGTTCTTAATTATTGGGGTACAATCATCAAATACAGAAATGTATAGGGGTAACTGATCCTTACTTTCATATTGACTTTTACTTGTATCTTTGTCATAGCCATAACGTAAAATGGCTTGATATTTTCCTAATTGTCTCTTAACTTTAACCTCTTGTTTAATTGTTTCACATAATATTTTTGGATAACCCCTATTTAAAAACATATTTTGCATGAATTCTAACTCATCAAAAAATTCCCCTTCTTCACTAATCATCCTGGCTGCCCTGACCATCTGGCCCTTTACAACTCCCTTCTTTTGATGGTCAGGGTGCCAGCTATCATAGTGAAGATAGGAGTTGGAAAATGTTGATTTTCTATGAATGTTAGATTTTAGTTGTCCCCTATCTTTGTCAAAAGTTAATTCCACATCCAGGTATGATATTTTTTCATAACCAATGTGATGTGTGAATTTTAAAAATCGAACATTTTGATTGATATATTCAAGGAATATTTTTAATGCTGTCTCATCGTTGTCCCATATTATAAAGATATCGTCCAAATATCTGGTGTATGTTTTGATGTATTTTTTGAATGGACTATTGAAAATATAGTTGTACTCCCAATAAGTCATGATTAAGTTGGCATACATGGGGCACAAGCTGCCCCCATTGCCACTCCATCAATTTGTTTGTAATAATTCCCTTCATAATATAAGTGATTATTGTGAAGTACAATTTCCATTAGACCAATCAGGGTATTGATCTTGGTTTGATCAAATATTTTGGACTCAAAAAGCTGTTCTTCTAGCCAAATTAATCCTATATCATGTGGTATAGATGTGAAAAGATTGCATACATCTATAGTAACCATGATATCTCCTTCATTCATTTTAACTTGATTCATCATATTAAGAAAGTCCCAGGAGTCTCTTGTGATGTATGGAAATTTGGACATACTCAATTTGAAATGGCTGTCTAAGTATTGACTGATGAAACATGTTTTATTTCTCTTCGCATCCACTATGGGTCTGAATTGTAAATTGTTCAGACCCTTGTGGATTTTTGGTATGCCAAATATTCCGCTAATGACCGGATAGTCATTAGTTAAATATTTATGTTCATCTTCTGTTATTTCACCCTGCATTAACATGTCTTCCAATAGATTATCAATTCTTTTATGTGCAATGTTAATTTCATTTAAACTTATTTCAGAATATGATGTGCCTAACAGCATGGTAGTCATGTAAGAAATATAATCCCCTTTATCTGTTATGACTATTCCACTGCCTTTATCAGGCCTCATTATTCTAATATCTTTTGTACTTAATATATGTTTAAATGTTTCTTCATCATTTTCAGTCATATTACTGTGCATGGGAGTTTTATATTGTTTGAAAAAATCCCTGATGTCCATTTCTGCCCGTTTTTCAAAAAAAATTATTTTGTCATTCATGGGGGGATTAAAAGTACTTGGTTTCTTCAAATCAATTCCCGTATTGTTCTTCCTATTGTCCTGTACACTACCATCAAAAAATAATTTCAAATTTAATTTCCTACTAAATACTTTCAAGTTAACAATTGAATTAACTAGTCTCCCCTTACGACAGGGTACAAAATTATGTCCTCGCGATAATAAGTTAGCATGTTTAGTATCAAATACATGTTTAGAATAGTTAAATATTTTATAATCTCCATATGTATTGGTAATTATATTTGGGTTACTTAAAGGTTCTCTATCATTTGATTCAAAATTATTATCTGATATACATATATTTTCTTTGTTCAAATAGTTGTCAATATTTAAATCAATATTAAAATTAATAAAAATATTAGTTTCTTGATTATCCAACAGTTCATCATTTACAAAATTGATGTTGTTACAATTCATACCATCATTAGTCATAATATCAGTTATTGTTTCTGTGTGACTTTTCGGCATGTTGAAAGAAAGGTTAGTAATTTCAGGGTAATCATATATAGTTAAATCTAATAATACTTGATCATCTTGTCGTGTTATACTTGATTCTAATTGTATATCACCCTGAAAAATACTTCCAGTTAATGATTTTTCAATAGTTTCCTCAGTTACAAATTCACACATATCTATGGTATGGTTGTGCTCTTTAACATCACTAGTATTGTCATCATTTTTCATACAGTTTCGGCTACAGACATGCCCCATCTGTCTATGTGACCTGGGTGTCATATCACATGTCATGGATACTATATTATCATTGTGTTTATATGTATGATTTACTCTTTTATCTACTTGCTTGACATTACCGTGATACAATTGACTGTCTCCAGCAAACTCATTCAAACTTAATGCTTGTTGTATATGGGGCTGTATTACATATATAGTTTGATTATGTCCCAAACCTTGTTCACAAATGTCCCGGTTGTTCTGTATTGAATCTTGTACTATTCTATATTGGTATACATCCACAGCTGGTACAGCAATAACTTTATCCTTATCCACAGAAATGAGTGCGTTGTTTTCGGAACGATATACGGATGGGTTCCTTATTTCCGATTCTTCCATCCCGCTTTCGCGTTGTTTACCACTAAAAAATCTCTTTTTGGTCTCGCCCCCGTGTCTCTGTAATCATCCTCACCACGATTATTTCCACGGTTAAGAAGTCTTTCTGAACGCCTTATTCCTTCTGCGTTGTATGCATTCTGTTCATGGGGGCCATGTTGTTGCTGTTCTTCATGGTCGGAAGTGATGTCATACGTTTCCTGTCCTTGCCGTATACGTTCTGTTCGTATCTCATCACCATGGTTTCTATATTTGTTTTTGGATTTGGGGTATATTTCACCACTTTCATACCTTTTAATGTCTCTTGTGATCTTGTTACATTTTTTGTTGTGTATTATCCCACAATTAAAGTCAATGTCCTTTATGATGGTGGTATATTTTGTATAATGACTATCAAAGGTGGAATCTTGACTAATATTTTGATTGAGTATATCAAGTTCCTTAAGCATATTACCTATTCTTAAATTATTGTATTTGATCATGATTTCCATCATGCGCACTCCGGTATTATTAAACAGTTCATGCAGCTCTTCTAACATATTATCATTGTTTTCACTTCCATGTGGGTATTTCCAAAGTCTTAGTCCCTTTGGGACCATATGTAAATCTATATTCTTCTGCAAGTAACTATTTTCTAATTGCACTCGCTTGTATTTGAACAATTTCATTTCAAAGGTCTTGAGCATGTCACACATTGCATCATGGTGTTTTGTTTGTGGTAGATGAACGGTATTCTGAACCATATTGAACGAAAAAGAATTTTCACGCCAAATGCTAAAATCAGAGTTGTTCATATTATTGGTATTTTCTCCACTAAACAGTCTATTTGGCTCACCTTGCTTTGCCATAATCGGAGAATGCGGCGTGGCTTGTGTCAATGGCAGACCAAGAGAATCATCGGCATTAGAATAATTGTCATGACTATTCTTGCCCAACAGTTTTGAATTAGAGCCGAATGCTCCTTCAGTTGTGCATTGATTTGCTGAAGTATAACTCCGGTGTCCGCCGGAACCACCTCGTCTTCCATACTGAACCAAACAAACGTAAATGAAGTACAAACTGGTAAATGTCGACCAGGAAGTTCCACGGTTTGGGTAAACCACAGCAATGCACGTACCTCCTTGTCACAAAAGATTTCACTGTTACAATACGGTTACAATAAGGTTCCACGCTGAAGAATGTTCACCAACGAGTCTGCAGCAATAATGGAATTTATTCTTAAAAGCTTACAAACAGGTACAGCCGACACAACGCCATGCAAATAACACATCCAACTGAATTAACCCGGGTTTCGTCCGCCAAGACGAACTTCTTCAGAATAACTATACCACTCACTACCTCCCCCTTATATATACAACAGGTTCAATCAATTACCTAATTAGTTAATACTCAATCACACTATTTAAACAATTTATACAATAAATATAATTAAATTTCAAATACTATTGATGAATTTGTATTTGGTATTAACATTAATCATGAATTGTATCCTCTTAACACAAACATAAACATTATTATTGTTAAAAACCTCATAAAAATAATAATATTGATTACATCATACTTATAATAAAACAATAAAACACATAAACAGTTATTCTATCCCAATTCTCATATGATTGTATGTATAATGATATAAAATGACCCTAAACTAATATATAAATATGTATATGTAAAAATAATATATGTGTGTGTATATATATATAAGAGTTGTATATTTAATGATGCAATGTGTGTTCATGTATTTATAACCTCATGAATTGATATACGATATTTCCCATAAGTTCTCCGCCCTAATCTACACGTGTGATATTATATGGTATATATATACTTTCTCATTTAATTATATAATGAATAATAAGGGTGTATATATGACTTACTCAAGTATTTATAATAGTACTGTTGTACAGACTATTATACATGAATGAACATAATTTATTCATTGATATATTATATTTCCTTATAATGAAATTTATATTTAATACCATTTATTTTGGAATATAAATTATTGAAAAACTATGTAGAAGGTTAAAATTAACCTAAAATGAAATTTTATTAATCTAAATTTGGTAGTGTACAGGAACAATGTCAACACTTACCCTTAATATGATTTTTCATAAGGATTGGTTTAATTGTACTATATTCATTAAGACCCGGCCAATTATGGGCATTCAACAGGATCTGCCATTTTAACTCCTGTATATCCAAATCATATTTTGTATTTCTTCCCTGTACATCATATGATAAATGATCAATTATACAAAATTTAAATCTATGATCAGCATGTAGCTGAATATGTCTCACTAAGGCATTTGTGGTTTTCATATGCTTTATATCCAACACATGTTCTTTTATTCGACTCCTGAACTTCCTACTGGTTTTGCCTATATAAAAGGCCCTACATTGTTGACAAAGTGCTACATAAATCACATTTGAAGTATGGCAATTGAAGTGTCTTTTAATTTTGATATTATTAAAGTTAATTTTAATTTTCTCCTGTGTATCATGTATATACTTACATGTTGTACATCTTCCACATCTAAAATTTCCTATTGGTCTATTGGTGTTGTATTGTTGTACTTCCATATTATATTCAAAGTATTCCTTAAAAGATGCATCCTTCTTGTATACGAACTTGATAGGTCCTTGAAATATTGATGCTATCATATGTTCACTGGTAAACAAATTCCAGTTTCTGATAATAATGTTCTTAATTATTGGGGTACAATCATCAAATACAGAAATGTATAGGGGTAACTGATCCTTACTTTCATATTGACTTTTACTTGTATCTTTGTCATAGCCATAACGTAAAATGGCTTGATATTTTCCTAATTGTCTCTTAACTTTAACCTCTTGTTTAATTGTTTCACATAATATTTTTGGATAACCCTATTTAAAAACATATTTTGCATGAATTCTAACTCATCAAAAAATTCCCCTTCTTCACTAATCATCCTGGCTGCCCTGACCATCTGGCCCTTTACAACTCCCTTCTTTTGATGGTCAGGGTGCCAGCTATCATAGTGAAGATAGGAGTTGGAAAATGTTGATTTTCTATGAATGTTAGATTTTAGTTGTCCCCTATCTTTGTCAAAAGTTAATTCCACATCCAGGTATGATATTTTTTCATAACCAATGTGATGTGTGAATTTTAAAAATCGAACATTTTGATTGATATATTCAAGGAATATTTTTAATGCTGTCTCATCGTTGTCCCATATTATAAAGATATCGTCCAAATATCTGGTGTATGTTTTGATGTATTTTTTGAATGGACTATTGAAAATATAGTTGTACTCCCAATAAGTCATGATTAAGTTGGCATACATGGGGGCACAAGCTGCCCCCATTGCCACTCCATCAATTTGTTTGTAATAATTCCCTTCATAATATAAGTGATTATTGTGAAGTACAATTTCCATTAGACCAATCAGGGTATTGATCTTGGTTTGATCAAATATTTTGGACTCAAAAAGCTGTTCTTCTAGCCAAATTAATCCTATATCATGTGGTATAGATGTGAAAAGATTGCATACATCTATAGTAACCATGATATCTCCTTCATTCATTTTAACTTGATTCATCATATTAAGAAAGTCCCAGGAGTCTCTTGTGATGTATGGAAATTTGGACATACTCAATTTGAAATGGCTGTCTAAGTATTGACTGATGAAACATGTTTTATTTCTCTTCCCATCCACTATGGGTCTGAATTGTAAATTGTTCAGACCCTTGTGGATTTTTGGTATGCCAAATATTCCGCTAATGACCGGATAGTCATTAGTTAAATATTTATGTTCATCTTCTGTTATTTCACCCTGCATTAACATGTCTTCCAATAGATTATCAATTCTTTTATGTGCAATGTTAATTTCATTTAAACTTATTTCAGAATATGATGTGCCTAACAGCATGGTAGTCATGTAAGAAATATAATCCCTTTATCTGTTATGACTATTCCACTGCCTTTATCAGGCCTCATTATTCTAATATCTTTTGTACTTAATATATGTTTAAATGTTTCTTCATCATTTTCAGTCATATTACTGTGCATGGGAGTTTTATATTGTTTGAAAAAATCCCTGATGTCCATTTCTGCCCGTTTTTCAAAAAAAAATATTTTGTCATTCATGGGGGGATTAAAAGTACTTGGTTTCTTCAAATCAATTCCCGTATTGTTCTTCCTATTGTCCTGTACACTACCATCAAAAAATAATTTCAAATTTAATTTCCTACTAAATACTTTCAAGTTAACAATTGAATTAACTAGTCTCCCCTTACGACAGGGTACAAAATTATGTCCTCGCGATAATAAGTTAGCATGTTTAGTATCAGATACATGTTTAGAATAGTTAAATATTTTATAATCTCCATATGTATTGGTAATTATATTTGGGTTACTTAAAGGTTCTCTATCATTTGATTCAAAATTATTATCTGATATACATATATTTTCTTTGTTCAAATAGTTGTCAATATTTAAATCAATATTAAAATTAATAAAAATATTAGTTTCTTGATTATCCAACAGTTCATCATTTACAAAATTGATGTTGTTACAATTCATACCATCATTAGTCATAATATCAGTTATTGTTTCTGTGTGACTTTTCGGCATGTTGAAAGAAAGGTTAGTAATTTCAGGGTAATCATATATAGTTAAATCTAATAATACTTGATCATCTTGTCGTGTTATACTTGATTCTAATTGTATATCACCCTGAAAAATACTTCCAGTTAATGATTTTTCAATAGTTTCCTCAGTTACAAATTCACACATATCTATGGTATGGTTGTGCTCTTTAACATCACTAGTATTGTCATCATTTTTCATACAGTTTCGGCTACAGACATGCCCCATCTGTCTATGTGACCTGGGTGTCATATCACATGTCATGGATACTATATTATCATTGTGTTTATATGTATGATTTACTCTTTTATCTACTTGCTTGACATTACCGTGATACAATTGACTGTCTCCAGCAAACTCATTCAAACTTAATGCTTGTTGTATATGGGGCTGTATTACATATATAGTTTGATTATGTCCCAAACCTTGTTCACAAATGTCCCGGTTGTTCTGTATTGAATCTTGTACTATTCTATATTGGTATACATCCACAGCTGGTACAGCAATAACTTTATCCTTATCCACAGAAATGAGTGCGTTGTTTTCGGAACGATATACGGATGGGTTCCTTATTTCCGATTCTTCCATCCCGCTTTCGTTGTTTACCACTAAAAATCTCTTTTGGTCTCGCCCGTGTCTCTGTAATCATCCTCACCACGATTATTTCCACGGTTAAGAAGTCTTTCTGAACGCCTTATTCCTTCTCGTTGTATGCATTCTGTTCATGGGGCCATGTTGTTGCTGTTCTTCATGGTCGGAAGTGATGTCATCGTTTCCTGTCCTTGCCGTTACGTTCTGTTCGTATCTCATCACCATGGTTTCTATATTTGTTTTGGATTTGGGGTATATTTCACCACTTTCATACCTTTTAATGTCTCTTGTGATCTTGTTACATTTTTTGTTGTGTATTATCCCACAATTAAAGTCAATGTCCTTTATGATGGTGGTATATTTTGTATAATGACTATCAAAGGTGGAATCTTGACTAATATTTTGATTGAGTATATCAAGTTCCTTAAGCATATTACCTATTCTTAAATTATTGTATTTGATCATGATTTCCATCATGCGCACTCCGGTATTATTAAACAGTTCATGCAGCTCTTCTAACATATTATCATTGTTTTCACTTCCATGTGGGTATTTCCAAAGTCTTAGTCCCTTTGGGACCATATGTAAATCTATATTCTTCTGCAAGTAACTATTTTCTAATTGCACTCGCTTGTATTTGAACAATTTCATTTCAAAGGTCTTGAGCATGTCACACATTGCATCATGGTGTTTTGTTTGTGGTAGATGAACGGTATTCTGAACCATATTGAACGAAAAAGAATTTTCACGCCAAATGCTAAAATCAGAGTTGTTCATATTACTGGTATTTTCTCCACTAAACAGTCTATTTGGCTCACCTTGCTTTGCCATAATCGGAGAATGCGGCGTGGCTTGTGTCAATGGCAGACCAAGAGAATCATCGGCATTAGAATAATTGTCATGACTATTCTTGCCCAACAGTTTTTGAATTAGAGCCGAATGCTCCTTCAGTTGTGCATTGATTTGCTGAAGTATAACTCCGGTGTCCGCCGGAACCACCTCGTCTTCCATACTGAACCAAACAAACGTAAATGAAGTACAAACTGGTAAATGTCGACCAGGAAGTTCCACGGTTTGGGTAAACCACAGCAATGCACGTACCTCCTTGTCACAAAAGATTTCACTGTTACAATACGGTTACAATAAGGTTCCACGCTGAAGAATGTTCACCAACGAGTCTGCAGCAATAATGGAATTTATTCTTAAAAGCTTACAAACAGGTACAGCCAACACAACGCCATGCAAATAACACATCCAACTGAATTAACCCGGGTTTCGTCCGCCAAGACGAACTTCTTCAGAATAACTATACCACTCACTACCTCCCCCTTATATATACAACAGGTTCAATCAATTACCTAATTAGTTAATACTCAATCACACTATTTAAACAATTTATACAATAAATATAATTAAATTTCAAATACTATTGATGAATTTGTATTTGGTATTAACATTAATCATGAATTGTATCCTCTTAACACAAACATAAACATTATTATTGTTAAAAACCTCATAAAAAAATAATAATATTGATTACATCATACTTATACGTAAAACAATAAAACACATAAACAGTTATTCTATCCCAATTCTCATATGATTGTATGTATAATGATATAAAATGACCCTAAACTAATATATAAATATGTATATGTAAAAATAATATATGTGTGTGTATATATATATAAGAGTTGTATATTTAATGATGCAATGTGTGTTCATGTATTTATAACCTCATGAATTGATATACGATATTTCCCATAAGTTCTCCGCCCTAATCTATACGTGTGATATTATATGGTATATATATACTTTCTCATTTAATTATATAATGAATAATAAGGGTGTATATATGACTTACTCAAGTATTTATAATAGTACTGTTGTACAGACTATTATACATGAATGAACATAATTTATTCATTGATATATTATATTTCCCTTATAATGAAATTTATATTTAATACCATTTATTTTGGAATATAAATTATTGAAAAAACTATGTAGAAGGTTAAAATTAACCTAAAATGAAATTTTTATTAATCTAAATTTGGTAGTGTACAGGAACAATGTCAACACTTACCCTTAATATGATTTTTCATAAGGATTGGTTTAATTGTACTATATTCATTAAGACCCGGCCAATTATGGGCATTCAACAGGATCTGCCATTTTAACTCCTGTATATCCAAATCATATTTTGTATTTCTTCCCTGTACATCATATGATAAATGATCAATTATACAAAATTTAAATCTATGATCAGCATGTAGTTGAATATGTCTCACTAAGGCATTTGTGGTTTTCATATGCTTTATATCCAACACATGTTCTTTTATTCGACTCCTGAACTTCCTACTGGTTTTGCCTATATAAAAGGCCCTACATTGTTGACAAAGTGCTACATAAATCACATTTGAAGTATGGCAATTGAAGTGTCCTTTAATTTTGATATTATTAAAGTTAATTTTAATTTTCTCCTGTGTATCATGTATATACTTACATGTTGTACATCTTCCACATCTAAAATTTCCTATTGGTCTATTGGTGTTGTATTGTTGTACTTCCATATTATATTCAAAGTATTCCTTAAAAGATGCATCCTTCTTGTATACGAACTTGATAGGTCCTTGAAATATTGATGCTATCATATGTTCACTGGTAAACAAATTCCAGTTTCTGATAATAATGTTCTTAATTATTGGGGTACAATCATCAAATACAGAAATGTATAGGGGTAACTGATCCTTACTTTCATATTGACTTTTACTTGTATCTTTGTCATAGCCATAACGTAAAATGGCTTGATATTTTCCTAATTGTCTCTTAACTTTAACCTCTTGTTTAATTGTTTCACATAATATTTTTGGATAACCCCTATTTAAAACATATTTTGCATGAATTCTAACTCATCAAAAAATTCCCCTTCTTCACTAATCATCCTGGCTGCCCTGACCATCTGGCCCTTTACAACTCCCTTCTTTTGATGGTCAGGGTGCCAGCTATCATAGTGAAGATAGGAGTTGGAAAATGTTGATTTTCTATGAATGTTAGATTTTAGTTGTCCCCTATCTTTGTCAAAAGTTAATTCCACATCCAGGTATGATATTTTTTCATAACCAATGTGATGTGTGAATTTTAAAAATCGAACATTTTGATTGATATATTCAAGGAATATTTTTAATGCT
The DNA here is from genome assembly GCF_019279795.1 of Protopterus annectens. Classification (NCBI taxonomy): domain Eukaryota; kingdom Metazoa; phylum Chordata; order Ceratodontiformes; family Protopteridae; genus Protopterus; species Protopterus annectens. The sequence goes on from NC_056728.1 coordinate 1,256,011,692, forward strand.
GTCTCATCGTTGTCCCATATTATAAAGATATCGTCCAAATATCTGGTGTATGTTTTGATGTATTTTTTGAATGGACTATTGAAAATATAGTTGTACTCCCAATAAGTCATGATTAAGTTGGCATACATGGGGGCACAAGCTGCCCCCATTGCCACTCCATCAATTTGTTTGTAATAATTCCCTTCATAATATAAGTGATTATTGTGAAGTACAATTTCCATTAGACCAATCAGGGTATTGATCTTGGTTTGATCAAATATTTTGGACTCAAAAAGCTGTTCTTCTAGCCAAATTAATCCTATATCATGTGGTATAGATGTGAAAAGATTGCATACATCTATAGTAACCATGATATCTCCTTCATTCATTTTAACTTGATTCATCATATTAAGAAAGTCCCAGGAGTCTCTTGTGATGTATGGAAATTTGGACATACTCAATTTGAAATGGCTGTCTAAGTATTGACTGATGAAACATGTTTTATTTCTCTTCCCATCCACTATGGGTCTGAATTGTAAATTGTTCAGACCCTTGTGGATTTTGGTATGCCAAATATTCCGCTAATGACCGGATAGTCATTAGTTAAATATTTATGTTCATCTTCTGTTATTTCACCCTGCATTAACATGTCTTCCAATAGATTATCAATTCTTTTATGTGCAATGTTAATTTCATTTAAACTTATTTCAGAATATGATGTGCCTAACAGCATGGTAGTCATGTAAGAAATATAATCCCTTTATCTGTTATGACTATTCCACTGCCTTTATCAGGCCTCATTATTCTAATATCTTTTGTACTTAATATATGTTTAAATGTTTCTTCATCATTTTCAGTCATATTACTGTGCATGGGAGTTTTATATTGTTTGAAAAAATCCCTGATGTCCATTTCTGCCCGTTTTTCAAAAAAAATTATTTTGTCATTCATGGGGGGATTAAAAGTACTTGGTTTCTTCAAATCAATTCCCGTATTGTTCTTCCTATTGTCCTGTACACTACCATCAAAAAATAATTTCAAATTTAATTTCCTACTAAATACTTTCAAGTTAACAATTGAATTAACTAGTCTCCCCTTACGACAGGGTACAAAATTATGTCCTCGCGATAATAAGTTAGCATGTTTAGTATCAAATACATGTTTAGAATAGTTAAATATTTTATAATCTCCATATGTATTGGTAATTATATTTGGGTTACTTAAAGGTTCTCTATCATTTGATTCAAAATTATTATCTGATATACATATATTTTCTTTGTTCAAATAGTTGTCAATATTTAAATCAATATTAAAATTAATAAAAATATTAGTTTCTTGATTATCCAACAGTTCATCATTTACAAAATTGATGTTGTTACAATTCATACCATCATTAGTCATAATATCAGTTATTGTTTCTGTGTGACTTTTCGGCATGTTGAAAGAAAGGTTAGTAATTTCAGGGTAATCATATATAGTTAAATCTAATAATACTTGATCATCTTGTCGTGTTATACTTGATTCTAATTGTATATCACCCTGAAAAATACTTCCAGTTAATGATTTTCAATAGTTTCCTCAGTTACAAATTCACACATATCTATGGTATGGTTGTGCTCTTTAACATCACTAGTATTGTCATCATTTTTCATACAGTTTCGGCTACAGACATGCCCCATCTGTCTATGTGACCTGGGTGTCATATCACATGTCATGGATACTATATTATCATTGTGTTTATATGTATGATTTACTCTTTTATCTACTTGCTTGACATTACCGTGATACAATTGACTGTCTCCAGCAAACTCATTCAAACTTAATGCTTGTTGTATATGGGGCTGTATTACATATATAGTTTGATTATGTCCCAAACCTTGTTCACAAATGTCCCGGTTGTTCTGTATTGAATCTTGTACTATTCTATATTGGTATACATCCACAGCTGGTACAGCAATAACTTTATCCTTATCCACAGAAATGAGTGCGTTGTTTTCGGAACGATATACGGATGGGTTCCTTATTTCCGATTCTTCCATCCCGCTTTCGCGTTGTTTACCACTAAAAAATCTCTTTTTGGTCTCGCCCCCGTGTCTCTGTAATCATCCTCACCACGATTATTTCCACGGTTAAGAAGTCTTTCTGAACGCCTTATTCCTTCTGCGTTGTATGCATTCTGTTCATGGGGGCCATGTTGTTGCTGTTCTTCATGGTCGGAAGTGATGTCATACGTTTCCTGTCCTTGCCGTATACGTTCTGTTCGTATCTCATCACCATGGTTTCTATATTTGTTTTTGGATTTGGGGTATATTTCACCACTTTCATACCTTTTAATGTCTCTTGTGATCTTGTTACATTTTTTGTTGTGTATTATCCCACAATTAAAGTCAATGTCCTTTATGATGGTGGTATATTTTGTATAATGACTATCAAAGGTGGAATCTTGACTAATATTTTGATTGAGTATATCAAGTTCCTTAAGCATATTACCTATTCTTAAATTATTGTATTTGATCATGATTTCCATCATGCACTCCGTATTATTAAACAGTTCATGCAGCTCTTCTAACATATTATCATTGTTTTCACTTCCATGTGGGTATTTCCAAAGTCTTAGTCCCTTTGGGACCATATGTAAATCTATATTCTTCTGCAAGTAACTATTTTCTAATTGCACTCGCTTGTATTTGAACAATTTCATTTCAAAGGTCTTGAGCATGTCACACATTGCATCATGGTGTTTTGTTTGTGGTAGATGAACGGTATTCTGAACCATATTGAACGAAAAAGAATTTTCACGCCAAATGCTAAAATCAGAGTTGTTCATATTACTGGTATTTTCTCCACTAAACAGTCTATTTGGCTCACCTTGCTTTGCCATAATCGGAGAATGCGGCGTGGCTTGTGTCAATGGCAGACCAAGAGAATCATCGGCATTAGAATAATTGTCATGACTATTCTTGCCCAACAGTTTTTGAATTAGAGCCGAATGCTCCTTCAGTTGTGCATTGATTTGCTGAAGTATAACTCCGTGTCCGCGGAACCACCTCGTCTTCCATACTGAACCAAACAAACGTAAATGAAGTACAAACTGGTAAATGTCGACCAGGAAGTTCCACGGTTTGGGTAAACCACAGCAATGCACGTACCTCCTTGTCACAAAAGATTTCACTGTTACAATACGGTTACAATAAGGTTCCACGCTGAAGAATGTTCACCAACGAGTCTGCAGCAATAATGGAATTTATTCTTAAAAGCTTACAAACAGGTACAGCCAACACAACGCCATGCAAATAACACATCCAACTGAATTAACCCGGGTTTCGTCCGCCAAGACGAACTTCTTCAGAATAACTATACCACTCACTACCTCCCCCTTATATATACAACAGGTTCAATCAATTACCTAATTAGTTAATACTCAATCACACTATTTAAACAATTTATACAATAAATATAATTAAATTTCAAATACTATTGATGAATTTGTATTTGGTATTAACATTAATCATGAATTGTATCCTCTTAACACAAACATAAACATTATTATTGTTAAAACCTCATAAAAAATAATAATATTGATTACATCATACTTATACGTAAAACAATAAAACACATAAACAGTTATTCTATCCCAATTCTCATATGATTGTATGTATAATGATATAAAATGACCCTAAACTAATATATAAATATGTATATGTAAAAATAATATATGTGTGTGTATATATATATAAGAGTTGTATATTTAATGATGCAATGTGTGTTCATGTATTTATAACCTCATGAATTGATATACGATATTTCCCATAAGTTCTCCGCCCTAATCTATACGTGTGATATTATATGGTATATATATACTTTCTCATTTAATTATATAATGAATAATAAGGGTGTATATATGACTTACTCAAGTATTTATAATAGTACTGTTGTACAGACTATTATACATGAATGAACATAATTTATTCATTGATATATTATATTTCCCTTATAATGAAATTTATATTTAATACCATTTATTTTGGAATATAAATTATTGAAAAACTATGTAGAAGGTTAAAATTAACCTAAAATGAAATTTTTATTAATCTAAATTTGGTAGTGTACAGGAACAATGTCAACACTTACCCTTAATATGATTTTTCATAAGGATTGGTTTAATTGTACTATATTCATTAAGACCCGCCAATTATGGGCATTCAACAGGATCTGCCATTTTAACTCCTGTATATCCAAATCATATTTTGTATTTCTTCCCTGTACATCATATGATAAATGATCAATTATACAAAATTTAAATCTATGATCAGCATGTAGTTGAATATGTCTCACTAAGGCATTTGTGGTTTTCATATGCTTTATATCCAACACATGTTCTTTTATTCGACTCCTGAACTTCCTACTGGTTTTGCCTATATAAAAGGCCCTACATTGTTGACAAAGTGCTACATAAATCACATTTGAAGTATGGCAATTGAAGTGTCCTTTAATTTTGATATTATTAAAGTTAATTTTAATTTTCTCCTGTGTATCATGTATATACTTACATGTTGTACATCTTCCACATCTAAAATTTCCTATTGGTCTATTGGTGTTGTATTGTTGTACTTCCATATTATATTCAAAGTATTCCTTAAAAGATGCATCCTTCTTGTATACGAACTTGATAGGTCCTTGAAATATTGATGCTATCATATGTTCACTGGTAAACAAATTCCAGTTTCTGATAATAATGTTCTTAATTATTGGGGTACAATCATCAAATACAGAAATGTATAGGGGTAACTGATCCTTACTTTCATATTGACTTTTACTTGTATCTTTGTCATAGCCATAACGTAAAATGGCTTGATATTTTCCTAATTGTCTCTTAACTTTAACCTCTTGTTTAATTGTTTCACATAATATTTTTGGATAACCCCTATTTAAAAACATATTTTGCATGAATTCTAACTCATCAAAAAATTCCCCTTCTTCACTAATCATCCTGGCTGCCCTGACCATCTGGCCCTTTACAACTCCCTTCTTTTGATGGTCAGGGTGCCAGCTATCATAGTGAAGATAGGAGTTGGAAAATGTTGATTTTCTATGAATGTTAGATTTTAGTTGTCCCCTATCTTTGTCAAAAGTTAATTCCACATCCAGGTATGATATTTTTTCATAACCAATGTGATGTGTGAATTTTAAAAATCGAACATTTTGATTGATATATTCAAGGAATATTTTTAATGCTGTCTCATCGTTGTCCCATATTATAAAGATATCGTCCAAATATCTGGTGTATGTTTTGATGTATTTTTTGAATGGACTATTGAAAATATAGTTGTACTCCCAATAAGTCATGATTAAGTTGGCATACATGGGGGCACAAGCTGCCCCCATTGCCACTCCATCAATTTGTTTGTAATAATTCCCTTCATAATATAAGTGATTATTGTGAAGTACAATTTCCATTAGACCAATCAGGGTATTGATCTTGGTTTGATCAAATATTTTGGACTCAAAAAGCTGTTCTTCTAGCCAAATTAATCCTATATCATGTGGTATAGATGTGAAAAGATTGCATACATCTATAGTAACCATGATATCTCCTTCATTCATTTTAACTTGATTCATCATATTAAGAAAGTCCCAGGAGTCTCTTGTGATGTATGGAAATTTGGACATACTCAATTTGAAATGGCTGTCTAAGTATTGACTGATGAAACATGTTTTATTTCTCTTCCCATCCACTATGGGTCTGAATTGTAAATTGTTCAGACCCTTGTGGATTTTTGGTATGCCAAATATTCCGCTAATGACCGGATAGTCATTAGTTAAATATTTATGTTCATCTTCTGTTATTTCACCCTGCATTAACATGTCTTCCAATAGATTATCAATTCTTTTATGTGCAATGTTAATTTCATTTAAACTTATTTCAGAATATGATGTGCCTAACAGCATGGTAGTCATGTAAGAAATATAATCCCCTTTATCTGTTATGACTATTCCACTGCCTTTATCAGGCCTCATTATTCTAATATCTTTTGTACTTAATATATGTTTAAATGTTTCTTCATCATTTTCAGTCATATTACTGTGCATGGGAGTTTTATATTGTTTGAAAAATCCCTGATGTCCATTTCTGCCCGTTTTTCAAAAAAAATTATTTTGTCATTCATGGGGGGATTAAAAGTACTTGGTTTCTTCAAATCAATTCCCGTATTGTTCTTCCTATTGTCCTGTACACTACCATCAAAAAATAATTTCAAATTTAATTTCCTACTAAATACTTTCAAGTTAACAATTGAATTAACTAGTCTCCCTTACGACAGGGTACAAAATTATGTCCTCGCGATAATAAGTTAGCATGTTTAGTATCAAATACATGTTTAGAATAGTTAAATATTTTATAATCTCCATATGTATTGGTAATTATATTTGGGTTACTTAAAGGTTCTCTATCATTTGATTCAAAATTATTATCTGATATACATATATTTTCTTTGTTCAAATAGTTGTCAATATTTAAATCAATATTAAAATTAATAAAAATATTAGTTTCTTGATTATCCAACAGTTCATCATTTACAAAATTGATGTTGTTACAATTCATACCATCATTAGTCATAATATCAGTTATTGTTTCTGTGTGACTTTTCGCATGTTGAAAGAAAGGTTAGTAATTTCAGGGTAATCATATATAGTTAAATCTAATAATACTTGATCATCTTGTCGTGTTATACTTGATTCTAATTGTATATCACCCTGAAAAATACTTCCAGTTAATGATTTTTCAATAGTTTCCTCAGTTACAAATTCACACATATCTATGGTATGGTTGTGCTCTTTAACATCACTAGTATTGTCATCATTTTTCATACAGTTTCGGCTACAGACATGCCCCATCTGTCTATGTGACCTGGGTGTCATATCACATGTCATGGATACTATATTATCATTGTGTTTATATGTATGATTTACTCTTTTATCTACTTGCTTGACATTACCGTGATACAATTGACTGTCTCCAGCAAACTCATTCAAACTTAATGCTTGTTGTATATGGGGCTGTATTACATATATAGTTTGATTATGTCCCAAACCTTGTTCACAAATGTCCCGGTTGTTCTGTATTGAATCTTGTACTATTCTATATTGGTATACATCCACAGCTGGTACAGCAATAACTTTATCCTTATCCACAGAAATGAGTGCGTTGTTTTCGGAACGATATACGGATGGGTTCCTTATTTCCGATTCTTCCATCCCGCTTTCGCGTTGTTTACCACTAAAAAATCTCTTTTTGGTCTCGCCCCCGTGTCTCTGTAATCATCCTCACCACGATTATTTCCACGGTTAAGAAGTCTTTCTGAACGCCTTATTCCTTCTGCGTTGTATGCATTCTGTTCATGGGGGCCATGTTGTTGCTGTTCTTCATGGTCGGAAGTGATGTCATACGTTTCCTGTCCTTGCCGTATACGTTCTGTTCGTATCTCATCACCATGGTTTCTATATTTGTTTTTGGATTTGGGGTATATTTCACCACTTTCATACCTTTTAATGTCTCTTGTGATCTTGTTACATTTTTTGTTGTGTATTATCCCACAATTAAAGTCAATGTCCTTTATGATGGTGGTATATTTTGTATAATGACTATCAAAGGTGGAATCTTGACTAATATTTTGATTGAGTATATCAAGTTCCTTAAGCATATTACCTATTCTTAAATTATTGTATTTGATCATGATTTCCATCATGCGCACTCCGGTATTATTAAACAGTTCATGCAGCTCTTCTAACATATTATCATTGTTTTCACTTCCATGTGGGTATTTCCAAAGTCTTAGTCCCTTTGGGACCATATGTAAATCTATATTCTTCTGCAAGTAACTATTTTCTAATTGCACTCGCTTGTATTTGAACAATTTCATTTCAAAGGTCTTGAGCATGTCACACATTGCATCATGGTGTTTTGTTTGTGGTAGATGAACGGTATTCTGAACCATATTGAACGAAAAAGAATTTTCACGCCAAATGCTAAAATCAGAGTTGTTCATATTACTGGTATTTTCTCCACTAAACAGTCTATTTGGCTCACCTTGCTTTGCCATAATCGGAGAATGCGGCGTGGCTTGTGTCAATGGCAGACCAAGAGAATCATCGGCATTAGAATAATTGTCATGACTATTCTTGCCCAACAGTTTTTGAATTAGAGCCGAATGCTCCTTCAGTTGTGCATTGATTTGCTGAAGTATAACTCCGGTGTCCGCCGAACCACCTCGCCTTCCATACTGAACCAAACAAACGTAAATGAAGTACAAACTGGTAAATGTCGACCAGGAAGTTCCACGGTTTGGGTAAACCACAGCAATGCACGTACCTCCTTGTCACAAAAGATTTCACTGTTACAATACGGTTACAATAAGGTTCCACGCTGAAGAATGTTCACCAACGAGTCTGCAGCAATAATGGAATTTATTCTTAAAAGCTTACAAACAGGTACAGCCGACACAACGCCATGCAAATAACACATCCAACTGAATTAACCGGGTTTCATCGCCAAGACGAACTTCTTCAGAATAACTATACCACTCACTACCTCCCCCTTATATATACAACAGGTTCAATCAATTACCTAATTAGTTAATACTCAATCACACTATTTAAACAATTTATACAATAAATATAATTAAATTTCAAATACTATTGATGAATTTGTATTTGGTATTAACATTAATCATGAATTGTATCCTCTTAACACAAACATAAACATTATTATTGTTAAAACCTCATAAAAAAATAATAATATTGATTACATCATACTTATACGTAAAACAATAAAACACATAAACAGTTATTCTATCCCAATTCTCATATGATTGTATGTATAATGATATAAAATGACCCTAAACTAATATATAAATATGTATATGTAAAAATAATATATGTGTGTGTATATATATATAAGAGTTGTATATTTAATGATGCAATGTGTGTTCATGTATTTATAACCTCATGAATTGATATACGATATTTCCCATAAGTTCTCCGCCCTAATCTATACGTGTGATATTATATGGTATATATATACTTTCTCATTTAATTATATAATGAATAATAAGGGTGTATATATGACTTACTCAAGTATTTATAATAGTACTGTTGTACAGACTATTATACATGAATGAACATAATTTATTCATTGATATATTATATTTCCCTTATAATGAAATTTATATTTAATACCATTTATTTTGGAATATAAATTATTGAAAAAAAGGGTACCACACACTGCAGCATCATGCAACATCACATAGCACAGGACCAAGAACAATGATATCTACACAGTCTGTACACATGTCAAGGCACATATTCACATTACACACTCCTGTCGACAGTCACCATAAGTACACAGACCTCACTACTATACACACTACAACAGAATATCCAGGTTTTGTCCTCAAATATAAGGCCTAGTATACATAACATGTTTAGCAGTCTGGTATCTCACTGGCTTGTTATCAGGTATGATGTCAGTAAATAATGATGTACTGAACATATGCACCTCTTACTGCATGACATATGTACAAAGGTTGACAGAGTTGTGGCTGGAGGCACTAACACAGGGCCAATATTGACATGTTGCTGTGATAAACCCATACATTTACTGGTGTAACAGGGCTTGTTGTGACACATGTCTACTGAGGGACATGAAGTCAGTAACTCACATGGCTGTCGCCATGTACTGACTGCAATCCTCAGAGTATGCTACTGCATTTCTAAAGATAGGAAATGTGTGAGTAACACAGCACATGTAAGACTCCAAACAATGGCCAGTCTGCAGATAGCCCTACAGGTGGGGGTTTCCCCAACCACATAACACTGTCGTGACAGATATTAAATCATGTAGAACAGCCATATCCACACAAACCCTGTTAAACCAACATTACTTCAAATGTAGAAGAGCAATACTTACATTATGTCCCCATGTCTGGAACATCCCCCTCCTGTTTGTTGGCCTGTCCCCACAGTGTATGTTGTAAGAGGTATATCCAACTACCCTCTGTGATGCTGTTTGTCAAACACCCACATGAAGTCCTATTCACAGTGAATGAAAAGGGCCAACATCCACATGATGTTCTTAGTTATAGGAGTGTGTTTCCATGCAATTGGCTATAGGAATGATACCACAGCTGTTCCACATGCAATCAGCTAGAAGGGGATGCAATTTATGCACAGACCATCAACTGATCATGAGCATCACTTACAAATCCCAAGCTGCTGCCTAAGCAAAGCAGGTGTACTTTTCCACATCCACCAGAGAGGGAGTGAGGGAGACAGACACAGACAAAATAAGAAAGAAAGTGGGTAGAAGAGTAAGAGCTAAGCATGTTTGTGTCTGATCCATGGGTGGAGAGCGGTATCTAGACATTATGACGGTTGCCTATATTGTGTACTAACCCATACTGTCACATGGTAATTGCACATGGATGTACACATTTATGGCTGAGGATTGTCAACTAGAATCTCTACAATGTTTGGAAAATGTTGACAATGGGGCATGAGGCTCCTCAATATGATGATGTGGCAAAAAACACACTGGAATGGACCCTGTCATTACACAGTCACCCCAACAAGACACTGATAATACACACAAACACTTATCAGTACTGGGTTTCAAACCCCTGCCTGACTATGCATTGCTATTACATTGCTATGCAATTATTGCATAAACCACAGAGCTTACATGTGGGAGAACTGTCCAAAGGCATCTTTGAAGGTGAGTAACATCAGGAACAGTGATAAAGGAGGGATAAGGTAAGTGTAGTACATGTGGCTGTCCACAAAGGCAGGTGTCAAGGAAGACACAAACACACTCACTCAGGGACTCACACACATTACCACAGTTGGCAGGGTCAGGATTTGAACTCTTAGCTAACTAGATTGCTATACTACAGTATTACATGTGCCACAGAGCTTATCAGGCTGCTATATGGCCAAAGGGCATTTCAAGATGACTGACATCAGAAGGCATGCTACAGTAGGGCAATGGAAGATGTAGTGAGGGTGAATTTTTTCAAAATCATTAATCTGCACGCACACGCGCGCACACACACACACACACACACACACACACACACACACACATACACACACACACACACACACACACTTGCCAGTACTGACATGCATGGATTCATTGCTTCAGAGGTGTGCATTAGTTGACTGTGCCAGAAGGCTGTACAAGGCTAAGGAAAGGGTATACCTTGGCATCAGAGCACATGACAATGGTCTCCACTGTGGCTCAGGGGTGTAGTCTCTGGATTGGCTCACACAGGTGAGTATTGTATTCACCATCCACTCATCTGGGTTACTATTGTGGGTGGCCAGTGCTGTGCAATGCTTGCCATATATGTGTTCTATATTCCCTAACATGGACAGTTTATGGGTTGTGCACATTTCCCACATGCATTTTCCGTGACATGTGGAAGTGTACCTGGGGTCTCTGCGGCATGTTGTGTGGACAGATTGTTATCATCTGATGTGGCATTCCTGACATTATGTAGTGAGAACTGGCTATGGAACTGAGGTTGTGCCTGCACCTACACTGACAGCATGATATAGGTATTTACTGGTGTTTGTGGCATCTGTCCATGCAGGACATGTGTATAAGGCATGGTATTCCCTTTGTGGGTTACATTTGCAGACTCTATAGTTGTTGCAGGTGTCCAGTGGGGAACATAGCAAAGGACCACTGTAAGCAATTATTTGCCTATTGTAGGGATGGAACAGGGTGCCATGTCCTCTGTAGTCCACTGCACTCACACTGTGGTTAGTATCTGTGGGCAATATGCAGGGAACTACCAATGTAGTGGTTGTTGCCTAGCCAAGTGTGTTTGTGTATGATACATGAGTGGAGAGTGCTCTCTGGGTAATACAAGGGTTGACTATATTGTTCACCAATCCATAATGTCACATGTAGGGGTATGGATTGTCTACACCAGCCTCTCTGCTGTTTGACATCTGTTGTTCTTGTAAGGTAGAAATTGTGACATATAGTAGGTCTTCATTATAAGAATTTTGCAAAACCAAGCCCTCAGTGAGTCCTGTTATTGCACACTCACAGCTACCTCCACACAGGATACTGATGACAAACACACACACACTTGCCAGTACTAAGATATGAACCTCTACCTAGTTGTGTATTGCTACTACAGTGTACCACATTTTACACAAGCGCCATGGAGTGTATAGAGCTAACCATATTACAAAGGTGTATTTCAAGGTGAATGACATCAGCAGGCTTGCCAAAGTAGGGCAATGGAAAGTGTAGTGACTGTGAATGGCCTCAAAAGCATTGCTCCCTACACACACAAACAAACACGCAGAGTTTCACAGTTGCCATATCTGGGATTAGAACTTCTACCTAATTAGTACATCACACTATAGTATTACAGAGTTATAGCATGTGCCATGGACCTTATAGGGCTAACCCTATTCCAAAGGTGTATTTCAAGGTGAATGACATCAGCAGACTAGCTAAAGTAGGGCAATGGGAAGTGCAGTGTGTGTGAATGGGCCATAAACCATTCATCTGGAAGCACACACACAACTTTACATTTGACAGGACTGTGTATACAACTGCTAAATGAATAATGACTTGTACTGCCATATTACACAGTTATCACAAGCACCACAGACACTAGAGTGCTGAGGGCTACCAGAAGCAAATGTCTACAGTGATAGACAATTGCACATCATGTGATATTGGCCAGTTGGATGTGTGCTGGGTGGGACAGGCCTCATGATGGGAAGCTCTTTGTCACTGTCTGTGGCTCTCTTCCCCACATCTATGTATGTGTATGTTTGACCTATTATAGTGTGTTGTCCTGGGATATATGTGTGTATTCCTATCCAATGTGTGTGTAAAGCATGACTGGTCTGCAATGTGGAGTGTGTGCACAGACATCTGCAACTGACAGATATGTATCATCCACTGTTGTTGCCAGACATGGGCTTCATTTCTGTTAAGTGTGGGAGCATGCCCAGTATGACCTTCTGTATTGAATGTGTGAATCCATTCCAGGTATGTTGTACTCCATTGCAGGCATTTGTGTTGTACACCTACAGCTAGCAAACTGTTTCTCCAGGATATCTGTAGATAGGTTGACAATATGGGGTCACAATGGCCAAAGGATAGTGGGATACTTTAAATAATTGTGTCTGTGCTGCTTCTGCTACATGGATTTGGTGTTAGCAGGGATATTCAGACATATGTACTGTTTTACACTGTGATGTTTTATGTCATCAACTACTGACAGATATACGTATTTGCTCGCAGTAACTTCCTGGGGAATACAAGATGAATGAAGCTGTGTCCAGTATTGTGATCTGCAGCCTACATATTCTTGCAGAATCATGCCATTCTGGAGGGGGAGCTGCAGACACTTGCTGATGGGTATGTGTAAATGGTCCAGCACCTTGATACTGTGGTGGTTGAGGATCCCATGCTTGTACATCTATCGACGTGACAGAATGGCCATATCCTGCTATGGCCATACCTTACAGCTGTACAGATTCACACAGGTTACCCAGAGGCAGGGCTCATATTTCTGGTTATTATCCCTTCACATTGTGGTTTACGAGCAGGTTTGTAGCCACCCATTCCTGTGTTTGCAGGCAGGGATTGTATGTGCACACATCAGAGTTTTAGACTTCACACATTCCATGGCATCCATGCTTCTACCCCCACCCCCACTCTGTTATTCTATCCTGTTCCTAACATTATGCAAACAATATCTGAAAAGTATCCCTATAGTTATCACTTCATCCCAGCAGTATTTAGGGGTTGGTCCACAGTTCATGCAGTAGGACATGGAGGACATGCTACTGGGATTTGTTGACATGGCCTTGCATTTGTGTTCTGTGGACTGTGTTATGTCATTATTTGGGAGTCCATGAGATAACATACATTGTCAGTACAGGCGAGACAGAGGCCTTTGATAGAGGACTGTAGGGCATTTGGTAGTGATGCAGGCCATCTGTAGCAGGCCAGTGCATTCTGTCACTCCTACAGTCCCAGGCTGCAAGCCATTGAATTCCACTGGGGTGACAGGGTAGGTGTGCAAGGTGTTAATGGCAATAGTTTCTGTCCTTATTAATCCATTGGTGTGGATGCTGGCAGGGTGCTGCTGACAGCTAGGGACTCATCTGCATGGGGCAACTCTTCAGCATGCTACATTCTGTGGGTATTCCCATACAGAAGTGGGGGTCATATTGTATTAATTCCCAACAGCAGGGATATGACCTGTGAGGTACATGTGGTTGATGGTGGGGTGAGCTGAGTGCATGTGTGCTATGGAAGCTACTTGCAGCTGACTCACAGATATACGTGGGGCATTCCCCTTATGCCGGCTTGTGGGGGACATCAGTGGTTTCTCAGTACTTTATACCTGTGCCTTTTGTGGTCTGCCAGTGTTTGGCCAGACTACATCAGTATTCCATATTACACAGCCAACTAATGTACTACCAACCTGTATGTACAAATCCAAAGGTGTGTCCATTTGACAGTAACATTTTATGCACTCTCTGTCTAAGGTACTTCCACCTTTATACTGTTTGTATGTCTGGGCCCGCATTCATGCCCTGTTCATCTTTCAGATGATGACAGATATTACATCTGAAAAATTAGTATGGATTACTGCTGGCTTGTGTCTTGCTGGGATGCATTGTGTTTGGCACTGCAGTTGTGAGAACTTGGCCCTGTCATCAACAGTACTGGCCATTGGGACACAACCCTCCATGCCTACATGCTGACCACTTTCACACAATATACAACACACAACAACTTAACACACAGAGCCCTGCATATTGTACACATGCAACAATCTATCCTGCTAATTTGGCCAGCTCAGGTAATCTGTGCTCCACTGTTATTATTCCCACACGTACATGTTACTACATTTCTACACAGGATTGTGGGGGGGCACACCTGACAACTGTAAACATTTGCTATGACCGTAGTGGTATTTCAGGTACTCTGTTGGCTTCCATTTCATTTTGTATTCTGACCTATCATGAAGACTAGAGGCATATCAGTGTAATACAGTTCTTAGGTTTTATTGACCTACATTTCAGTTTCAGACTTCTTACCCTTCAGAACTAACATCCCACTGCCTGACCTGTAGTCTTTCTGTGTTGGTCTGAACGGGGGCTGTTCTCCATTGGCATCAATCAGAGACCTTAGCACAGCCTTTCTTTGTGTTCGTCTACACCTGTCCTGCTGGCTGAGACTTTTGTTGGATATGTGAGCCTCACTGACATGCATGTGTGTGCCCTATGGACACACATTTAGCCCACCACATGTCCTGCAGTGAGTTTTGACACCTTGCCTAGTACTGCCTACTATGTTGACACCAGTATTTGTTATGGATTTCATGCTGCCGATATAGGTGTCTACTATCTGCTGCCATCCCATTTAGCCACTCAATTCCCTTGCATGCTCACATCCGTACCATAGATACAAGTAGCAGAACATACTACTCCATTCAGCAAGTGACAGTGAGAGTGACTTACCATGTGGCTGTGCCAGCATTGAGGATGGTGCTGGGGGGCTGACTATGTTGGTTGCACATAGAACACTCCCTATACATCGTTAAGCACAGCTAGTGTCATGTTTGGCATCCCTTTTACTGTATGTGCGAGGCAGAAAGAGGTGTCATTCCCTGGGTTCCTACCGTGTCAGTGTATGTGCTATGCATTTCCTCTTTGCCAAGCCCTGGGCATACTGGGCACACCTCCTTCTGCCTACAGGGGCAGGTTGTTCCTCTTCTAAGTCACTCTGTGCCTGTGCTGGCCTTGGCAATGGTGGGGGGGCTGTGTGGCCCTGCTCCATGCTGTTCCTGCTGCAGCTGTTTCCACAGGATCATATTGTACAGCATGACACATACAATGACAATTTGGGTACATGTAGCTGGTGAGTACTACAAGACTTCACCAGATATGACCAGGCACTGGAACCGTGACTTGAGCATCCCAAACACATGCTCTATTATGATTCTGGTCTGTGCATGTGCCTCATTATAGAGTTCTTATTTGGGTGTGTGTGCATTTCTGATGGGTGTCATCAGCCATGGCTCCAGTGGATAACCAGCATCCCCCACTAGGTGGCCATATGGGATGTCCCCATTGGCAAATCCCTGGTACAGCTGTGTCATATGCCAGATGTGGGAGTAGTGAAAGCTTCCAGGGCTGCCAGCACACACATTCATTATAATGCCCTGGGCATCACACACAACCTGGCAGTTGATGGAGGGAAGCCCTTGCTGGTTATGTAGACCCTACCCCACTTGCCGGGTAGTGTTTTGATGTGTATGTGCGTGCAGTCTATAGCACCCACTACCTCAGGGTATTCTGCTATTTGGTGGAAGAGATGCATATTGCTGGTCAATGCCTCATGGGTGTCGGGGAAATATATCTGCTCACCAGCATGTGCTGACATAGCATCTAGGAACTGGTGGAGTACCCTGTATGCCGATGCCTGTGAGATCCCCATGATATCCCCCATTGGCCTTTGGAAGGTACCTGTGGCTAGTATTCTTAAGCCTACACATACCTTGTTATCCACTGGGATGGGTTCCCCTGTGTTGGTTCTGTGTGTGAGGCGTGGCCGGCACAGCTCAACAGTTTGCTGTAGGAGGTCCCTGTCCACCCTATAGCACTCCACTATCTCCAGCTCATGTAGCCCCTGGTAGGTTACCCTGGGTCTGTACACTCTTCTCCTTCTCCTCACTGTGGGTTGGTTGTCAGCATTGGCATCCTCACCACCCTCAGCCTCTTCCACATGTTGATTTATGAGAGCAGAAGCAGCCCCTATCATTTTGTTGCTTTTGTTAGGTAAAATGTCCTAGTTTGTTTACACCGGTGGTGTAGAGTTTTTGGGAAAAAAAACAGAGGGAAAAGTTTTTGCATAGTTTATAGTAATGTGCTGGGTTGGGCTGGTCTGCTGCCTGTGTAATTGGCTGATTCTGATATATTTCACCTGCCAGCTATGCTAATTCTCCTTGATTGCCTTCCTACTGCTATTTTCCCTTCTCATTGCCTTCCTGTTTAAGTCCTGAGGCGTGCCGCACAAACCCAGTGCTCAGATGTGAATGGAGCTGCTATTTCCTGTTTTTTATTTTTTGTTTAAAACCCGATGATACACTGCACTGCGCACACCCATTTAGGCAATGTAAGCACAGTTTATCAGAAACTGCCCCTCCCTGGACATGATCTCACACTGCATTTCTTAGTAGAAGACAATATATCCTTAGACACACCCCCTGCTTTAGCTGTGCTTAGTTAAGCGCAAACACGGGCCACAGGGCTCCAATAAGCTTACAGCATGCATGACATACCCCCTTATGAAGTTATCTAGCTCTTAGGCTTACACCATGGTCTGAATGCACCTACACAGTTGGGTGCAAGTTAGCACTGAGGGGAAATCTGTGATTCAGTATCATTGCCCTCATTTGCATAGGATTGACTGCTAATGCACAGTTACACATCCGACACTTAGCCTTCCCACTATTCCATGGTCTTATTGTATCATGCATGCCATTGATTATTATGGCAAAATTATGATTTTGGTTTAAAAGCTTATTTCCAGCTTTTTTTATTATTTTCGGGCTGATCCCATTTGCGCACCACTGTCCTGCGCTTAAACGGCTGAAATCGGCCAACAAAAAAAAGTTATTTTTTATAATTTTGAAACTAATTTTCATGCCTATGACCATATATTTGGCCTTTGGCATGCCTAACCCTTCTAATACATGTGTTTGAGCTATCATGCCTCCATTTTGTAGTTTGCAGAAATGTATTCAGCTACTGGCTGAATACATTTCTGCAGTCTATACTATTCCTGCACGGATGTCTACCTGCTTCCTGGATCACTAATTCACCTCATTTGCATGGTTTTCACCAGCAAATGAGGTCATTAGCATTCAGGGGCTGTGTCCATGCAGGAATAGTGCAGGAGAGCTTGTGCACGTCCTGGGAACTTATTCCGGGATCACACGGCAGCCATATTGCCTGCAGCAGCTCTTGCACTATTCTTGCAAGCTGTACAGAGCTTACTGAATCCAGGGGATTGTTTTGCAATCTAGACCTCAAACCACAGCCAGTCAGTTGAATGGAGAAAATGAGGTGAAAGATATACAAACCACCTTTACTTACATAGCTAAGATGTATAGCAAAGCAAAGAAATCTAATGCAAAGTTTGTTACATGCAGCTATCAAAACTGATCATTTTTTTTTGTTATTTGAATAGGATCACATTACATAAATACAACTAGTATGTTCTTCTATTTAGAGACTATCTAGGAGCAAGCTGCTACTATAAGCAAAGTAAACAAATTAAAGAAAGAGTCCCTAGGACTGACAGAACCACTATCAATACATTTCGAAGTGAATTATGTAATGTTCACTTCTACATTCATTAGCATGGGGGGACACTTCAGTGTTTGTCAGTGGGGTCCTAGATTTACTCATTCCAAGATGTTGGGCCTCAGTACGTGATGAACTACCTGAAGATTTAACTCCAGCAAAAGAAAATGGTGCCATCATCATGTATTAAGTTCCATTTTCTTGTTTCATATAAATAACTACACAGTTCAGTAAAACTCTCCACTCAAGGGAAAGTTATATCAAATACCTGAGAAGGCAAGTGAAGGGCAACTACCTATCTCAGTAATATCAGAAAGCATCAATCAGTTGATAAAAAAATTATAATATACTTTTCTTTAGCTGTAAATGCTGTTATAGCACTTCTTGCAGAGAAATTTACTGGAATGGTGAAACTTTTCAATAAACAAGTTATTAAAAAGATTCAGGGACAACCATTTTCTACTAGAATTTAATGGCAACAATTGCTCCGACATCTCCAACATCTAAAACAGCTGAAGGGCAGCTTGCCAATGTTGTAAGTGGTAATACAGACCCTGCCACAGAAGTAAGACTGCAAAATTTACAGATATAGGATTGAATAATGACTTATGATTAAAAGTTGAACATGCAGCAGGAATTTTCATGAAAGGAAACTCAGGCTCTTCCAGTTGAAAATGATGATGTTGAAAATAACAGGATCCTTCCTAACCTTTGAATTGTTTGGTATTCTTATACACGAGGGAAGTACCAGTATGTACCAGTTACAATAAAGGTGGATACTGGAAGATTCTACAGAGAAAGATCAATATTGAGCAGGTAGAGCAGTTAGCTTGCTTTTACGGTTTACCTAAAGAAGTAAATGAACCACGGAGGCCTTCACAGACAGGTTTCGCCTCATGGTGCCATCAGTGTGTATCAGGAAGTAGCGGCGCCCCCCACACCCCCGCTACTTAAATACAGTAACCCCGAGACCGCACTACAGTAGGGAAGCAGGTAAATTCCTTTTTCCCCACTATAGTGTCCTTTGGTGCTGCAGTGTTTCCTGTTTCCCTTCTTATTGGTTCATATAATTGATCTTCGCGAAAGTGCACTTTCATTTAAGGGCACTTTCGCGTAAGTGGTCTTCTACTTTTCTTTTTTGAAATAATGAAATTTCGACAAAGAAAAGTAGACCTATACATATATATATATATATATATATATATATATATATATATATATATATATATATAAATACCTAACCAGCCAGCTAATTAGCTTAATTAGTCAATAAAATAAATTAATCTCTTGAAGACATCAGTTCAAAAAGGCAGAAACAAATATATTATATATATATATATATATTCAATAAATACATATTAAACAAACATATCAGCTACCCTTATTGAGACTAACATACATACTAATATATTGAGACAACGACAGATTCTGGACCACTCTCTAGAACCTACCCCAAAACTATATCTGCTTCCACATATGAAGATAATATTAGCTAGCTATTACCAATATTCCATTCACCTTTGGAACCTAAATTAGTGTGGAAGACATTCACCCTAACCCTGGACTCCCTCAGGACCACACCCCACCTCAAACACCACCTTCTAAACATATGCTGCTAGTCACCCTAAATATATGCAGCATATGTAACAAAATTACAGAATTCCAGTCTTGACCATCACAATACTCTCCAGATATAATTAATATCCCCAGATAGATATTTCGATGGCGCAGTGGTGCAGCGGTTGCATTGTCACCTCACAGCAAGAGGTTCTCCGATTCGATTCCTGGCTGGGGTGCCTTCTGTGTAGAGTCTGCATGTCCTTCCTGCATCTATGTGGGTTTCCTCCAGGTGCTCTGTTTTCCTCCTATATTACAAAGACTTGCATCTGGAACATTTCTCCCTGGGCATCTGCTGAAAATTGGCTTTGTTCCAAGTAGGACTTTCCCGGTAAACAAATGTTATATAAATAAATAAATAAATAAATAAAAAATATATAGTAGCTCTCATGGAGACTTGGTTAAAACCACATATCAAAGACACAGAATTCCTTTCACCTGGCTATAATATACTATGAAATGATAGAATCGACAAAAAAGCAGGTGGTGTAGCATTAATCTGTTCGAACACTTATACAGTTCTACCTTATACCAAATCCATTCCCACCTTTGGTAATGCTGAAATTCTCATAGCATTACTAAAAATAATCAATCATAAACAACTCTGTATTATAACAGTATATATTTCCCCAGGTCAAAATATCCCAGTTCTGGAAGACATTCTCTCATGGGTGTCCAAAAACATCTCTAAAGAAACAGTAATCATGGGAGATGTCAACATCAATTGGCTAAACTTATCCTCTAGCTCACCAGCATATAGTATCCAACTTCATGGCTTTACACAACTAGTCACCTTCCCTACTAGAATATAAAACAGCAACCTAAGCTCGGCCCTAGACTGGATCCTTGTCTCTGATCCCCTCAAATACTCAAACTCCAATACACTTCCCAACACGTTAAGCGATCATCTACTGTACCTGCATATACTTGTAGAACCACCTCCCAAAAAACAAAAACTCATACCTACAAAACATTCAGAAATCTAACAAATTTCAGTCAAAACCTGTTTAATAACATATTAAAATCCTTCAACTGGTCTCCATTAAAAACTCTGCCGCTAGATGATGCCTTCAGCTATTTCAATAAAATATTCCTAGACACCCTCTGCAACTTAGCCACTCTTAGAACTAAATGAGCAAAAGCTAATCAAGCACCTTTGCTAACCAAATCAACTAAACAAATATTACAAAGAGAGAGAGAGAGAGCTTGGAAAGATTGGCTAAAAAAACAAAATGACACCAACTGGCAATACTTCAGACGATTGCACAATAAAGCCAAAAAATCAGTGAATGCAGATAAAAAAAAACAGTGAATGCAGATAAAAAAAGATTACTTTTCACAACTAACCAGCCACAAAACAAAACAAAAGCATTCTGGAAAACCATTGCATCACTGCTCAACCCAAAGTCCACACAAAATCCTTCCCCTAGCGCAGACAAGCCGCCAACCAAAATAGCTAATATGTTCAATACTCATTTAATTGACAGCACAGCTACACTTGTCTCAGGCTTTAACTGCAGTTCCAACAACCTCGAAAAATCTCCCCTCCCCCACAAACAAGGACAATAACACCTCGCCTATCCAAAACCAATATGCAACAACACTCCCTTTCTCTTTGTAACCAGTTCCCACTACATTAATTCATAAACTCCTACTCAAACTAAAACCATGCTTATCTTTCTCTGGCAATCTTCCACCAGAATACTTAAAACTCACTGCAGACTCTATCACTTATCCAGTTAGCATTTTTAATAATCGATTCATTATGGAATCTCATGTCCTTACCCTCTGGAAAAAATCAATCATGACCCCTTTATACAAAGAAGGTAAATCCAATGACCTTACAAATTATAGACCTATCTCTGTTCTTTCTTCCCTATCCAAACTACTTGAAAGGTGCATATATATTCAATTGTTAAACCACCTTACCTATAATAATCTCCTAACATCCATCCAGCATGGTTTCAGGCCAGCTCACAGTACAACAATTGCGCTTTTCTCTTTCACTGACATAATAAACAAAACTAGGGAGTCCAGCCTACACACCTTCATACTACTACTAGACCAATCAAAGGCCTTTGACTCGGTCTCACATTACAAATTATTGCAGCAACTATCTGTAATAGGTGACTCAACAACCTCCAAACAATGGTTTAACAGCTATGTATCCAATAGGCAACAATGAGTAAAATGAAAAACTTGCCTATCTCAATACTAGACCAACAAAACCGGAGTCCCACAGGGGTCCATTTTAGGATCCTTCCTCTTTAATATAGTCATTAATAACCTACACATTGCTTGCAATCACAATGTGCTAATCCAATACACCGATGATTACACTATCATCTCCTGCTCTAACAACATCCCCAATCTGCTGCAAAAAATACAGAGCACATTTACCTCTATTGAATCATTGTTAAACGGGTCTATATTATATATTCGAAGCTTCAAAATTTCAAACCTCATATGTTCAACAACATGTGAGTGAAACTTGAATCTTTGAATATATAATAAAAACATAAAAAAAAAAACACTTACCTTAACGGTCTGAGCAGGGGGGCAAACCCCCCTGCACCCCCCACACCCCCTACTTAAATATACCAACTCTGAGACCGCACTTCAGTGCAGAAAAGGGAAACTTTTCCATTCTGCGTGTACGGAGCTGTTGCCTTTCACCTTCAAAGATTTCAAAGTTCGATCATATGGTATCGACCATATGACATTCGAACTTTGAAACGTTCAATAATTTAATAGGGACCCAGTTAAACAGTGCACAATTACTACATAATCCTAACAAAACCAAACTCTTCTCTCCTAAAACTAACACATCTGAATTCAAAATCTACTCCCATAGCAAAACTGAGATTGAAACTGTAACAAGTGCAAAACTATTGGGAATCACCAAAGACAACTAACTCATATTTGACCAAGACCTTCTAAATGCCATTAAAAAAAATCATTTCAAACTAGGAACACTCTATAGACAAAAACTTCATGGACCCAAATACTAAAAAAGCACTATCAAATACCTACCTAATCTCCTCTACTCTACGGTGCTTCCACTTTTACTAATCTACATGTCTCTTTCAAAACAAAACTCCAGTCTTTGCACTATAAAATTGCTAAATTTGCCACTAGCACATTTACCATTTCCACCACTTCTAGTGCATCTTACCACTCCCGCCACTGTTAGCGCATCTTACCACTTCCACCACTGCTAACGCATCTTACCACTCCCACCACTGTTAGCGCATCTTACCTCTCCCACCACTCCAATGCCCTTAAAGAGCTTAACTGGCTAGAATTTCCCCACTATCTTGACTGCCTACAACTATCAATTGCACATAAACTAATACATAAATCTGATAGCTCTCCATCCCTAAAATCCATTCTCCACACCTACACTCCCACCAGAAACCTCCGATCAAACAATAGACAACTAATAGACTTACACAAGTCCAACAAAAGAACAGGTGGGTGTCTTTGTATGTCATAGCTAAACTATGGAATAACCTACCAAATAAAATCACCAGTATAGACAATCCCAAGAAGTTCAAACTCACACTAAAAAACTACCTCAACAATTCCTGGATATGCCTGTGTTCACCCTAATATCTGTACACCAACCCTCATATGCCTTCTTTTGCCTTTCTTCTCCCATCCTTCCACCCATCTTCTTGCATCCTACAAACTTCTCTCTTTGCTCATCCCACTTATCTTTCAGCTTTAGTATACATCCACTAACAGCTATCTGCCCTTTTCTCTTCTAAACTACTTAATGTAACACAACACAGAACCTTCTATTAACATACCCATCCTTTTTATTCTTTACTTCTGCTATTACCCACCAAACTCTTTGATGTATTTTTATTACCTTCCTCTTCAAATCCGTAAAATGGTTCTGTTTCTACTGCAGTGGCTATTATATACTTTGTAAAAATGTCCAAATGTAAAAGTATTTATGCACATTCTTCTACCACATAATGTTGCTTCTAAAACTATGTAATGATATCTTATATTTTTATGATATATTAATTTCTCATGATTTATTTCATTGCTTTGTCTTAATTTTACTGTTGGAGCTTTTCTCCCCAAACCTCCACTGAAAATGGGTTTCTGACCCAGTTAGACTTTCCCGGTCACCAAATATCAATCAATCAATCAATCAATCAATCAATCAATCAAACAATCAATCAATCAAACAATAAATAAATGAATACATACATGTTTGGTTTTGTGGATTTTGCTGTTTGGAACTTGTGTCCAATATGCAATATGGAAGCCAGCATTGTTGGAATGAAGCCCGGACGTTCCACGAGAAACTCACTTCATCAGTTTTGACTGTGTAGGAGAACCTGTTATTGAATACATAAGGGCGAAAAGATGATATTGACCATGACTGCTTATATTCCATATGGGAGCTTGAGAAGAAAGTTCAGTCTGATAAATGTTTGCAATGGCAACGTTTAAGCTTTTCAGCATATCTAAAGTTGGGAGTAGTACCCAGAGGGTTGTGTGTTTTAAAGATTCCCACCTATGGGAATAAATATCCCGAACTGCAAAGGAAGTGGCAAGAACTTAATCTCAAGCTAAGTAATGACTATATGAAGCTCATGAATGATTTTTTATGAATACTGAAATATAATTGATGGCTGAGATAGATGCCATTAAAAATCTTATAATTGCTTCTATGAACTTTAGAACAGTTTTGCATGATTTTAGTAATATGCTTGAGAGATTAAGGGTGTTCAAACAAAAATTAATTTTAGTCAAGAAAAGTAAATTGAAAGAGACTGGGAAGACCTTAAGAAATCCCACATTTTTCAACAAACAAAAAAACTGAACAAAGGGATAGGGCAGTTCTTCCATCATGAACTACCCTGGGTCATGATGCTCTGAAATGCAGTAATGTGATTTGGATGTGTTTGAAATTTTCACCGATGACAACCCACCTCAAGCAGTCCCATCCAAATCCAATGGTATAGAAGCCTTAGCATGCAGGAGCACAGTAATTGATTTTTTAACAGTATGAATCAACTTGCAGTTGCTGATTCAGGTTTAAGAGAAACACAACAGACAAGTTTTACTGCAAGGAAGGACCCACAGACAAGACAACAGAGACAGATGGGGCCAGTAACCAGAAGCCAATCAGCTTTGAACGGTTAAAGGCTGGGAGGACTGTCATCAATATATTTACATGCAATTTAGATTTGAAATTGTTGTATGGTGATTCTAACTCTACGTTTTCATCTAATGGGACTTTAAGTAGATCGTGTACATTTGTACTGATAAGTATGAAAATGGTCAGTTCTTTTTACAAAGTATGAGAAGAACAATACATAATACATTTTTTAGATATAAAAGTGATAAATATTACAATATAAATGATTGTGAGAGAAAAGTACTGTATTACTTATCTATACTTGATATCATTATCAAACCTGCAGAAAGGGGGTATGACAGTTATGACTCAGGACCATTATAATAAGGCAATAGATGATATTCTATATGATTCTGAAACTTTTCAAATAGTTGATAGAATATATATAAAAGATATTATTTTTAAGATCAAGATGTTATTATATGATCCTTTAATGGCTGGTAGTATAACTATTGAGATGTATAACTATATGTATATGTCAGATCCAGTGATTCCCTTTATTTATGGTTTGCCTAAAGTACATATAAATAAGGAAAATCCACCGATGAGACCTACTGTCTCAGGTAAGAAATGTGCCATGAGGTATTTAGAAGTGGAATTAAAATCATACCTTAGTAATTGTAAAAGCTATATACAGGACACAAATGTTTTTTTTTTAATTTTCTTTATATACAGACTGTTAATAATGAATTGCAAGATGCATTTTAGTCACCCTGGATGTTAAATCACTATTTACTGTAATGCCTAATGATTTTAGTATATGAGCCATTAGGGAAGATCTGTGTACTTATAGTAAGTTAACAGTATGAAAATAGAGTTGTTGTGTTTCCTATTAGATGCAGTTTTAAACAATATTTTTCAATTCAGTAATGGTTATTTTCATCAGAAACTAGGAGTATCCATGGGTATGCCTGTTGCAAACTGTGACAAACTGAGGGGCTGCCAGCCCAGCTAGATAGAATTTTGTAAATAATTTGGGTCTATATTATATGAACGAAAGTTCATATAATCGATCACTCATTAAAATCACAGAAATCAAGATGCGTGCTGTGGGATCGCACTACAGTGAAAATTGGAGTATTTGCCCTTTCCTCACTGTAGTGCAATCTCGGAGTTGGAATATATATTTAGCGGGGGGTGTCAGGGGCTAATATCGTTTTTGATTTCCGGGATTTTCGCTCAGAGTGATCGATTATATGAACTTTCATGGATATAATATAGACCCAATAATTCTATGTCATTGTAAATATTAATATGATCCACAAGCTTGTTTGACAAATGTAAGAAAACCGTGTTATGTGCTGAACTTCAAAAATGTAACCACAGTGCACCCTGCTGGAAGAAAGCTGATAAGTAAAGAATTTTATAACTGTTTGTGATCTCAAGCTCGGAGACAGGATGTCTACAGCTGGACATTCATTTCTATTGTCCTAAGACAGAGATAATTACTAGGTTTCACATGCAAAGTGTCTTTTATTGCTGTGGCTTCCTGGCAGCTGCAAGATCAAAGAAATGTTAAATGTTAAGTTCTGTGATCCTGGGAACTTACGTAGCGGTGACAAGAATGATGTAATCTGAAATGACTCAGCAGTAATGTGTATTATCAATTTAAGACTATCTCAGAGAGAAAGAGATGACATTTTGTATTTTGTTCTGAAGCTGACAACAACATGCCCTAGGGACCTAAATCTTGTCACCACAATAAACAGAACATGCTGGAGGGATAGATTCCTGTCTCAGAGACTTCCCATACTCTGGAACAAACTACCTATCTATATCAAACAAACCTCCTCATTAGCACTCTAAGAAAAATCTTGATGATTGGAGGGGAGATAGGAATTTCACTCCGAGGATCACTTCTGTGGCTCTGCTTGACAGGAGCACAGGAAAATATTTTTTTTGGGTGGCAAAAGCCAGGGTACCATTTGGCTAGGGTTATACAGGCCCTAGGGCCAATAGTCTAGTACCTACCTATGAATCTATGAACGTATGAACTTACCAGCACTTGCTTTGCTCTGTAAGTAAGACCCAGATCTTAGTATTTCTGCTAGAGATAGATAGGAATATAGCCAGATTAGTCTAGCTGTTTTCTATATTTATGCCAGACTGTCCTCCAATGTTGTTTTAAAGTATTTCCTGTGATTTCTGAACTCTCTATTGTCACTGTGTTGAATCGAGTATTGTCTTGTGTTTTTATTATTTATTATTAAATATTTTAAACCTTTTAATAGTGGCTGTTTTGTGTAGAGATAATTTAAGCTCTTAGAGTACTTACATGTATTTAGTGATACTGTACTTCATAAGCCACTCCAATAGCCTTGCTGTTCATCACACTTACTAATTGGATAATAATAACATTTCACAATAGAATTGGACACTGTTTGGTAATGGCCTTTAGAGTAGCTGATAAGATTAGTTGGTAGCTGTGATTAGTACCTTATAGCCTGGGCAGAAGGGGGCATCGCTAGTGAACCTTTGCCAGCCTTGCCCAGGAGTGTCTGTATGTTTGTATATAAATCAAATCTCAAAGTGTGTGTGTGTGTGTGTGTGTGTGTGTGTGTGTGTGTGTCTGTGTGTCTGTGCGTGTGTGCGTGTGTGCGTGTGTGTGCGTGTGTGTACGCGCATGTGTGCGTGTGCGCTTGTGTGCATGTGTGCATGTGTGCGTGTGTGCGTGTGTGTGTGTGTGTCAGCTACTTGGGCAAGGACACGAAGCACTGGTTGGACACAGAGGGTAGTGGAGGTTTTGGCTTGAGTACTCAGCTGAGATCTGAACCCTATAGCTGTGCCAGTGGGGAGTCTTTTTGGAGATCTGGAGAGAAAGGGAGAAACCAGCCCCAGACTGCCTGTGATCTTTGTATGCTCTTAAGGGAAATTGTACTTTACTGTGTGTGTACTTGTTATCCTCCCAATGTGGACACCCCTCACTGGTTACTGGGCCTGTGCACAGGTGTCACATATTAATTGTTTGGCAGTGATGGGATAGCCACATAAAATATTGTTTGATAGTGGTGAATTAGCCACATCACATAATAATTGGCTTGTAGTGGTGTGGATAGTGAATTCCTGTAGCTTGTGTACAGTGATCGCTTTTGTACTCTAAATCAGCCATGCAGTGAACATTCAGAGTTCATATCACAATTGTTTTATTTCTTTTGTTAGCTTAGTTCATCAGGGAGAGCAGTCAAGCATGTCAGCAGATGAGTATGGCAAGCTGACGAGGAACCAGTTGGCTGAGATGTGCCAGGCTAAAGGACTGGTGCATGGAAACCTGACTAAGGCAGACATGATTGCAGCTTTGGTCACAGCTGCATCAGAGAATGGCAACCAGGAGGATGCTCAGACTAGCCGTGTGGATGTACAACACTCAGAGAATGGACAGCTCAACATTTCTACAGAGGACTTAAAAATCCATTGGGAGCTAAAGAGACTTGAGTTGGAGGCCAAGCATTTGGAGATAAAAGCAGCAGAGAGATTGAGATGTCTAGAGACTGAGGAGAATGAGAAACTGCTATGCCTGGAAGTTGAGGAGAAGGGGAGGCAGAGGCAACATGAAAAGGAGATGTTCTTTGCCAGAGTCATGAAGGTAATGGGGAAAGGAGTAACTGAACCCCAGAAGCAACAAAGGTCAGTAAATTTCTTCCACGGTTTACAGAGGGGGATAATTTTGATAGTTTCATTCATATGTTTGAGAGGGTATGTAAACAGTATGATGTTGACCAAATGGTTCCTGACCCCCCCTTACTCCATGGTAAATATACTTTCCAAACTGTCTAATGTTGATTTCCTAAATTATAATACTGCAAAGAATTGTTTGCTAATTTTTTTTTAAGCTAACACCTGAAGTTTATAGGAAAAAGTTTTGTGAGCATAGATGCAAGGCAGATAAAAGTGTGCGTAAATATGTTGCTGAACTAAGCACTTATTTTCATAGGTGGGTGAGTGGATGTCAGGTCACCACTTTTGAAGGGCTGGCAGACCTTTTGGTGAGGGAACAAGCCCTTAGTACTTTGCCTGAGGACATGAGGATCTGGTTAGCTGATAGACAATGCTCTACTGCAGATGAGTTGGGGAAGAAGGGAGGCCTACACCTGGGAAGCAGGGCATCCCTGCACAGGAAAGGGACATGCAGTGCTGGTAATGGGTCTGAGGGAACCATCGTGGGCAGCCCTGACTGCCCCAACAGAATCTGGCAGTAGCAAGGGCAGCCACTAGTCCAGGTACAAGTCCAGGCCTAGGGTTAAATGTTTGAATGCAACCAGTGGGGCCATGTGACATATAGATGTCCAGGGAGGCAAGGTAGGGAACAAAAGGTGAGAGAGCCAGTAAGTGGGAATGTCAAAATGCCAATAGTAGGTTGTCTTGAGACAACAGGGGTACCAAACTACTACCCTGCAGATGCCCTGATAGGGAAGGATTTTGATGAGGCAGTACCACGTGTTAATGCAGTTACATGCAGTCAGGCTTGCAGACAAGCATGTGAATCTAGTAGCCTGGGGAGACCCAGACAGACTGCACACTTGCAGCCAGGACTGGTGAGGTGGTTACTTCAGGGAGGGAGCTACTCTGTAGCAGTGATACTGAAGGTGAGCCACAGCTGCTTGTGGGTACTGATGTTCCCTTGGACAGAGTGACTGCAAGGGCAGAGGTGAGTAGTACTACCCAGGCTGACAGTGAGGCACTGCTGTCAGAGGATGCCAGACTTTCTGTGGAAGGGGAGCTGGGAAGGGTTACAAAGAGAGAGTTGAGATAGGCTCAGCTCTCATACTCTACATTACAAGGCCTGAGACAGGTAGCTAGTGAGGCACCTGATTCTCAAGGGAAGGGGAATCTGCATACTGGGACAAAGGATTCCTGTATAGACAGTTGACCCATGAGGGGGGCTAGAGGGTGAGAGAATACAGCAGTCGATAATGCCTAGAACCTACCATCTGGCACTTCTAGTCATAGCCCATGCTATTCCCTTTGCAGGACATATGGGCATAAAATGTGCAAAGAGACATATTATGCAGAACTTCTTTTGGCCTGGGATTTCCAGAGATGTAACAGGGTATTGCAGGAACTGTGAGCAGTGCCAAAAGGTAGGCAAGGCATGAAACAAGGTGAAAGCTCCTTTGATGCCTTTGCCTGTGATTGAGAAGCCATTTCAGAGGGTAGCTATGGATATTCTGGGGCCTCTGAATACTCCAAGCTCTACAGGAAAAAAGTATTTCCTAGTGGTAGTAGGTTATGCTACAAGATACCCCGAGGCAATGACTTTGTCCTCCATTGAGGCAGAAAAGGTGGCAAATGCTTTGTTAGAGTTTTTCCACAGGGTAGGTTTCCCAAATGTAATACTGACTGACAGAGGTGCCAATTTCATGTCAGAACCACTGGCTTGTCTGTGGAAGTACTGTGGGGTGAAGCACCTAAAGACCAACCCCTGCCATCCCCAGACTAATGGTCTTGTTGAAAGGTTAAACTCTGCACTCAAGTCTATGCTATGGGCATTTGCAGACCAGTTTAAGAGGGAACGGGACAATTATTTGTCCCATCTGTTGTTTACTTACAGAGAGGTTCCACAGGAATCCATGGGTTTTTCACCCTTTGAATTGTCGTATGGGCATAGGGTGAGAGAACCTTTAGGTTTAATTTGAGATGAGTGGGAAGGTGAGTGTAAATCTCAAGAGGAGTCTGTTGTGGCATATGTCCTGAAACTCAGGACAAGACTCATGGATCTCATGGACTTGGCACAGGAGAACCTGGCAGAAGCCCAACAGCAGAAAAAGGTCTGGTATGACAGGAATGCTCGAGCTAGAGAGTATGCTGTAGGGCAGCAGGTAATGGGTCTCATTCCTGTCAGACATAACAAGCTGCAGTCAGCTTGGGAGGGACCCTACAAGGTGGTAAGGAAGGTCAGTGATATTAACTACATGGTAGAACTGCTAGGCAGGTGTAAGGGGTGCAGATTGTACCATATTAACATGATGGAACCTTACCATGATGGGAAGACCCTTGTGCTAAGTACTTGCAGTGGACTGTAGGAGGAGTCTGAGGGAGATCTGGTGACTGATCTCCTCAGTGAGGCTCGGACTGACACTTCAGTGGAAGGGATAGCAGTGTCCCAGCAGCTATCTCCTACCCAGGTTTGAGAAATCCTAGCAGTGTTGCAGGAGTTTGGGGACATGTTCACTGGGAAACCAGGGTGAACCCACCTAGTGCAGCTCTAGGTGGATACAGGACCCCAAAGGTCTATTAGGCAGGCCCCTTATAGGGTGCCTGAGAGAGTCAAACAGACTCTGAGGGAGGAGATACAGGAAATAGGTTCATAGGTTCATAGGTAGGTACTAGGCTATTGGCCCTAGGGCCTATATAAGCCTAGCCAAAAGGTACCCTGGCTTTCACCACCCAAGAAAATTATTTTCCTGTGCCACTGTCGAGCAGAGCCACATAAGTGATCCCCGGGGTGAATTTCCTATCTCCCATCCAATCATCAAGATTTTTTCTTGAAGAGTGCTAATGAGGAGCTTTGTTTGATATAGATAGGTAGTTTGTTCCAGAGTATGGGAGGTCTCTGGGACAGGAATCTATCCCTCTAGCATGTTCTGTTTATTGTGGTGACAAGGTTTAGGTCCCTAGAGCATGTAGCTTGGAGGGATTGGGATTTCTTTAAGTGGAGCATGTCCAAAAGCTCTGGGTTTGACATAGCTTTGTATGTTAGGCAGAGATCGCCTCTGAGTAGGTGATATGTGACTGAGTAAAGCTGCAGTTTTTTGAGTCGTGGGCATCTGTTTGAGGCCAGTAATCCTCTTTGTGAGGTATTTTTGTGGCCTTTCCAGTTGTTGTAGATGTCTTGTGAGGTACATACCAAAAGGGGTGTTGTACTCTATAATGGGTCTAATGAGTGACGAGTAAAGGGGAACAATTACCTCTTTTTTCCTGGATGAGAAACCTTTTGTGATGAGGTGTGCCACATAGAAGGATTTCCTGTTGGAATGTTGGAACTAGGGGTAATTAAAGAGGCCAACAGTCCCAGGGCCTCCCCAGTGGTGCTGGTGACAAAGAAGGATGGCAGCACCAGGTTCTGTGTGGACTACAGGAAATTAAATAGTCATACAGAGTCAGATGCTTACCCCATGCCTATGACAAATGAGGCCCTAGTGCAGCTGGGTAGGGCTAAATATCTTACCACCATTGATCTTACCAAGGGTTACAGGCAGGTGCCCTTGACTTCAGTGCTAGGGAGAGATCAGCCTTTGTGACTCCTTTAGGCTTCTATGAGTTCACAAGGATGCCCTTTGGGATGTAAAATGCCCCAATGACTTTCCAGAGGCTGGTAGAGCATATCCTAGCAGAAGCAGGAGATTTTGCCCTTGCTTACCTAGATAATATTGCCATCTACAGCCATTCCTGGCAAGAGCACCTTCAGCATGTTAGGGAGGTGCTAGGCAGACTACAGAGGGCAGGGTGACCAGTAAGCCCAGCAAATGTCAGATGGGTATGGCAGAGGTCTTCTACCTGGGACATAGAGTGGGGAGTGGTAAGATCAGGCCAGAACCTTCCAAAATGGAAGGCATTCAGGAACGGCTTGCACCTGTTATGGCAGAGGTCTCCTACCTGGGACATAGAGTGGGGAGTGGTAAGATCAGGCCAGAACCTGCCAAAATGGAAGGCATTCAGGCATGGCTTGCACCTGTTAACAAAAAGCAGGTGAGGGCATTTTAGCGACAGCAGGGTACTACAGAAAGTTTTCCCCCAGTTATAGTACCATATCTACTCCCCTCACAGACTTGACAAGGAAAAACAGGCCACATGAGGTAGTGTGGACCATAGCATGTGAGCAGGCATTCCAGAAGTATAAAGAAGCTTTGGGAAGAGCCACTGTGTTAGCCAGTCCAGATTGCAGCAAATAATTTGTTGTACAGGTGGATGCAGTGAACCATAGGGTGGGGGCTGTATTTAGCCAGATTTCTTCAGAGGGAGAAGAGCACCCAGAGGTTTGTCTCAGTCATAGGCTACAACCTAGGTAGGAATGCTATGCAGCTGTAGACATGGAATGTCTAACCATAGTGTGGGCATTGCAGAAACTTCAGCATTATCTGTATGGAAGGAAATTCACTGTAGTTACAGATCACAATCCTCTAAGATGGTTACATTGAGCCAGCCAGCAAAATGCCAATTTGCTAATGTGGAGCCTAGGGTTGCAAGTATATTATTTGTCAGTGCAGCACTGCAGTGGGATTGGCAAAGCCAATGCAGATGGGCTGTCAAGACAGGGAATGGGGTAAGGTATACCTAGATAAACTAAACGCTCTCAAGCGATGTTTCTCAAGGGACACTTGAAAAACAAGCTTGAGTTCTTGGGGGGGGGGTGTGATAAACTGAGTGTTCTGATTCTATGTCATTGTAAATATTAGTATGATCCACAGGCTGTGTTATGTGCTGAACTTCAAAAATGTAACCACAGTGCACTCTGCTGGAAGAAAGCTGATAAGTAAAGGATTTTACAACTGTGTGTGATCTCAAGCTCAGAATCAGGATGTCTGCAGCTGGAAATTCTTTCTATTGCCTTAAGACAGAGATAATTATCAGGTTTCACATGTAAAGTATATTTTATTGCTGTGACTTACTGGCAGCTGCAAGATCAAACAAATGTTAAATTTTAAGTTCTGTGAGCCTGGGAACTTAAGTAGAGGTGACAAGAATGATGTAATCTGAAATGACTCAGCAGTAATATGTATTATCAATTTAAGACTATCTCAGAGAGAAAGAGATGGCATTTTGTATTTTGTTCTGAAGCTGACAACAACTCACCAGCACTTGCTTTGCTCTGTAAGTAAGACCCAGATCTTAGTATTTCTCTTAGAGGTAGATAGGAATTTAGCCAGATTAGTCTAGCTGTTTTCTATATTTATGTCAGACTGTCCTCCAATGTTGTTTTAAAATATGTTCTGTGATTGCTGAACTCCCTATTATCACTGTGTTGAATCAATGAGTATTGTCTTGCATTTTTTAATTATTAAATATTTGTAAACCTTTTAACTGTGGCTGCTTTGTGTAGAAATTAATTTTAGCCCTTAGAGTACTTGAATGTATCTAGTAATACTATATAAGCCACTCCAATAGCCTTGCTGTCTGTCTTACTAACTAGATAATAATGAAATTGTATAGTAGAATTGGACAGCCTTTGGTAAGGGCCTTTAGAGTAGCTGATAAGAGTAGTTGGTGGCAGTGATTACTACATTATGGCCTGGGCAGAAGGGGGCATAGCAAGTGAATATGTGCCAGCCTTCCCCAGGAGTGTCTGTGTGTTTTTATATAAATCAAATCTCAAAGTGTGTGTGTGTCAGCTACTTGGGCAGGAAAATGAAGCACTGGTTGGACAGAGAGGGTACTGGAGGTTTTGGCTTGGCTTTACTCAGCTGAGATCTGAACCCTATATCTGTGCCTGTGGGGAGTCTTATTGGGGATATGGAGAGAAAGGGAGAAACCAGCCCCAGACTGTGATCTCAGTGTGCTCTTAAGGGAAATTGTACTTTACTGTGTGTACTTGTTATCCTCCCAATGTGGACGCTCCTCACTGGTGCTAGTGGTGGGGATTGACACTCCTTGATTACTGGGCCAGTGCATGGGCATGACAGAAACACCTATGCAAATATAGTTCTGTCAGTTTGGGAAGATAAATCTGTATTTGATTTTAATCTAACATTCTATGCACATCTACTTTTTTATAAACATTTTGTAGATGATATATTCTTTATTTGGAGGGGTGATTGAACCACACTGTATAGTCCTGTCAAAAGTGTTCAGCAATCTATAAGGTTTTTTATCATTTCATATGACATAGTCTGATGTTGAGATTAATTTCTTGGACATAACTTTATGTCTTAAGAATGGAATAATTGGCACCAGAATATTTAGGAAAGTGGTTCAGGCCAGTAGGTATTTAAATTCACAGAGCATGCACCCCAAATATGTATATAATGGGGTGGTTAACAGCCGTTGTTGAGGGCTACTAGATTACATACACAGATGAGTCAGTTTTATAATGACACATCTGAAATCACTGAGAATTTTCATGAGAGAGGTTATAATGAAAAATTCCTAGAAACAAACATGAATTTTGTCATGTCTGAAAGAAAAAAGAATGGCAAACTATTTTTTTTTTTTAGATAGGATGGGTCCACAGGTGAATATGAATGATGTAACTAGTATGAAGATGGGTTATAGGTTCATAGGTGTGTACTAGGCTAATGGCCCTGGAGCATTTACAAGCCTACCCGATAGGATTACCCCAGCATCGTGCCACCCTACCTTAGTTCCCAATGCCTCTGTTGAGTAGAGCCACTGGAGTGATCCCTGGGGTGAATTTTCTATTTCCCATCAACTCATCAAGATTTCTCTTGAAGAGGGCCAGTGAGGTTTACTGTTTGACATGTATGGGAACTCTATTCCATAGCATGGATAGTCTCTGGGTTATGAACCTGTCCCTCCAGCCTATTATTTTGATTATGGTACTGATGTTGAAGACTCTGGAGTGTGTGGTGTGGAGGGATTGAGATTTCTTTAGATGTAGCTTTTCGAACAGAGCTGGGTCAGATATGGCTTTGAAAGTCAAGCAGAGACTACCGTTAAGTAGGTGATATGAGACAAAGAATAGTTGGAGCTTTTTGAGTCTGTCCATATAGGACAAGCGTTTAAGGCCTAGGATCCTCTTTGTGAGGTACTTTTGCACCCTCTCCAGTTGTTGCAGGTGTCTAGTGAGGTACATGGCAAATAGGGCATTGTACTCGATGATTGGCCTAATGATAGAAGATTAGAGGAAGACAATGACCTCTTTCTTCCGGGATACAAAACCCTTAGTAATGAGATGTGCCACATAGAAGGACTTTCTGACCACAGTGGCAATGTGGTGGCCAGAAGAGAGGTTGTTGTCAACCTGTGTTCCCAGATCTCTTATAATGCCTTCTGTGTTCAGTGGGCTACCATTGATGTGGTAATTCATGGGAACCTGGTTTTTCCCAAAGGAGATGACACACATTTTTTGGCATTGAGCTTAAAACTATGGTTCTGACACCAGTGGTTGGTCTCAGTGAGGCCTTTCTGTAGGATGTCAACATCAATTAGGGAGTTAATAATAGCTCCCAATTTGCAATCATCTGTGAAGTCTGTCAGCTAGAGCCCCTTTGTGTTGGCCTGGACTTCAGAGAAGTAGATACCAAACAGGAGACGACCCAGGACCGATCCCTGTGGAACTCCACTCATGACTGGACAGCAGTCTGACTTGCAGTCAGCTATTTTCACACTGTGGGTATTATCTGTGAACCAGTTTGCAACCCACCTCATGATATAGGGGTTGATGCCTAGCTTAGTGAGTTTTTATATGATCCCTGAGTGGGGAATAGTATCAAAGGCCTTGGACACATCAAGGTAGGCTGTATGAACCACCTTACCTTTATCCACAGCTCTGGTGACTGACTCAAAGAAGTCAACCAGGTTGAGTAGGCATGATCTACCCTTCACAAAACCAAACTGTGTGGGATCCAGAGTTTGGAGATTCCCTATATCCTTGTTTATTAGGTCCATAATGACATGTTCCATAGCTTTGCATATCAGACTCATCAGGCCAATGGGGTGATAGTTCCCAGGGTCTGTAGTCATGCCTCGTTTGTGGAGAGGGATGACTGTAGTAGTGCACCATTCGGTAGGGACAAAGCCTGAGGTGAGGCTGTGATTGAACAGGGCACACAGGTAAGGTGCCAGTTCACTCTGTAGTTCATGTAGAACACAGCCAGGGATATTGTCAGGTCCCATAGAAGATGTATTCTTGGCCTTGTACAGTGCTGGTTTAACCTGTGCAACAGTAATACTGGGTGCCTGGCAATCTACTGGTATTGTGATTGGTCCTTTGCTGGGGGAGAGAGGGGTAAAGTTGGCACTGAATCTGTCGGCCAGTATATTGGCAATATCTGTTGGCTCGGTATAGGAGGTACCATTGTGCAGTAGCTCAGAGCAAATCTGGGTATTACCGTGGAGATTCTTTACATAACTATCAAAGGCCTTGTGGTTGTCTTTACTATCTGCTGCAATTCTGCTTTCATAGCTAGCTTTATAGGATTTGATGAGGGATCTCAACTTTTTGTTGAGGCTGATAAGTGAGTTTTTCCATTCTTGGGACTTCACCTTATTCTGCATCAGTTTCCTCCTTCTTTTGTAGGGTTTGTTTATGGCAGGGGACCACCAGATTGGCTTCCTTTTTTTGGAGGAGAGCGGCTTGGTTCTATTGGGTATGGCGAGATCCATGCATTTGTGTATGTGTTCACACAGTGCATTGATGTATGATTAGGCAGTCATGCAACTATTCTCCATTTGTATGGATGCCGTGAAGTTAGCCACTTCTGTTTTTAGGAGCCCAAAGTTAGCTTTGGAGACATTTTTCTTGGTGGTTACCCTTGCGGGGGGGGGGGGGGTAAGAGGGATGTGGATTTTCAAGGTGTGAAGATAGGTGAAGGCTGCCAGCCTAGCTAGATAGAATTTTGTAGATGATTCTGTCATTTGTAAATATTAATGCAAGCCACAGGCTTGTTCTCTTAAATGTGAAAAGACTGTATTGGATGTTGAACTGAAAAAATGTAACAACATTGCACTCTGCTGTAAGAAAACTGATAAATTAAGCATTGTGAAATTCTTTGATCTAAAACTCAGAGCCTATCATTTATTTTATTGCTCTGGCTTCCAAACCAGCTTCAAGATCAAAAGGGCTATTAACCTCTGTGTTTCTGTTAACCTGGGAACCAGAAAGAAATGATGTAATCTGAAATGAATCAGTGGTACTGTGTTATCAATTTAAGGAGAGAAAGAATGAAAGCATTTGAGCATTTGTTTTGACAACATCCAACTCACCAGCCCTCTGCCTGTGGTCTATATGTAGGTTTATTTTAGAACTGTGTTTTCTCTTAGATATAGCTAGGAAATAAGAATATTAGACTAATTGTCTTTCTGTATTGATGTCAGAACTTTTCTACTGTATTATTTTAAGTATTTCTCTGTGATGTCTGAATTCTTGACTACTGTGCAGTAAGAAGTATTGTCTTGTGTTTTTATTATTTATTATTGAATATTTTTGAACCTTTCAACTGTGGCTGTTTTGTGTAGAGATGATTTAAGCTCTAGAGTACATTGCATGTATCTAGTGATACTGTCCAATTCACTCCAATAAGCTTTTCTGTTCAGTCACACTTACCATTTGGTAAATGCAAAGTAATAATTGGACACCCTTTGTTAAGGGCCTTTTTAGTAGTTGATATTAGTGGGTGGTGGCAGCTGGTACTACCTTTGAGACTGGGTAGAAAGGGGGCACAGCTGGAAAATCTGTGCTGGCCTTCCCCAGGAATGTCTGTATGTTTGAACTCATATCTCAAAGTGTGTGTGTGTGTGTCAGCTACTTGGGCAGGGGCATGAAGCACTGGTTGGACAGAGAGGGTGCTGGAAGTTTTAGCTTGCCCACTAGGCTGAGATCTGGACCTCATAGCTGTGCCAGTGGGGAGTCTTACTGGGGACCTGGAGAGAAAGGGAGGAACCAGCTCCAGACTGACTGTGATCTCTGTGTGCTCTTAAGGGAAATTGTACTCTACTGTGTGTGTATTTATTATCTTTTCCCTATATGGACACCCCTCACTGGTGTTAGTGGTGTATGGGCCAGTGCACGGGTGTCACACAAGATGAACTGTTTGTGGTCGGATCTAACCAGGGAGAAGTTGACTATTGATGTAGAGCAATGGTTGCCCAAGTTAATAATAACCAGGTCAAGGATGTTGCTACCTCTAGTGGGGGAAAAACAAGCTGGTCCAGGGCACTGGAATTAATGAATTCCAGGAAACATTGGGCAAGTGTATTGGTACACGAGTAGTTTTCCCAGTTAATGGAGGGGTAGTTGAAGTTGCCCGGTATGAGAATGTTAGGTTGGATGCAAATATTCTCCAAGGTGCTTAGAAATGTGGAGTGTGAGTCTTGGGACATGGTTGGGGACCTATAGCAGGCTCCGACCTGAATCCCCATGTTGCCCAGTGTTAGCTGCACCTGAAGTATCTCTGATGCGTTATGTTGGGCTACCAGTCTGGAGGTGTGTGCATCCTTTATGAATATGGAAACACCATCACCTTTGGAGCTTCAGTCCAAGTTCTGGGGTCGAAAGGTGTGGAATGAGTTATAGCCTGGTAGTGCTCGGGTGCTTTCTGCTGCCTTGAACCTGGTCTCTGTTACAGCACAAATGCTGATGTTCTCCATTTTAAGGAGTGTTTTGAGTAAGTGCATTTTGAAATTTAGACTTCTAGCTTTGAGCAGCATGACCCTCAGATTGCATTTGTTTGTAGCTGTTATGGTGGTAATTTGGTCTTTGGAACACCACCTAAAAAAGGCACTATAGGGGTGGCAAGAGCCTTGGCCAGTATCTGGAAGCCAAGGAGTGACAGATGCAGGCCATCTCTGACAAAGCATCGAGGTTTATCAATCATGTCATCCCAGGCATACAGATACTGGATCCCCTTAGGATGACACCAGAAACGTAGCCAGTTGTTAAAATCAGTCATTTTTCTGCTTGTACTGTGATATCATCCTGTGTGATGGTAGGAGGCTGCTTAAAGCTAGGGCCATACCCACCTGGGCTACATAATCCGAGAGCTCCTCTATGTCTCTTTTCATATAGTCCAGGGAGGTACGTCTCAGGTCATTCACACCCACATGTACAATGACAGTCATATTTGTACCTGTTGTTGTAAGGACCTGAGTGCATGCATTATGTGGCAGATCCTGGCACCTGACAGGCAGCTGACTGTTACTTTCTCCTTATTCAACCTAGTGAGTGGGACATCAGTGTGCCTCACTATCGAGTCATCTATGACTAGTGTATTGGGTATGCTGTTTTGTCGTAGGGGCTTTGGTTGAGTGGCATATTGTTTAGGAGAGTTATGTGTCTCGTGATTAGTGTTGTGGTGGTCAAGTGCATTTCTGCCTTGGAGGTCTCTGCTGTTTGGGTAGATTTTTATTGAGAGCCTTCACGAAGGTGAGTGTGTGGTTTGTGTTTTTATGTGAAGGTAGTGCTGGTGTATGTTCTGGAGGGCTATGTGTTCCATGTGGTGAGGTGCAAGTGTTGACCCTCTCTTCTTGATCAGCTATTACAGTCCTGGCTAGAGAGTGCATGGCTTCCAGTTTGGATATACAAGTGTGTCTCTCTGAGTGTTGGGAGGTTAAGAGGAGAGGGTTGTCAGTGTACATGAGGCAGTTGCCACATTGCCTCAGGATGCCCAAGCTCACCAGATTAATAGGAGAAAGCACAGAGAACTGACCTATAGACGTACCTGGAGGGATAGGCATTAATAATAAGCATTGGAGCTGTTTCCTTGTAGAACGTTTAGTGCTGGTAGAACTTTTTTGTGCTACAATAATTGCTACAAGAAGTCTGGTAAAGTGCTAGACTAATAAGCTAGTAAAAGTGCAGGAGAGGAGGAACTAGCAGATCTAAGGGAAAAATTGAAACAGTCCTGGATACAGCAAATCTGCATTATGCAATATAATCAACGAACTGTACAAATTCAGAATATTATTAGAACTAGCTGGTCAATATTAAGTTCTAATAATGATATAGTTAAATATGTAGGAACATGATCAAATGTTGTATATAAGAAAAAATGAACCTTAAACAGAAGTTATGTTATAAAGACCTTTGGGTTGAAAGTAAGAAGAAAAAAATTAGGTGTAAATATGGTATGGTACCTTGATATAACTGTTCTTTCTGCAGTTATATTAATAAAGACTGTGCGTTTGTATATTCGATTGATGGGAAGAACTTTATATTTAAAACCCCAACAATGTGTAATACAGAGAATGTTGTATACATTGCTAATTGTGATAACTGTAGCTGTTTCTATATAGGGAAAACAAATTGCAAGTTAAAAGATAGAATAGTTTCCCACCTATCTGAAATTAGAAGGAAAGTAGAGGCTAATTTAATATATAAGCATATAACATCTATGGATAAGAGACATTCTTTTAAGTTTAGGGTAGTGCAAAAAATTTATAAGAATGAACATGGCGGAGGTTTGATTACTGCAAATTAGCTGGTTGAGTATAAATGGATTAATGTTTTCAGAGCTGACCATGACCCTGGTCTTAATTCAGTAAATAGTATAAAATCAGTGTTAAAAATGAAAAGAATGATGTTTTAGTTGCTTTTTACTAGTCTGGGCAAAAGTATGTATTTATTTAATATATATATATATATATATATATATATATATATATATATATATAGTATTTATTTGTCTTTTTGAACTGATGTCTTTAACAAATTAATTATTTTTTATTGATTAAGTTAATTAGTTGGCTGGTTTTATATATATGATTTTGATGTTCATTTATTGATGCACTGAGGAAGATTTTGTATATTTTAAAGCATTGCTTTATACAGTAAGTATTTTATATTTTTGGCAGTTGTTCCCTGTTTTTTTTTTACTTACATAAAAGGCTTGCATGATATTTATGGTGAAATTATCATCTCTTCATTGGTGCTTGCTTATAATCATATTTCAGTGTACATCAGGGAATCTCAAGTCATAATGCATTAGCTAAGACCACATTTATGACATAACATGGTTAGACTTTACGTTTGAATGAAGTAGGACTAACCGAATGTTAAGAATTTCACATTGACAGTACCACTAATGAGAAAAATATTTTATTAGTTTAGCAAATAAACTGTTAATCTGTGGCAGAGTTCTTACAATTTCATCACTAGAACAAGTTTATTTCATTATTATTACTTATTAAGTTCTAGCTGGTTAAACTGAGGAAGGTCACAAATATAACATGAAGATGAATTATAAAATAAAGAAAAGGATGAAAGAAAATAGACTAGTATAGACAAGGCTAGCATATTGATTCTTTGCTTTTTATATTTTCTCTGTTCTCGCTTGCTCTCTCTCACAACCTCTCTTTTACGTGGAATGCTTCAAACAAGAAGCAACCTGTTTCTACTCACAGACCACGTATATAGAATAACAGACTAAGGAAAGAAGTTGCTTTTTTTGCTGAGTGAGGCTGTTGCATATAATTACTGTATTAGTGAATGTATAATCTTTGTTTTTATTATCTTCGTCATAGGGGTGGTAGCATTTGTTAAAAAAGGCAGAGGTGAGTGGAAATAACACTCAGAGGAAGACAGATCGACAAGTAAGAAAGTCAGAGGAGATGAAGCTGATCAGAGTTGTCATATTGTCCTCTGTTTTTGATGACATAAGCTTGGGATGATTTTCAAATATTTATGGCAAGTACTGCAAAAGGCAAAGAATCATAACATTTCATAGGTTCATAGGTTTATACTAGGCTAATGACCATCAGGTTCTTTATAAGCTTAGTTGTGCAATATAACCCAGTTTTGTCCCTGAGTACCTTGCATGTCTATATGATGGGGTACGATAGTAAGGGGATAGCTAAGTGTATGTGGGCCGTGTGCTAGTTGGGGATTAATTAATTTACTGTTGACCTCTATCCATCAGAGATATGGGGGCCAGGCCAGGGGGTGAATTTGCAATG
Organism: Protopterus annectens; assembly: GCF_019279795.1. Classification (NCBI taxonomy): domain Eukaryota; kingdom Metazoa; phylum Chordata; order Ceratodontiformes; family Protopteridae; genus Protopterus; species Protopterus annectens. The sequence goes on from NC_056728.1 coordinate 1,256,054,428, forward strand.
TCCCATCCAATGATCAAGGTTTTTTTGAATAGGTTCAGGGATGAATTATACTTCACATTGATTGGGAGCTTATTCCATAGTGCAGGATTCTTTGAGACACATGTCAGTCTCTCCAGCATGTTTTATATATGTTGCAGGCAATGTTCAGCTACTTGAATCTAGTGTTTGTTGGGTTGTTTGTTTTGCAGATGTTCAAGAGATCTATCAGATCTGTATCTGAGGATTCATTATATAGCAGACTAAATTGCCTCAAGGCGATCTGTGTATAACAGGGTATTCATACTCTGGACTGTCCTGGTGAGGAACCTTTCAGGGCATTCCAGCTGTTGCAAGTGCCTAGTTAGATACATACCAAAGGGGACATTGTACTAAATGATGAGTGAATAAGGGCTAAGTAGACTGGTACTGTAACTTCCTTGGATGTGTTTGCCATACCCTTGCTTATGAGCTGGCTGACATAGAATCATTTTCTTGCTATTGTTATGGTGGGTTATTAAGTCTCATGTTTATTCTTTACAAAATGCATATTAAGTTGTGGTTTCTTCACAAATGAGTCAAATAGAATGTTTATAATATGTTTATATTGAAGGAACACTGAAAAACAGATGAATGATTATGCAAGATATAGGTTCACACAAGTAGCAGCTTTATATTTCAAGTGTCTTACAGTTGTATTCTCTCTGTATTGACAGATGGTCGAAGGCAAAGTAAGTGCTAAAGGAGTTAAGGGATGTTATGTTTAAAAGTGTCAGATATCCATGGAAAACAGATTAATCAACAGTATACTCTGGTCTTTTCAGGTTGTGGGATGAGTCCTTTCAAGGATTTCTATGAGTTAGTGTGTACTGATACCAAATGTTAAAAAGTTGCACACCAATAAATCTTTAGCACAGGTGATCTATGCTTTAAAAGCCATATTGTCAAGTGTTTACATGAAGCTCTAAGTGAGGATCATGAGGACATAAATATTTAAAAAAAAATATTATTTGTTAAAAGCTATGTTATGTCAAAGTTCTGCATGCATGAAATTGATAAGAACAAATATATAAATTAGGTATTTTTCTCTATTTTTGAAACTGATCTGAAAATTTTAGTAGGCATTCTCCCAGTGCTGTTTATGGAATAAGGAAATACTTTGCACATCCTGAAGTGTTATTCTTGACGCAAGACTAAAAGGTAAAACTCTTTGTTATTTATTTCTGGACCAAAATATGTGGTGCCATGATTTGGATTCTGGACTTTGGTATTGCTGCAGGGCAGTGTGGAATAAATTACAAGTGCCCATCACAGACAATTCTTCTATGAATTCCATGTTGCTTTGTATGGAATAGTCAGAGATTCAGATACCTAACTAAAGCTATTCAGGGTGTGCAAACATGCTAGACTAAAAATGAGGAAATGGATTTGTGAAAAATGTTTTTTTCTCTCTCTTAGATAATTGTAGTTAAAAAAGTGGAATGAGTGAGTAACTGGTTTGTTGAATGCCTGAGTTTTCTTGTTAGGTATATGTAAAATAATACTGAGAAGACCCCACAGAATATAAGAAAAAGTTTATTAATGTGTAGTTGCATACAACAAAAGAGAAAATTAAAACAAGGAGGTGGCTTTTCCAATGGCAGTGCCTTCAAGACTAAAAGGTATGAAGCATGAGAGATGTTTTGTGTTGTTTAATGTATGAGTGAAAAGAAAGCAAGAGCATAGAAAAAAGAGAGATTAACGTGAAATCAAGTTCATGAGCCTGTAGCATGCTGGGACATAGGTGTGTGTGCATGTGTGTGTGGTTAATCAAGTTCATGAGCCTGTAGCATGCTGGGACATAGGTGTGTGTGTGGATAAATCAAGTTCATGAGCCTATAGCATGCTGGCACATAAGCATGTGAGTGTGGATAAACCAAATTCATCAGCATATAGCATGTTGGGACACAGCTGTGGGTATTCTGGTAATCGAGTTTATGAGCCCATAGCATGTTGGAACATAGGTGCAACTGTGTGAAAGTACCTCAGAGGGTCAAAAAGAGTGGTTATTTCTGGACACAGAACCTATCTGCCCCATTATCCTGATTGTAATGCTAGAGCTGAAAATTTTGAGCTCCTGATGGGATGAAAGCAAGGGGGTGCTGTGGGAAAAGGCTGATTGAAACTTTTCCTTTGTGATTGTACAATGACAGAATCCCTCCCTGAATAGTGTATGAATGGCTGTAGTCATTTTTTATTTTCTGAATTACCAGGATCCAGGATCTACAATGTAAGTTTTAATAGGTAAACTGAGTACAAAGTTAAGCAGTCAGAATCAAATCATTGTAAAGCAAATACACCATATTTATGTATCACAATTATGGAAAGGAAAGTTGTAAGTATTTGAATGAGTGGGTTCAGTTTACTAGAAATTGCTCTTGTGAAGAATTTCCAGTAAATGAAACTTATGATAAAATAAATTAGAGAATGTAAAGGGTATTTTGAAAAAACAAAAAGAAAAACAAAGAAGGGAACAATGGGCAGTATTTTATTCTTGGTATACTAAAGGTCTTAAAAGGAAAAAGGAATCACCATTAAGGAGATTACATGATACTAATAAGAAGTTGCTACAACAAGTGAAAGAGATTAAAAAGGCAGTAAAGACCAGTAAAAATGAATCCCTTTATGCTGTTTTGGCAGGTATGGAAGAAGCTGGGGATGACCAAAAAGCAGAGACTTCAAAAGAGGATGATAATCCTCCAGTAGCTATTGTACCCTCACCCCCATATTTCACGGTACTGGTGGGTTCTGTACAAAATTCTGCTGTTTCTCAGACGCCTGCATTTCAAACAACTGTCCAGTTGACACCGAGTCAGTGCAGTACTGTTACATCTCAAGCTAGTTCCCCTGTTCTACCATCATCTTCAGAGCAGGCATCTGCAGTCAGAAGGTGTGTCTTTTTCTTCTTCTCCTTCTAGCATTTAATACACCCTTAGCCCAGCACACACACTTACATGATGGGGTAAGGCAGGAGGTTGTTGCCTCTGGAGAATATCTTTTGATATCTCTTAGAAACTTATTGGGGGCTAATAATACAGAGCTTGTTTATTGCCTTTAGACCCCTGCTGATTTGCATACCATGTCCAAAAGTTTCCAAATATTAGAGAAGATCCATTAAGGATTAAGGAGGAATTAAAAACTATAATAAAATGTTATAACCCTACTTTGACAGATTTAAACCAGCTGCTTAGGGTAGTCACTTCAGATGGAATAAAAAAACAGTTACTTGAAAAGGCTGAAATAACAGATGTCACAGAGAATGCACTAATAATCAAAAGGACAGCATTGTTAAATAAAATTAGAAAAGTGTGTCAAGTTAGAACAGATTGGTCTAAGATGCAGGCATGTAAACTAAATAAAGGAAAAGTCCTCCGCAGATTATTTGAGTTGCCTTAAAGCAGTGTTTGCTAAACATTCAGGGATACCAGATCCAGAAGAACAAGCTAATCCAGCTATTGCAGCTGCTTTTGTGCAGGGTCTGCAAGCCCCTGTACAAAATTAAATAAAGTAAGTGCTTATAAACTGGCATGGAAAGGAGTTGGTGTCCTTACTAAGTGCTGCAAATCACTGTATTGAGTATCAGAAAAACAGAGAAAGGATAATGAGGATAAGGTGTTAACTTTGAAAATAAGACAGAAGCACCAAGGGGATGAAGCAGCGGCAGGGAAAGGGAGAGATATATTGTTAGAGGAGTTAGTTGCAAGAGTGCTGGTCAGGGGGACAATGCCCACACACGTGACTGCAGAGAGTTCAACATACCTGGACTGAATGGCAGTTAAATTATAACAATGCTGCAGTTTCTCCAACACTTCCTCAGACTGTAAGGAGTTAGGAATCACTGTACTGAGTATGTCAAAATAATAAAACAAAAATAAATCGTAATGTTCTGCTGCCAAGAGATCCAAAAGGACCCTATGTTAAGGTATAAATAAATTCAAAGAAAATTCCTTTTCTGGTGGACACTGGAGCCACTGGGTCTGTATTGAAAGTTACCTCAGACAGTCAGATACCAGTATGAAAACATGAAATAAAGGCAGTTAAAGTAACAAATGCTATTGCTATATTTCCTGTATAAGAACCTATACCCATTTCTTTAGGACTGATTGGAAAAAGGCATTATTTCCTTTTGAGTACTACTGCACTGATAAATTTACTAGGGAGACCTGTTATGCCAACTGGGTTGTACTACTTACTGCACACCAGAAGAGGTATATTTGGATGTTCCAACAGAATCAGAGGGGGAAGTATTAGCAGTCTTCGCCGAAACTGAAGAACAGCCTGTTACAGGCATAGAGACAGGTAAAAACTGCTGCAACATGTACCTACTAATTTATGGGCTAAACATGTTAATAAAGTAGACATATTAAAATCTGAAAAAACAGTAAAAATAAAACTGAATCCATCCAAACCTCTCCCTAGATTTCTGCAGTGTTCACTGAAACCAGAAGCAGAACAGGGAAGCAAACCTGTAATTCAGTCCTTGCTACAACAACAAAAAAAAATAATAGTGCCAGCTAAAAGCCCTTGTAATACGCCTATTCTTCCTGTGATAAAGCCAGAAAAGGATACTCATAGGTTTGTGCAAGCTTTTCAGGCTGTAAACAATGAGTATTACCAACTTTTCCTGAGGTTCCAAATCTAGCAACAATAATGAGTTGCATACCACCTACAGCAAAATATATTTTTAGGATAGATCTATGTTCAGCATTCTTTATCTATATCTATCCACCCTAAAAGTCAGTTTCTGTTTGGCTTTTTTTTATAAGGGACAGCAGTATATGTGGGCATGGTTACCACAAGGATACACTGAATCTCCTTCATTATTTTCTCAAATTCTAAAAAAGAATTTGGAAGATGTGACATTTTCAGGTGTATCTGTGTTAGTGCAATATGTAGATGATTTACTAATAGCAACTAATTCCTTTCTGCTGGTGACCTGTCACCTGGTGGACTTGGTCACACTGGTCCTGACTTCTTGGGTCCTATGTGGGAGTCAGGCAGCATTCCATCAAGATATATAGGGATTTATGTCTAGTTTTGACACTTTGTTAGTGACACCCACTATTGTATCGAACACACTGATCAGGTCAAAGTAGGCAGTATGCACCATTTTTCCCTGACCCACAGCCTTGGTGATCCTTTCAAAGAAGTCTACCAGAATTAGTAGGCAAGGTCTCCACTTAACAAAGCCAGTCTGGAATTGGCCCAGTGTCTGTAGGTTGCCAATTTCCTTGTTGATCACTTTCATGATACTTTTTTCCATGGCTTTGCATATTAGACTTGTCAGACTGATGGGATTTTACTTCTGCCATCAGTCAATGGTCCAACCTTAAGAACAGGGATGAGTGTTCTGAGTATCCAGTCACCTGGGGGTTCATATTATGCGATCAAAAATCCCTTTAGGCGAATACGAAGACATCGAACCATATTGCGCGAAGTATGTAAACCCCGAACGGTCAAAACCTCGAATTTCGAAATGTTGATTTGTTTTGGTTGGCCCGTCTGCAGTACAGCTCTGTAAGGTAAGTGTGCAATAGATAGGACTTTAGTGCTAGGATTTGGGTTAAGGTAAGTGCATAGATAGGTACTGTAGTGTTAGGTGTAGGGTTTTTTTAAGTGTATGTATGTGTATTATTTATTTTGTTTAGGTGTATGTCTGTAGGGGATGTGTGCGGTAGTTACGGACCTTAGTTTTAGGGAGGGGTTAAGGAGAGTGCATAGATAGTTGTGTTTGTGGGGTTTAGTGTAGTGTTGGAGGTAGGGTCTTGATGCTTTAGTTTAGGTTAGAAGTAGGGTTTGGTTAGTGTATGTATGTGGTTTATTTATTTTGTTTGGGTAGGTAGTATGTAGCGGGTGGTGGGGTTGGCCGACTATGACAGTTCGATATTTTTTTTCGCAGTTTAGTGCGTTCGGGATTTTCACGGTTTGCGGTATAGGGGTCAATGTTTTGGTATTCGTGCATAGGTTTTTTTGCTTTGCTAATATAGACCCTTCACCTGGCACATAAGCTGTTTTGAAGCCGTAACTGAAAAGTGCCTCATGTGGTCCTGCTAGGTCATGTTTTAGGCTATTTAGTAGGCAAGTGAGGATATAGTTTGGGTCCATTGAAGCAGTGTTTTTGGCCTTAGTGAGCAATGCCAGTACCTCTACCCTATTGATAGTAGCTTTTTTTTATTTTGAACCCAGTCTGGAAAATTTTGTAGCTTCTTTCAAAGTTGTGGTATGACTATGATAGTCTCATTTAGTCATTTATTACAGTGTTAAAGTAAATTTCTGCATGATCTGATGCCTTAGTCTGTGGTAGGGTTGCAACAGTGGCAGTACTGTGCATTCTGCACCAGGGTTTGTGCTTCAATACTTTTTATAGTCATATACACTTCTTAAAGTTGTATGCCAGTACTAGTCCTTGTTGGGATTGCAATAGTGGCAGTAGTCAGCCCACCCCCACTCAGACATTAAGCTAAACATTTCCAAAATTCTAGCCATATGACTGCCTTAATTGATTGGTTCCCTCTGTAGCAAGTCAGCTATAGTTAGCACAAAGCTACTTCTACCCAGGGGGTTTTGTTCAAGACTCTGAGGGGTGTGAGATACACACTTTTCATCAAACAGGAATTAAAAAGGCTTCTTATTTAAATTCTGATTAAATGTTTTACATTGCACTTATAGTTTTCTGTGTGGTGATGCTTTTTGTAATTCTCTGCATTTTTTAGTTTGTTCTGAGACCTTATTCCTACAGCTGCATTTGTAGCTATGTGGAGATTGTGATTTACTGCAAGATTTTATCATTGCTTATACATTATACTGCACTTCTATTTCCATATGTTGAATTACATGTAAAAGCTAACTTTTTTGTATTTTGAACCCAGTAGCTTTATTCATAACTGTGACAGAACTGTAATCTGCTGCTGAACATTAGTGTCACTTACTCATTTTTTACAGCATTACTGGTAAATTTCTGCTTTGTCTGGTGCCTTAATCTGTGGTAGGTTTGCAGTAGTGTTAATATTGTGAATTCTACTCCACTGTTTGTGCTTCAGTACTTTTTATAGATGTATATACTTAGCTAAAGTTGTATTCCTGTAATATGGTGCTTAATCTGTGGTGGGATTGTAATAGTGGTAGTATTGTGAATTCTACCCTAGATTTTGTGCTTCAGTACTTTTTATAGTTGTACATACCTGCTTAAAGTTACATTATAATGCCTTTCTTTTTACCTTGGTACCGTTTTGCCCCTTTTTTCCATTTTCCGTTTCCCCCATCCTCCCATTCTTTTCTTGTTGTGGTTTTAAAAGGCTGTGACTCTGGCTTCCACCTTTTATGGTAATCTGAGTTCCAAAGTCCCTCCCTTCCATTTTTCATTGCTATTTTCTGTGTGTAACCAGTTTAAGTACCTTCCCATCCATTGTTTTCCATGTGTCTATAATACTAAGTAAGTCCCCACCCACCAAACCAGTATTGCACTTGAGTAAACCTCCCTTACAACAAATTGTCTTCTTCTCATTTTCCCAGAGCTCCCATCTGCCTGACACCCTAACCACACTTTGAGGAGGTCTTGAGTTAATCCTGCACCATCCTTGGCAGGTAAGAGATTTATTTTATTGTTTTGCACTTCAGTTAACTGTCATGATTGCTACTACTTTATTTTTGCTTTATTTGTTGATTTTGCCTTCAAATCATTCTAAAGGTCTCTACTACTCGAAATGGCCTTGGCAAGGCAGGTTAAGTTTAAGGATTACAGTCTCAAACAATATTTTTGGTATTATTATATCAAGAGGTTAGCAGTGCTCTGTACAGAAACAAGTGCCCAGAAATTAAATTTCATCTGTAAAATTTTCCTTTGAACTGAAACCTGTAACTTAGAGTGGCTAAAACAATACCATTGTACAGAAACAAGTTTAGCACAGCTAGTTTGCACATTAAACAGCACTACTATCAAATCTTAATACAGTCAAACCTAGTGTAATACCAAACTCCAGAGACCACCCAAGGAGAACTCTGTATAATCCATCAGTGACCTACAGTAGCCCACCCAAATGCAGGTCTGGAATACATGGATATGCAAATTATAATTTCCGAATGTCTCCTTATCCTGCTTGGTAGATATGGACATTCTGCGACAATGTAGCAACTGTCTCTTTTTCACAGACAACTATTTAATCCTGAAAAAAGAAAACCAAACACACTATGTAAGAGATGCACATACATAGTTTCACCGGAGGCAAAAAAAACTCATATACAAAGTTGTCAAGAACACACACACAATATCCACCACACATAGTGTCCACCACACACATAGACCAACCTATGCTCTGGGACTAACAAGCAATCTTCCCAAACCTGAAAAAGATCTCCTAAGCCTGCAAATGATAAAACCTATCCCCAGCAATCTCTAAAGCACTCACCAAAAGCAAAATCAAACACCATACATACTCCTACACCCAGTGGAGCCCCTAGAGCAAAGTCTATAGGGCAAGCAAACACATTACCCAGGACTCTTACCATAGGGGATTCCATTGTAAGATATACACAGTTGCCCCCTCCACAGACTTAACAAGGAAGAGATAATGGTTAGTTACGTATCTGGAACCAGGATCCACCAAGTTACGCATGAACTCAAGTCAATGCACCACATGTACCAGGGTGACTCTATCATAGTCCATGTGGGGGTTAATGATCTGAGACATACAATGAAAAGATACATTGTTCATCTCACTGCATGTGTGTCTCAAGCAGGTAGGTGCCTCACATTGAGTACCATTCTACCTGCACCAAAGATGATGCCATAATATTAAGAAAAGATGATTTACTTCAATTGCTTTAGTTTCTGGTGTTTTTTCAGGGGGATTCAATATTTGTTAGCATGGCAGGACATGGTTAAACTATGTTGCTTTGTAAAGGTTGGTTTACATTGGTCTTCCCTAGGCTTCTGAATATTAGGTATAACTTTATCCACCCCTTAGAGCCTTTTTTAGACAATGCCATATTGAAAAACACTGACATAGCAAATAAAACCCAAATAAACCAAAAGGTATTACTGCTCAATGCTAGAAGCCTAAAAAAGAAAATCCACACCCCACAAGCTCTACTAACTTTGGAGAATAAAGACATCTGTACCATTACTAAGACATGGTTTAATCTGCAGAAGGTACTCCAGGAGTGAGAGGCTTCAATACCTTCCACACGTTTAGACCACAAACTGCACAAAGACAAAGGGTGGAGGAGTCTTAATCTATCTTATCAAAAAGCATAACTCTACATTATTTATATAGGACAATGCCCTGGAATTTATCCACTTGCAAATTACCATAGACAAAGTTGCATACCATATCCTAGCAAGCTATAGGTTACCCTCTATGTCCCTAGAATCCCATAGTTTGTACCTAGACCTACTGGAGACATTTACTATTAAACCAAATACCATATTCATAGGAGATTTTAACTACACCTCTGTAGACTGGGGAACACACTGCCTCATACTCACAGGCACAGCAATTCTTGGATGTTATTAACACAAATGCACATGACCAGATAGTGTGCACACCCAGCAGAGTTTCAAGCATACTGGACCTGGTACTCACCAATACAGGAGAGATATAGACAGCCTAAAAGACTAAAAACAACCCCCCATTGTCAGGTTCTCACTGGTGAGGCTGGACCACAAATGTGTCTCCTTTGAAATAAAAATCAACTCGGTAACCCCAGGAAACCCTGTAACAGCCAGGAACTATTCCAAAGCAAACTACAACCTATTAAGCGATAGCTTATCAAAATTCAATCCCAAACCTGAGTTCACAACAACAACCTATGAAGAATTGTTCACAGAGACCATGTACAACCATTTAAATGACTATATAGAGACTGCTGTAGCTATTAAAAATAAGCCTGAAACAAACTCTAAAAACAAAACACACTGGTGGAATCCTAACCATAACAGGGTGTATAACAAAAAGAAAAAACACATTGCTAAAATCAAGTACAGCAACTCCCATAATGACAGGAGCTATCTAATTAAACTAAACACTAAACTAATAGGACTAATTAAATTCAACAAGGCCAATTACAAGGTCAAGATAGCCTAAAAGTCTAAAAACAACCACAAGGCCTTCTACAGCTATGTCCAAAATCTCAAAGGCAGCATACATCAGTGTGCTGAACTGGTGGTCAATGTTGCCAACTTCACTGAGCATAGTGACATATTGAATATCCCGGCTTTCAAATTCACTTTAAACTTAACCCCTGCCACTTCCCACACCTCTCTCCATGAAATATCCTCCAACTATTACAGGTCCTGGCAGATCTCACTTTGTCCTAAAACACAGTCTCAATGAGACCCAACTGTATCCTGGGATACCTTTTAAATAGCATGAAACATGACATATCAAGATTACTTGAGTCAATTTTCAGCTATAGCCTCAAAACAGGCTTTGTACCACAAGAATGGAGGACTGCAATGGTTAGCCCACTTCACAAGGGTGGACCATCAACTAACCCCAAAAATGTCAAACCTATTAGTCTGACTATTCTAATATGCAAAGCCATGGAACAAATTATCATGGAAATGATCAACAAAGACATAGGTGACCTTAAGATACTGGGCCCAACCCAGTTTGGATTTATCATGGGAAGATCATGCCTACTAAATCTTGTGGATGTCTTTGAGAAAGTCAACAAGGTAATGGTTGAGGGAAAAACAGTGCATACCACATACCTGGACTTGGCCAGGGCATTCAATACAATAACCCACTAGGATATCATTGACAAACGCAACAAACTGTGGATAAACTCCAACTTAACTTATTGGATTGCCAGCTGCTTCAGAGACAGGACTCAGGAAGTCAGGATTGGTGATATCACTTCCACTAAGAGACCAGTCACCAGCAGGGTACCTCAGGGCTCCATGCTGAGACTGATCCTATTTGGAATCTACTTCTCAGAAGTAAAGATTAATGTCAAGGACCTTTGACTGAACAAGTTCACAAATGGCTGCAAATTGGGAGTTATCATAGCTTCACCCTTGACACAAACATCTTAGAAGAGGATCTAACACAGACAAATAACTGGTGCCAAAGTCACAGACTAAAACTCAATGCCAATAAATGCATAATAGTGCCTTTTGGGCAACTGCCACTCAGGCTAATTACACCATCAATAAGATACCCTAAGAGATGACTCAGTAGTGAGGGATCTGGGAACATAGGTAGACAGTAATCTGGCCTTTGACCAACATGTGCCAACGTGTAATAAAATCATTCAATGTGGCCAACTTATAAGTAAAGACATGACATCCAAGTCCAAGGAAGTCACAGTGCCACTTTATTTATCCCTTATCAGATCCATTGAGTGGGATGCCCCCTTCAGTATGTACCTGACCAAACATATGCAAAAGTTAGAATGCCCACAAAGGTTCCTTACCAGTTGAATCCAGGGTATAAACACATTGTCTTATACAGATCACCTTAAAGCCTTACCTCTACACTGTGTCTCCTGCAGGTTACTGAGAGATGATGTATGCCTAGCATACAAGGCATCCTCGGATTCAGCTGTGATGGGAGTTTTGCACATCTGCAGAATCAGAAACACTAGATCCAAGAATTTAAATTTTGCTTGTGACATAAATAAGATATTTTGGCAAGACAGATATGTGTCTCAGAGGATTCCCATGCTCTGGAACAGGCTTCCCATCCATGTGAAGCAGAGTCCTTCTATAGCCCTACCTATAGCATAACCTTGACCCATGGATGGGAAATCACAAATTTACCCTGAGTCTGGCCCCCATGTGTCTGATAAACAGAGGCAGACAGTAATTCTTGTAATACAGGACCTGTATTAACATATCTCCCTAACATAACCTGTAGAAACTTCCTAACTAAAATACCCCATACTAATAAATGCCCATTATACATAAGGACACAATTGGGTTATATTGCAGAGCTAGGCCTATAAATGGTCTAGTGGTCATTAGCCTAGTATATAACTATGAACCTCTGAACCATGGCCATTGAAGGTTGTGCCATTAATGACCAGTTCTGCACACTTAGTGTTACCTTAAAGGCTACTGACATAAAAGAAGGTCTTGTGATTGTTTTTAGCCTGGGATGCTATTCTCATGTCATAACTGGCCTTGCTGAACTTTATTAGACATCTTAATTTCTTGTTTAATTGAATCTGAGAGCTCTTGTCTCTAAGAGAGTTGTTCCTTCTAATTTTGCCCATGACTTTTTTCTTTTGTTATATACATACCCTGTTAAGATAAGGATTCCACCAGGGGTTTGTTTTTGGTGTTAGATTTGGGCTTACTTCTGGTAGGTACGTCAGCTACAGTGTAGCCATTTACATGTTTGTACAATGTTTTTGTGAATACTTCTGCTGCATGGGCTCTCAAAGTTTGAGGCAGCCATAACTTTTGACAAACTATCATGTAATAGGGTGTAATTTGCATTAGAATAGCTCCTAACTGTTACGGGTTTAGTTGGATTTTCCAGGTTGATTTTTATTTTACAGGAAACAGCTTTGTGGTCTGACCTCAGCAATGAGAACATGACACATGGAGGGGTGCAATGCTCTCCCATTTTGGTGAGTGCTATGTCCAGTATGTTTGAGCCTATGGTTGGAATGCAAATTATCTAGTCCAAGATGTTCATGGTGATAACGTCTAGGAAACATTGTGCCTGTGTTGCAGGTAGTATATGTTACTCACTCTTGAGAAGAGTAGTTCAAAGTCTGCTATGAATAGTGTATTTGGTTGGATGGTGAGCATCTCTAGTAGGTCCAGGTAAGAGATGTGAGCTTTGTGGGTCATAGAAGATGACATGCAGCTGCCAAAGAAATGGTAAAGAAAACTGTCTATGGAGAATTGGATGTGGATGAACTCCAGGGCATCATCCTGTGTAATCAAACTGGAGCTGTATTTGTTGCTAATGTAGATTTAGACACCTCCACCTATTAGACAATGTATGTGCTGCTGTTGGGCTAAATATGTAGAAGGCACTATAGCCTTGCACTGTCAGAGTACTTTCTGTTGCTTAAACCAAGTCTCAGTAACAGCACAGATGTCCACATTCCCTAGAGTGAGGAGAGCTTGTAGGATGTGGAGTTTCTTGTTTCATTTATATGTTATTTGTATTAGTTTTTAAGTTAATTCACACACACACAAACATGCACTCCTCACATATACAGATCGATTGATTGATAGATAGGATAGATAGAAAGGTAGATATGTGTTTGTGCACACTCTTAAGACAAGCATATAAAAACTAAGCCTGCAGTAAAGAAGCAAGGCATGAATATGCAACTATCCAAGAGGCTTTGCTATAGTGTTGTGGTTTTGAGGGAAATAGCATGAATACTTCCTAATGGTGACATCCCTTTTTAAAGATGCAACACTCTATATAACAAAGTAGAAGCAACTTAATTCATTAATAGAAAATACATTATTAGCAGCAGCAATTAATCTCGTCTCATTTTTATCTAATAATATCCATAGAATCAGATGACCTGATAAGAGATGCACTATGTGGCACTCAAGTTAGAGTAAATTAGGGTCCAATGATTTGGATAGGTACTTTGTCGATAAAACTGCCATTATAGACTTTATGCCAAAGAATTAGCTATGTAGTGCCATACAAAGACATTGAACCTCCTGAGTTTCTGTATTAGGCAATGAGGTGAGAAACATAATTAAGAAGAATCCTAGAGACATAACTAAACACTATGGGGACACAGACAGGAGAAATAGAGAGACAGAGCACAACTCAAGAAATAAACTTGTATTTTACTTCATAGAGAGAGACCCAAAGTGCTGACTGCCTGGAACTAACTGGCATTTATAGAGCTAGGTAAAAATATTCTTAAAGAGAAACAATCGAGTAATTTAGGCTCAGATCATTTCAAGTGTGTAATTAGAGTTTGAGATTCCTTAGAGAAAATGTTATGCATTTCTACAGCTGAAGAATTTGATACCTTCCAAAGAATGGGGATGGCCAGATGTCTAGGAATTCTAGTATGTTCTTCTGAATTTAATGACAGTGATAATGCCAGTGAAATGTTTCCTCTCCAGTTTGATGTCCAGCTGCTATTGGGTTAAGCCACCTAACACAGACAAATTTTTAGCAAAGGTTGCAAAATACTACTAAGGCAAAAAGAAGATGAGGACAAACTAATTATGCTGAAAGCCTTCAAATGTGGCACTGGAAAAATTTCTTCTGGTACTTTATGCGCTGATACCTTATGTGCAAAAGAGAATATAGTTTATGTTCCAGACTGTATCTCCAAAGTGCTGGAAATGCAAAGATGGAACAATAGATTCCTGAAACTTAATATTTGGGTACTATGATAAACAGAGAAATTTCGGTAAAGGATGGAATAGCCACTACATGATTTGGCGGGCAACAAATTTACTACATTGAAAAAATGGTATCATATAAAAGTAAGATTCTTCTAATATACACTGCATAGAGAAGTATAACAGGAACTTCTTACTGAAATTTGAACAAAAATGTGTAACAAGTAATTGGAAATCTGCAGTTCCAATAGAACACATACAGTGTGCATAGATCTCAATTATTCCTGATTTTGCCTCATATTTTTGCCCTGTTCCTCATAAAACATTCAAGTCTCTGTAAATTGCTGTTAATTACTGTCAGTTAACAATACCTGATATTTGACTTTCTTACTTCTTTATGTTCAGAAATTCATGCTGAAGTTAAAGCTCTTAATTTAATAACTTTTTATGTAAATTAGAGTAATATATAAAAATGAGCACAGACTTTGTACCTTGGTTTCCATTATTTTCTTTTCTTATTTTTAATTTGTCCCTGATTCTTGGGCAAAGAAGATGAGAGCTATACCAGTAAGCTCAATTGTTTATAGAGAATACATTTTATAAAGGTAGAACTGCGATTAACAGGAAGATCCTACCATATTGGGCTTTGTTGGCTAAAATGTATATTGATTTTTCTTTGTAAAGCTCTAATTTGTTTATGCCCTAACAGCATGTAAAATAAAAGATATGCAAGTCAGTTGTACAGTGATTCCTAACATCAATGTCATCTAATAAAACAGAAGTATAACTACTGCAATATCATGACACTCCACATACACTTAGTATCAAAACCATGATTTCAACCATATCTTGCATCAAATGTCACATTAAAGGTGCTTCTCCTAGTGTCCATATTCAAACATTAATGGGCTATGCCAAAATAAAATGAATGACATTTGACTTAAAAGAAATTTATAACAAAATGCAAATTTAAAAAAAAATTATGAAACTATAACAAAATTCTGCTTCTCTATTAAAGACAATCATAAGTCCTTCCTCATCTATAGCAAGACCCTTAGATATAATACCCAGCTCTGCTCAGAGATTATACAGAATGTCTCTACCTACTCAGTCCCTGGAGACATAAGTAAACTAGCTTTCAAACACCTGACTCCATGTTTGCCACTCCCCAAACATCACCCCTGAACAAGTTCTGAAGCCTGTCTTGGAAGTGAAACACACTAGCTTCTTGGGCCTGACTATTTACTAGGGTATCCTTAGCAGCATTAAACACTGCCTATAACCCAAAAGCACTAACATTTCCTGATGGAAAAGCCTGAGAGAATTTTTGATATGCTGCTCTTGAACAGCCAACAAAATCTGGGGAAGGATGTAAATTGCAAAGCATTATGGGGATGTGTGGAGAAACTAGAGTCTCGGCCAGTTTTTCATTGCTATGCTGAGTTGAATTTGCAGTGAGTCCATAAAGGCTGAAGAGATGGCCCAGGTCATCTTATGCTAAATGTTGAATAGATGGAAAATTCTTTCCAGGATTGAAGTAATTACTGACTTTTTTTCTCTATGTGCTGATGTTCTGTCTGCTCATCAAAGAAAGTAAAATATTTAAATATATACATGATTTCTTTCCCAGCAACATGCACAACTACTTATGAAATCATTTGAAGTACTCCAGTTGCAGTGAAGAAGAAGAAATCAGTTGTATGGATCCAAAACTTCCATCTTGTAATATACGTACTCTAAAAGGATGCAACTGTTCTGTATTGAAACTGTCAATTATACGTCTGTGTTGTGAGACACAACTACAGAAAATATACTTATCCTCTGAAGAAGCATTGTATCAGTTTTTGTGTATATTTTATTGTTTTGACAACACGATATATCAAAAGTCTTAATAAATAACAGATAGAGTGAGAGAGAGAGTGTCAAGAGGGTCAGAGACAGAGAAGATGTGGTATACATTCTGTGAATTCTGTAATGTAAACTGATCTATCTGGACCACATGATGTAGTAAGCAAGGTAGCTGGCTCATCAGTCTTTAAATATACATAACAATCCAATGATTTTGGGTGCCCAATGCAAATGAAAGAACTTTTTGAAAACTAAATAATGCATTTCTGAAGCAATTTGACAACTGTAACAGCTACTAATTCACAACCAAATGCTGTAGTTATAGTACCATCTGACAACAGAATTATTAAACTGAAAATGTTAACCCTCAATATGGAATATGCTTGAGCCACAATTAAGGCAGGATGTAATTAAGGCTCCCCAGGCAGCTGCCTAGGGCCCAGTCATAGCTGGATGAGGACACATTCTATCTTTTCAGTCTGAGTCGGCTCTGTTTTGACATGCAACATCTTTGATTTCTGCTTTTATTGGCTTGCATGTACAGCCAGTGAGAGAGCGAGAGAGACTTTCTGGAACTTGTCACAGTCAAAATGTACTAGTATTGGGATAAGTCTGAGCTATTATGGTCTTTTAAGAAACAAAAATTTATACTGCCTAGTGCTGAAGAAGTTGCAGCAACCTATTGATATGGTAAGTAACTGTGCATTTGTGTGTGTGTGTGTGTGTGTGTGTGTGTGTGTGTGTGTGTGTGTGTGTGTGTGAAAGGGAGAGAGGGAGAGAGTGTTTGTGAGGCAAAGTTCTGCCTCTCAACTGCCCCAGTTTTGCAGAACATCTATGATTTTTACTCTATATTTTTGTCATCTCTTGTAAAATATCTGATTTTCTGATAAATCAACAAGGATTTCAGTTAATAATGCCATTCATTATAATTTTATATTTTTAGTTATTCGTAAAATGTATGTCAATGCAAAAATGCAACAGCTGCTGTTCAGTTAACTTTGTAAGTGAATCAGAGTCGTCTGTCTTTTATGTCCCCAATTTTGCAAAATGTGTATGATTTAGCTCCTACTTTGCTGTCCCTTGTACAATATTTGATATTTCTGATAGTTAAATGAGAATTACAGCTAATAAATAATGACAGCCACAAGAAGTTCATCATTCTAATTGTTTAAAAAATGTGTGTCTATGCAACACCTCTTGTTCTTTTAATGTTTTAAGTGAACTTGATTTGGCTGACTGTCATCTGTCCCTGATTTTACAGATCTCCTCAAATTTTGCCTCATATTTTTGTCTTCCCTCATAAAATGTTTGACTTCCTGGTAAATATGTGAGGATTATAATCGCTTAATAATACTGGAAAATAGAGTTTTATTTTTATAGTGCGGATTGTTTAAACAATGCATATCCATGCAACAGCTGTTGCGCTGTTAACCATTGAAGTGAATTAGCACTGTCTTTCTCTTATCTGTCACTGATTTGCAGAACATGTTTGATTTGCTTCATATTTCTGGCCTTTTAGTCATTAAATTCTTCATGTTCTGGTTAATAATGAGAATTATAGTAAATCGATAATAAGTCATCAGTGTTTCATAATTCTGTTTGTTCAGAATTAGCACAACATCAATAGTTCTGTTAACCTTTTTTAGTGGATTATACTTGTTTGGCACTTAGAGCAAATAATTAAATCAGCTTCATCTAGTCATAAGAATAATCTTTCCTGTAACTAACCTGCTGGGAAGCACTAGAAAGCCTTAAACTGATACAAGCTTTCTAGCTTAGAAGAGAGAGTTTGGCGTGATTAAGTATCAGTTTTCTGTACTTTCTTGCTGTTCTTAGCTGTTTACCACCTAAATACTGATTTTCCAGCATTTATTGTGATTTAAAAGCTTGTTTTTTTTTCACATATTGTACTTATTTGACTGCCTGCACTTTTAAAAAGTAATTTTTTGTTTAAATAATTTGTTTAACCGTTGTAGGCTACACACTAAAGTGCAATAACCTTTTCTGATTGTTTGTACTCATTTAAAGCTGTTTTAAGTGTATTTTTTACTGTTTTTGCATTATCTTTTCAAATAAAAAACAAAAAAATTCCTTGTTTCCCGCCTTTCTAAACTAGTATAGTCCAGTTTTCAGGCTAGTGCTGAATTCAGGGCTGTTTTACAAGTTTCTGAGTTGCCCATACCTTACTTGGATAGAAGGAAGTTTCTCTGTTCACCTGTGAGAGAGGAGAGCTTTGAGCAGCCTATCTGTCCCTGGAGGAGTGGTTCTAGCCCAGAAGTTAGTAGTTTATTGGCCATTTTGGGCTAATTTATATCTCTTTCATTTCCCTGCTATAAAAACCACATTTGCACAGTTTTGCATGTCATGCAGTGCCAGTTAGCTAGGGTTAAATTATTCCTGTGTCCACTAAGTCTCCTCTTCAGTTTTTCCCTTGAGACTAGTCTAACTCTCAACCTAAGCACTCAAAAATCATCTTACAGCCCAGCACTTACTCAGACCTAATAGCAAGCACTAATATACCCTGACACTTGATTGCCCAGCAGGGCAAGGCTCTTTATTCACCCCTCACCAACCAAGTGACTAAGCAGCTCACCCTACTATTCAGGCATGACTAAAGGGCAATTTCAGCTGGGGAATCTGGGTATCCTGAGGCAATGTTACAACTGCCTCATGTACATAGACAACCCTCTTCTCATACCACAAAACACTGACATATGCGAGAGATGCAATTATACAGCCAAACTGGAGGCTAAGCTGTCTCCACCCAATACTGGAACAGACAGTCAAGGGGAGAAGGTTAACACTTGCACCACACCTCCAGCCACATGTAGACCTACTAAACCAGCACTGGCAAAAAAATACACATAAATACACAAAATCATACTCGGAGGCTCTAAATAAAAACCTGCAAAAGCATCAGAGACCTCCAAAGCAGACACCCAAACAACCTGCACCTCCTGTCACAAACCAGACAACACATAAAACACAAAATCAGTGTGCCACACAATAACAGCCCTTAAGGCGAAATAACATACTTAACACACTAGTACTAGGTGACTCTATAGTCACTTTGTAAAGTACTTTAAAATAGCAAGGCTACAGCAACCAGATTAGGTATGTGTGAAAAACAGAACTGAAATAATGTTAATGAAGGAGTAAAACAGAGCAAGAAAAAAGAGAAAAAGAGAAATGTCAGTTTAAATCTATCAATACTAACTTTAGGGTGGTAGCTGGGGTATGAATAGTGTAATAAAGTAATTATAAATGATAGTGCAAGACTGAGGTGAAAAAATGTCTACAAATTAAGACTGTTCAAAAATTACTCTTGAGGATTTTGTTTATTGTTTATAATATTTGCTGAATATTTGCACACATAGGAATATGTTAAGGCTTTTGTCTTATATCGGCTGCTACTACTGCATGCTAGGTAAGTAAAATGTTGCTGGCTCTATTCCTTGATTAAATAAGTCTGAGTTTGCAAGCGTCCAGTTTTATACTATATGATAGTGATTAAGTCACTTAACTGGAGTTAAATTTCTTGTAACCCCTAGACTCAGAAGACTGTCATGATGTTTTAGTAGGTATCACCTGGTTAATTAAATCTAAATAACTACTTTCTAGATTCTGTCTGAAATGGATTTGCTTAATCACACAAAGTTTGAAGTTTTTCACTCTTACAATTTTGGTGCAGTTTTAAACAATACAAAAAAACCTCTAAATGCATGATGTAGCATAAGGCTTTAAAATCAGTAAAGAATGTACCAAAATATGTAAATGTATATAATAAGAAATGATAAGGCCTACAAGTCATTAAGATATGTTTCCATAGCTTCATAAGATAATGGTCCTTCTTTACAATAATCAAGTTATGAATGGGCACATGGTTTTACACCTAGATTAACAAATAAAACTAAAGCAGACATGTTTCATGCATAGTAAAAAGTAAGCTTTGTCTGAAAGAGTAAAGCTTGTAAAAGGGAAGTAATTTTTTCAAACCATACTGTAATATAGTACAATATGACAATAATCCACAGTGCATTTTATTCAGATCAATGTGATTAACTCCCCAAGTCAGGTGTGACAAAAATAACATGACTAACTTTCCTGCAGTGAATTAGAAGCATTACAATTTATTTTCTTTGGAGTGCTTTTAATACTAGTTTTATATGAATCACAAGTTACTGATAATATAGTACAGAATGAAGAATTATGTACAAAATGTTAATTTCTTCACCAGTTTTGTGGCATAAATGAATAAAACCCTGGCTACTATATAGATAACCCATGTGCAAAGATGGTTTGGGCAATTCAAGAGACGGACGGGGGGATGGGAATAAATGGCCAATGTAGGCTTGCCCCATCCTGGGGGGGAGTGAGAAGTGATTTAAGTTGGAAAATTGACAGCATGAAATCAGAGGCTGGTGCAACAATAGAAAAATGCCAGGCCAAGGATGTGTTCTACTGATAATGGTAGCCATTATTATGTGTGGAAGCATACATGTATAATTGGATGGTGCAGCATCCTATTCCAGCAAGTTATGTTTGGGAAAAACAGCAGTGAATGAACAAGGGGATCATTAGTTTGCAATGGCAGTTGCTGCATCCCATTGTTTTATAATGATAACACCATGCTTGCTTTCTTTAAAAAAAGCTACTGTGTAACCATGCAAAATGTTGGGCACCTGCCTTATTGAGTCTTGAAAGGCTGGGTCTGAAATGCCCAAAAAAATGGACATACCTAATCCAAGATGGCCATTTATCAAAATATTCCCTTTTTTTTGAGGTATGAAAATCTTGGAGTTAGTATATGTAACCAACAAAATTTGAGAGCAAACAATACTAGACTTAATGACAAACTCAGTGAACTCAAACGTGTTTTGCTCAAAATAAAGAAACTGCAGATTGGATAATTCTTATTTTAAGGAGTGTTTAAGACTGCAAGTTGTTCCTAAGAGTCTCCGCTTGTGCCATTACCCCAAAGGCTTGATCTCTGACTCAATGTTTCACAAAGAGTTAATTCAGTCATTTGATAAATTTGGGTTTGAAGTATATGGACATGGTTATTAAGCAAAATGAAACCCAGATTGTGATGCTGAGTAAGGAGGTTAGTGCTTTGTCAGAACTATTATACAAGACCAATTGTTTGGTGGTTA
Organism: Protopterus annectens; assembly: GCF_019279795.1. Taxonomy (NCBI): domain Eukaryota; kingdom Metazoa; phylum Chordata; order Ceratodontiformes; family Protopteridae; genus Protopterus; species Protopterus annectens. The sequence goes on from NC_056728.1 coordinate 1,256,075,728, forward strand.
TAGGTTTGACTATGCCAAAATTTTTCATAGCACTGATGAACAAATGACTGTGATAAAAAAAATAGGAAATTAAAGAAACTCATGAGAGGAGAGAAGGAGTGCAGTACTAATACAGCATCCCCCCCCACCACCCCAATGTCAAGAATGGTATCCAAGTAGGACCAATAACTATCACAGAATGGACTCAAGTGCCCCCACTGATGACATTAACTATGAGCCCACTGAGGATAATTTGTTAGACGCGGAAGATTATCCCCTGCTGAGGTGTTCCGAATGCCTCATGAATTGACAAAGCATGAAGAACAACCATGGGCATCAACAGTATCCCAGTTACCAACAGGAAACTTTCCAGTTGAACAGGGGGAACAACAGGGGGTCATGGAGAGGGAAGATATAGAGGATGAACTCATGATAAACTTAAACAGTGGCCTGCTAGATGGAAACGTATTTTTTTTACCACCTGTGTCTATTGAATTAAACAGTACTAAGGACTTTAAAGTGTATAACATTTCTGATTTAATATATAATGTTACTGCTTGTAATCTACTTGCTAAAGGTTTTACCTTTATTCCAAGTAAATCTGTGAATTTAGTGCAGACATTAATTGACCTCAAACAATATGTCAGGAAGCTTAACTTCAATGTCATTTTTCATAATGCTGAGCAGGTTTGTGACCCCTTTAGGGTCTCTAGTACTTTTAACCCCCCCCCCTGTTCACACGGCTTTAGAGATTTTTGAAATGTTTTGTGAATTGGATATAAGAATGCTATGTACAAACAATAACAATAGGAGACAAAAGTGCAATCTGAGTAATGATGAAATAGATGAATTAGAAATTCTTAAGTATTCTGTGGGGGCTAGAATTATGAAACCTGATAAGGGGGGTGGTGTGGTCATCATGAATAAGGATGATTACATCAAGAAAATGAGGTAGATCCTGAATACCCCAACTTAGAACAGGAGTTCATTAAATGAAATAAATGGCACATAAATGGATTTATTCAGGACCTCTTTATCGATGATTTAATAACCATTGATGAACTGCACTTTTTGTCAGTAGAATTCCCCATAACCTGTTTATTTTCTAGGTACCTAAATTACATAAGAGCATATATCAGCCCCCAATGTGACCTATAGTGGATACCAGGGGTTCAATAACCCACCCACTGGCGAAATTCCAAGACATTCCTAGACATGCATTTACAGATGCAGCTAATGGGAAACCCCATGTGTGTCAATTCCTGGGATGTTTTAAGAAAAATGAATAATATAATATATGATAATACATAACAGTTATGTGGTCGATTTGTATACAGTTATTCCCCATGAAATAGGGGAACAATGGTTCTATGATTATTTACATCTGAAGAATATTCCTCAACAAAAATTTAATATGTATGAACTCCTGGATATGGTACTTAAAAGTAATTTTATCCTCTTTGAGAAGGAATACTACCTCCAGTCCCAAGGGGTGGCAATGGGTTCACGTTGTGGGGGCCTTTATGCTAATATAATGATGTTCGAATGGGAAAGGCAATTTTTAAAGGATTCACCATTCTTTCCTTTTTGCCATACATGTACCCGTTTCCTTGAGGATATATTTATTTTGTGGAAAAGACCAAGGGATTAGGTTGAACCATTCTTGCACTATATTAATAACATGACCTCATTCTTGAAGTTTACACACTATTAGTGATAATGAAATTCCATTCTTTTCTGCTGAAGAAAGACAATATAAATTAAAGGTTCCTAGTGGGAATTTATCATAAAAAAACATATTCTATTTGCTTCCTCCACTATAGTAGTAGTAGTCACCCCTTCTTACAAAAATGGGCCGTGGTTAAAGGCCAGTTTGTCAGGGCAGCCCATATGGTGACTTTGTGGGAGTCATCTGAGAATGAATGTTTGAAATTAAAGGACATGTTTTCTAAGAGAGGGTACCCTAATAATCTGATAGATGAGCTGATGGGGAAGTTATGGATAAGAGGCATAATGGGTATTTTCTACTGATCTTAAATCCTACTTCTAATCAGAATATAACCAGATCTACTGTTACAGATACTACCATTGCCGGTTCTGTACAGTGCTCAACAGCTATAAGTGGATTGGATTTGAATACCCTGACACATGTGCCACAACAGAACTTCCATTCCAGTTTCACCACTACATTTTCAAATGATCTATTTCATATTAAGAACATCTTGTAAAAAAAACTGGAAGTTATTAAGTGATGACAGGGATCTTAGGGAGCTTGTGGGTGATAGACCCACATGTGTATTTAGAAGAGAGTCTAATTTAAAAAAACCTCTTTGAGCATCAGCGCCTTCCGTTTACTGGGGTTGCATGTATAAATGTGGTAGGTGTAAATTTTGCCTCTATATCTCTGAAGGAAATAAATTTACAATCAATAATATGAAGGTGAAGATACCCCATAAATGTTGTAACAGTGAGAGATTAGTTTATTGTGCTTTATGTTCTAACTGTTTATGTTTTATGTGGGGAAGACAGAACGTAAACTCAAAATCAGGATTCAGGAACATCTGAGAAATATTAGAGATTTTTGTGAAGTGAATGCACTAGCAAAGCATGTCACATTAAATCCAGGACACGTTTAAATTTATTGTTTTAGTAGTTGTATCTGTATCAGAAAGAGGTGGTGCATGGCCCTATTTTTTGGAAAAATTGGAAATAATATGGCAAATGTGCCTGAATTCCATATATTGGCCAGGTTTAAATGAAAGTCTCTCTAGCTCTAGTCTTTTAAAACTGAAAGCTCTCAAAAGATAGTTTTTTGTAGTAATTATGTTTTCATTTTTTAAAAATGTTCTAATTCTTTCATATTTTATACGGCTTTTATGTCTTTTGTGTATAATTAAGTTTTTATTTATACATTCTTAATTTCTTGATACCAATATAGTGTTTATATGTATATTCATATATTTATATTAGGGGTGTGTTTATACATTTGTGCTCCAAGACAGGATATGATGTCATATTTTGCTTACATAAATTTGGTGTAGGATGAATCTATACTGTTTCTGATGAAGTTCCTGATAAATTAACTGTTTGGGACGAAAGCGCTTATTCCTCTAAATAACTTCTTGCCTGCATTTGCTTCACCTTGGATTTAGAGTTAAGTGTGTGTGTGTGTGTGTAAGAGCATGTGTGTATACTCCATTTTACCTTATTGCTTATATATAAAAATTGCCTACTGACTGCTGCTTTTGAAATCACAATACAGTTTAAATTATTAAAATGTAGGTAACTATTTATATTTTCTGAGTCTGTATCTTATTACATGTACCAAGAAAAAAATGACTTTTCTTCTTTTTTCTATTTGTAAACCATTTAGTACTTAATAATTAAATGACTATAAATGAGTGTTCCATATTAATGCATGGACGTTTTTGGGGCCGTGGCTTGCAAGTTCCTTGAAAGGTCAACCTTCCTACCTAGTAAGCCAATGTAAACCCTTCTGATAGTAAATATGATATATGACAGATGATACACGAGACCCAGCATTTGGATGTAGAGTTCAAAAGTATTTGTTCAATAAAATAAATGCTATGTAATAAAAGTATTTTTCTTAACAGAAATTCTAAGATCACAGGGTCATTTTTATTCCCTTTGTCTCCATGAAGGCTAAATTTCTTGGGTATAATGAAAAACTTTAACATATGCCGATAGGTTTTAGATGAACAGACTTGTAATGGAGCAAGTAAATGTCACACTTACCTCCACATTTAGATGAAGTATATAATTAATTAATCAAATTTGGTGTTAGAATCAAGCTTCCCTGAAACTATTATTACTTCTACATTCAAAGTACATGCTCATAAGCTCAGAGGATATTAAGGCAAAGTAAATTGTGTTACATCATTATTTCTCCTTTTTCTTTTTAACTAAAAGCTATTTAACCAGAAATACTTGGTGTATTTTTCATGTAGCAAATTAGACTGCGGCGATAAAGGCACCCAATTGCTATTTTTTCTTTTGCATTGGCTACACTAAAGCTGGTTCAGAGACATCAAAAACATAGTGCTTGTCATTTTAATTATGACTGCTTAGTTAAAATGTGTCAAAAGACATGCTAAATTCATTTGTTGCTCTCTCAGAGATGGTGGTTCTTATTAGGATGTCTGTTCAATGTTTGCATTCTTTTCAGTAAGTCATCTCATTAAAAAAACCCAAACAGTCAATGAGTGACACTTACAAAATTCTTCTGAAATGAAATACGTTTACATTTCCACTGTTTTTCTCTTCCTAGGTTCGGCACAGTTCCTTATCAACAGAAAATAATTGGAGAGGCTGTAGAAAACAGATGTTTATAATTACAAACAAAAATAACCAGCGGTTATAAAAATATTATGGAAGCTATTATAATTTCAAAACCTTCACTTAAACTTAACAAGGGTTTTCTACTTGCCCTTGGCAAGGCTATTTATGAGGCCTTACAGTGATAGGCATGCAACCACAGAAAATTATCTGTGTATGTGCATGTGCTCGTGTGTATATGCACTCAAGCAACGTAGTACTAAGGCATTCCATTTTTAGCCAAATAAAATTATGTGTTTAAGCTAACAGGCAGCTCTGAGATTAGAATTTATTTCCGAGTAGTACTTTATCAAACATTAATCCTTTAACACTTGCTTGTTACTATTTATTTGCAAGTTTGCCTTTTTTGTGAACAGGAGTGATACACAATGCAAAAAAAAAATGTAAAACACTGCTAGCGTAAAAATAACAAAACAAGCAGGCAAATAAAAGAAACAGCTACACATCTAAGGTCAAACTGAATTAAAGTGGTATAATGCCAGAGATTAAGGTCGAAATTGAAAGACAAACACTGCATACCCACACAGAACAAATGTTCAGGCAGCTCACTGTGCAAAGTAACAGAGAGCTAATTATAGAATTAACAATCACAGGACAGCACCTGTTGAGTGAGCAAAGGATAAAGGAGTGCAACTGTGAAAACATGAAAAGCAGTGCCATGGAAGCATATATCATAAGCGGTGTTACAACCATGGACATGGGTGATGTGAATAACATCAGGGCTAGGTGTTATTACAGTGGATATGTGTAATGTGAATAACATTAGAGGTCATTGTTACAACAGTAGGAATAGATGATGTGAATAGTGTCAGAGTTTAGTGTTACAAGAGTGTCCATGGGCAATGTGAATACAATCTGGGCTCAGTGTGTTACAGTTGAAGGCATGTGTGATATGTGAATAACATCATGGCTAAAGGATGCAGTGCAGTGGCACTTAGTTTCTGTGATGTCCCCACTCTGGGGCAGTAATCAAGGAGCCTGAATCCTCACCACTGACACCAGTGAGGGACATTCATTTGGAACAAAAATAGATACACACAGTATTTCCAGATGCAGCTTTCTACAACAAGCACAGTTTCCCTTAAGAGCACACAGGGAACACCCTCAGTCTGAGTTTCCCCTGTCTCTCTTTCTTCAGGCTCCCAGTAAGGCTGCCCACTGTCACAGCTATAGATTTGAGTCCTCAGCCAAGTGTCCCAGGCCAAGTCCTCCACCACATTCTCTGTGAAACCAGTGCTCCGTGTTCCTGCTTCCAGCAGCTGACACATTCTTTGAAATTTGTTTTACACACACACACACACACACACACACACACACACACACACACACACACACACACACACACACACCTACCTGGGAAAACCTTCACAGATTTACTAGCTATACCCTTCTTCTCAGACTGTAAGGTATATACTGCCACCAGGACATTCCAAAGCCAGCTACTCTAAGGCTCATACAAGGGTACACCAAATTACACTGAGTAAAATAAATATTAATACAAATGGCAGTGTCTGACCAATGCAACAAGACTTTCAAGAGTGACAATTATGTCATCAAATAAATATAAGTACACTCAAAGGTTATAATATTCTCTAAAAGACAAGCTACAATGAAAAGGTTACATATATTTAATAATACATAATAAAAGTACATGAAAATGCTTAATATCTATTTACAATAAACACCAGAGTTTCATACACAGGAAATATTAAAATAACACAGATGAATAGATTCACACAGAGACAGAAAAACAGTACTTAACTAATCTCATTATATTTTCCTGACTGATCTAAAGAACCACTATTCCATGGTTACTTACTAAAGCAAGACAAGATGAAGTAGGTGACTGATCCTTCTAATTCAGGGTTTTAAAAACAGACTGCAATGAGACTTCTGTTTTATCTAGTATTAAAACATCATTTCAGTGCTGGATTACAGAATGACATCACATACATCTGGTTATCTGACTTCTGGGTCCCGTACGACCCCGTTTACTAGAAACTGAACCAGAAGCTCACACAGATGTGTTACCATACACACAGGTAGAGCTTTGCTAAGATATGTTATAGCATAAGGAAGCCATAAAACCATTTCAACACTTCCACTGTTCCAGGGTGGCAATTAGTTCACTGTTAAGGACAATACAGCAGGATTCTTAATCCTTGCTTTCACAGATAATTTGTCTCTGGCTGCAATCAGAACTGTAAGAGACAGTCTTTATGGTCCAAATTAAGTAATTTCAGGATATTTTTTTAAAAGTTAACTGGGGGTGAGCTTCTCTTATAGTATCCTATGTTACAAGATATATATATATATATATATATATATATATATATATATATATATATATATATATATATATATATATATATACATATATATATATATATATTTATTTATTTAATGAGTTACAATACTACAGTCTGACATATATGTTGTTGTTGTTGTGTTTTTCGGCTTTTCACGGTTAGGGGTTGCCACAGTGGAACTCCGGTCCGTTAATGATTGGCGGTTGATTTTTAAGTGCCGAGTTGCCAGCCCTAATGCACAACCTTCAAAGAAGGTACGCCCATTCACGCATGTCTCCACGCAGAAGATGCTCTAGCTGAGAATATTTGTAAAATACAGCCACAAGTGGAAACAATCTGTAACAAATAACCAAAAATATCCACTGAACACTCAAGAAGATGACAGCCAAACTTTACCGTATAAAATATTTAAGCGCCACTTTCATCCACTAAGGGACTTCCTCTGAACAATACAATGAACTTCAGAAGCAAAAGCAATATATATTCACCTTATATAAATCATCCAGTTAACACATTAAGACATTTAATTAATACATTCTTCACACTAATAAAAAGTAATTGTAAGAGTGTAAAAAATATAATTAAATAAAAAAACCAAAGACCTAAAATCACTTTAGGACTTTTAACCTTCTATCTTTTAAAAAAAGTGATGCTAATTGTCCCATTCAAGCCAGGGAATGAATCAGTTCCTAGCTTTAATTGCCAAAGAGTTTCCCTTTTTTCTACCCTGTTCTTTATATCCCCACCCCTCATATCTAGGGTTACCTGTTCAAAGGGAAACTCTTTGGCAATTAGTATGAAGAATTTATTAATTAAATGTCTTAATGTGTTAATTGGATGATTTATATAAGGTGAATACATATTGTTTTTGCTTCTGAAGTTAATTGTATTGTTCTGAGGAAGTCCCTTAGTGGATGAAAGTGGCGATTAAATATCTTATACGCTAAAGTTTGGCTGTCGTCTTCTTGAGTGTTCAGTGGATATTTTTGGTTATATATGCATATTACTTTTCTGTCCAGCAGGACAGACTCTTAGTACATTTTTTACATAAGCAGCTTTACAAATATATTTTTCAACACAAACATTGGTACAAATTAGTTTGATATATAAATGACATATAATTCTTTACAAAACTCCAACTAGCTATGCTGGCATATGTTACACATCCACTGCCTTACTTCTCCTGGCATAGCTGGCAATTCCTCACATTGTCACATCTCTCCCTCCTTTGAAGAACCAAGCTAGTTTTTCAAGTGACCCCTGAGAAATGTGGCTTGAAAAAAATGAGCCTGTCTGGGAGAACATCTGCATTGGTATTTCTGACCCCACTACAGTGCTGCACTGTTATATCATATGCCTGCAACCCTAGAGTCCACCTTCGTAACTTGGAATTTTGCTGTCTGGTTCGATGTAGCCAAAGATCCTCCTCAGAATCCTCCTGCCATTCACTGCAAGTAGTCAGCACCAGGGCCTCCCTATCATGGTAAGACTTCATCATGTTAACACAGTACAATTTGTCCCCTGCCTCCTGCCTAGCAGTTCTACCATGCAGTTAACATCACTGATCTGCCTTACCACTTTGAAGAGTCCCTCCCAAGCTGCCTGCAGCTTATTGTGTCTGACAGGAATGAGAACCATAACCTGCTGTCCCACAGCGTACTCTCGAGCTTGAGCATTCCTGTCATACTAGACCCTTTTCTGCTGTTGGGCTCCTGCCAGGTTCTCCTGGGTCAAGCCCATAAGCTCCTAAGCTTGCCCTGAGGCTTAAGACATATGCCACAACAGACTCCTTGTGGGATTCAATACTCACCCATCCACTCATCAGAATCAAATGAAAAGGCCCCCTATGCCCATACAGCAACTCAAAGGGTAAAAAATCTGTGGATTCTAGTGATACCTCTATGTATGGAAGCAGCAGATGGGGCAAATATTTGTCACACTCTCTCTTAAACTGGTCTGCAAATGCCCATAGCATGGTCTTTAGTGTAGAGTTTAACCTGTCCACAAGACCATTAGTTTGGGGGTGGTAGGGGTGGTCTTTAGGAGCTTCACCTGACAGCGTTCCCACAGACAAGCCAGCAGGTCTGAGATGAAATTGGCACCGATGTCAGTCAGTATTTCTTTCAGGAAACCTACCTTGTTGAAAATCTCTAACAAAGCATTTACCATCCTCTCTGTCTCGATGGATGGACCAAGCCAACACCTCAGGGTATTTAGTAGCATAATCTACTACCACCAAGATATACTTCTTCCTCATGGAACTTGGGGTACTCAAGAGGCCCCACAATATCCATAGCTAACCTCTGAAATGGCTCCTCAATCACAGGCAAAGGCATCAAAGGAGCCTTGACTTTGTCTCCTGCCTTGGCTACTTTTTGGCAAAGCTCACAGGTCCTGCAGTACCCTGTTACATCCCTTGCAATCCCAGGCCAATAAAAGTTCTGCCTAATATGTCTTTTTGTACACTTTATGCCCATATGACCTGCAAATGGAATGTCATGGTTTATGGCTAAAAGTGCCAGATGGTAAGCTCTAGGCACTACCAACTGCTATATTACCTCACCCTCTAGCCCTCCCCTCAGGGGTCTACTCTCTATACAGTAACCTTTTGTTCCAGTATACAGACTCCCATTTTCCTTGAGGATCAGGTGCCTCCCTAGCTGCATCTCTTAACCCTTGTAATATAGGGTCTGAGAGCTGAGTATGTTTCAACTTTGTCTTTGTGACCCTTACCAACTCCCTTTCCACTGGAAGCCTGGCATCCTCTGATAGCTGTGCCTCACTGTCAGCCTGGGTAGTACCACTCACCTCTGCCCTTGCAGTCACACTATCCAAGGAAACATCAGTACTTACCAGCAGATGGGGCTCACCTTCAGGCTCACTGCTACAGGGTAGCTCCCTCCCTGTAATAGCCACCTCATCAGCCCTGGCTTTAGGTGTGTGGTTTGTCTGGGTCTCCCCCAGGCTATATGACTCACATACTAATCTCCAAGTCTGACTGCATGTAACTATATGCACACAAGGTACTGCACTATCAAAAGCATTCCCTATCAAGACATCTGCAGGGATATCCTCAAACACACCTACCTGCTTGCTTCCTTTTCCACCCTCCCAGTCAATGTGGAGCCTAGTCAAAGGCATTTGGAATGGAGTCCCTTCTAAAGCTCTGACTGGACTGGACTGCCCAAGCAAGTACCACTCCTCTTTAACCATTGTAGGTTTCAAAATGGTTATGTCAGAGGCTGTGCCACTCTTAGCAGTTGTCTGTTTTCCATCCACTAAGATAGAATATAAACTCCGGTGATAGTTTGGTACCCCTGTTGTCTACAAACACCTTACCACTGGCATATTATTATTCCCAGTTGCTGGCACCCACACCTTTTTCCCCACCTTGCTTCCATGGACATCTGTATGCTACATGGTCCCACTGGTTACATTTAAAAAATCTAACCCTTGATCCTGGCCATGTACCTGAACAAGTGGCTTCCCCTGTTACTGGTGGACTCTGTTGAGGTAGTTTAGGGTATCCACCATGGGTTTCCATATGGCCATGTGCAGCACTGGGTATCCACCTCTTGTGCAGTGATGCCCTGCTTGCTAAATAGAGACCCCTGTTTTTCCCCAGCTCATCTGCAGAGTTACACTCCCAGTCTGCTAACCAGATTCTCATGTCCTCGGGCAAAGTGTTAAGGGCTTGCTCTCTCATCCAAATGTCTGCCAGCCCTTCAAAAGTGGTGACCTGGGACCCACTGTCCCACCTATGACAATAAGTGCTTAACTCAGCAATATAATCACATATACTTTCTTCTGTCTTGTGGCTATGCTCATGAAACTTTGGTGTTGGTTTGGTGGTCGTGTTTGGTGTTAACTTAAAACATTCCAGTAAACGTTGTTTTACTCTATCATAGTTTAAACAATCAATATCATACAATTTAGAAACAGCAGTTACAGCTTTACCATGGAGTAAGAGGGTCAGGAACCATAGCCAGAACCCTTGATCAATATTATACTCTTTCAAATATATGAATAAAACTACTAAAATTATCACCGTCTGTAAACTGTGGAAGAGATTTACTGACTGTTATTGCTTCTAGAGTTCGGTTATTCCCTTCCCCATTACCTCCGTGACCCTAACGAAGAGTCAACATCTCCCTCTCATGTTGATCCTGCTTCTCATTTTCTTTGGCCTTCAAATGCTGCAGTCTCTCTGCTGATTCTAATTCCAAATGTTTGGCTCCCTGTTCAAGTCTCTAACTCCAGATGGATTTTTAAGTTTTCTGAGGACTGCAAATTCTTATCATCAGACTGGTTACCATCCTGGTTGCTGGACTGGCCAACTGGTTCTCTGTAAGCTTGCCATAATCCTCTGCTGACATCTTTGCCTGCTTTCCCTGACTAAACTAAACTAACAGAAAATAAATAAAACCGTTGTGAAAATGAAACTCTGTATGTTTATTGTGCGGCTGATGAGAGTACACATACCTTTAGTGACAACTGCCTACAGGCTACAGAAGTTCAAGTAATATCCCACCACTGCTCACCAACAAGTGACATCCCCACTCTGGGCCAGTAATCATGGAGCCTGAATCCTCATCACTGACACTGGTGAGGGATGTTCACTTGGAACAAAAATAGATACGCATAGTATTTCCAGATGCAGCTCTCTGCACCAAGCACAATTTCCTTTAAGAGCAGACATGGAACACACAGTCCAGGGTCTGGGTTTCCATCTCTCTCTCCAGGCCCCAAATAATACTCCCCACTGTAACAGTTATATATTTGAGTCCTCAGCCGAGTGTCCCAGGCCAAGTCCTCCAAGAGTCTCTCTGTGAAACCAGTGCTCTGTGTCCCTGCTCCAAGTAGCTGACTCACATGGGTCTACTTAAGTAGACTGAAATATCACTTACCTGAAACTCATAACTGAGATGAAAAGGCCGACAGCATGAGACCACTGACATCTGAGAACATTGACTTACCACACCAGGTAAGTAAACATTGAAAATTATATTATCCTCTCACACAATCCCTGGGCAAAGGGAATAGTCCACTACCTGGGAAGTGACAATCTTGTGCGCATGTTGACCATCTGTTTCTGCTGAACAAATGGTGTTCAAACTTGTGGAATACACCATGGTGTGAGAAAAATACTGCATTTATGGCAGGCTTCACCACAGGTGTATGAAAATCTGCTGTGGAGGATGCACTGTTGCCTCTATAGTGATGCTAGCTGCACAATTCACATCTATAGTAGGGATTGATGCCTACAGTGTACGCTTTTCTTGTTGGGATGCCAGTGATAGAGCAACCCACCCCCCAATGGCTGTCTGGATAATGGCTCCTCCAGATGCCCCTCACTCCCCTGCTGGGATATGAAGTACAGGGAAATTAACTGGTTTGTCTTCAAAGGCACAGACTAGATGGTCAGCAGCACAGAGGCAAAAAGCATATAGAAAAAGAAAAGAAATGGATGAAAATTAATTGTAACATGGTCATTATTCCCACCTCATTGAACACTGAATTAAGTAGACCAGGTCTTCATGTGGAAAGGATACAACACATATGCTGCTCACAAAACACATCTGTTCCCTCATAAAACATCTACATATTTATTTATTTTTTTTATATTTGTTTACCAAGGTAGTACTATTACAAATTAATATTTACAACTACTGACCAGATATCAAGAAAAAATTCAACATATAGGAGTTAAGCACATGACATCATAATGACATATTAATACAAAAGTTTAGCATGTAGTCAGTAGTGAAAATCATGGTATCACCAACAGGAAATTTATTGCCTGTCAGCCTGGAGTGAGACAAGCAACCAGCCAGAATGCTTTGCATCTAATGGGCTTTATCAAACTCTCTCTCTCTCTCTCTCAAAACTTTGCTGAACAGGAAATTTTCTGTACCTATAATGACTACTATGTAGAAAGGGCATTGGACTGAATTCTAGTCATATGGTGATGTGTAACAGAATGTCTATTTATTCCACAAGCTGACTGCATGTCGTCATTTTTAAACAAAATATAACAGTATACATGGCTTATAGTTGTACTTTATTACGTATTAGATAAAGTCTTTCGGCCTTTCCTGTCCGCTAATGATTGGCAGTGGATTTTTATGGTGCTGAGTTGCCAGCCTGATGCCCAACCTTCAAAGAAGGCACTCCCAGTCACACATGCGCCTACCTGCATGTCTTTAACGTCACTCAACCATGGGGAGGACATGCAGACTCCACACAGAAGGCGCTCCAGCCGAGAATCGAATGGGAGAACCTCTTGCTGTGAGGTGACAATGCTAACCGCTGCACCACCACAGCCTATTTATTATGTATTAGATAATACTGTCTAATTGAAACCTGTCATTATGCATGCTCTCATCAGCTCACAGTGTAGCTCCTGATTCACATGTGCACGAGGCTTCCATAATATGTCCACGTATGCTTATTTTGTAGTCTCACCAAGAAAAACTCAGCAATGTAGTCATATCTTTGGAAAAGATGGAGACCTATCACTTATATATCCAGAGAGAGAATAGTATTCCATCCATGCCATTATGATAAATGGCTCCATATCACTACAAAGCCATAGCTAAGTTCTATACCTAGAGAAATGTCATTGCTGCTACCGGTAAGTATTTAATGACAATGGTTTATGCTTACATTTCAAAAGAGCTGCCCATTTTGATGTATACAGCCATCACTTGTACTATTCACGACTTCTCCAGCAGTGGTGATTTAAAAGACCACATCCCTGAACATTGTATAACTTATATATAATATATACATAAAGTATAACTTATTAAACAGTGTTTCTAATGAGCTCCTGCTGCTACTATTTATTGCTTTAAAATCAGAAAATTGTTCCTCAAATTTTCTTCTTTATGTTTCTCTGATTTGTACCATAATATGTAAACTGATCAAATACACTTTTAAAGAAAATAATTCTTCCAAAATGAAAGAATTTCAGTAGTACAGAAGTTTTGGCAAGTAGGGTTAAACATTCTCTGGTTTTTCCAATGCTGCTTAACTATGCTGCCAAAAAGATTTTTTTATTTATAGATATGCAGAAAAAAGAAAACAAACTCCCTCCGTGGGAGCAGAGAGGACACAGTTTGAAATGCCCTACCCAAAAGTAGAACTCCTAGAGTAGAGTAGTAGAGCAAAAAGTAGAATTCCCTTGCAAATCTTCATTTATTACTGTGTCATGACAGATATGTGAATTATTGCTCACTAAAACATTTCATCAGACTGGCTTTATAAAGCTTAGTTTTATATACTTTAATAATGCACTCAGGCTGTCATGCCAGAGTCAGGAGGACAGATACATTTCAAAAGTTTTAGTATGAACTCTTCAGCATGCCATACGTGAAAGACAGCATATATGAGTCAGTTATTGACTATGATGTTGTTAATACTCATTCGAGTAATGGCTTATCCACTTTTAATAAAATAAAAAAAGAAAATCTGAGGCCCCATCACAGGCAGTTAGTTCACAGAGCTTTGGTTTATTGTATCAACAAAATAATATCTATGGCATTACTGCACCATTAGTTTTCTTCCCTAGATCCTTGCCATTTTTTCATCCCTTCACCATGACTGTTGTCCTTGTTGACAATGAGAATATCAAACTAATATGGTATAAACACGATATATTGTGATTCTGAGTCACATCCAAGTGCATTGAAAGCTGCAAACTTTAACAAACACTGCCTGTGGTCTGTGCTGATAAAGAACACTTTCCTTTAAAAAATATATCAGACTTGAATAAAGTCATGACCTTATATTTAGATTGCACTGCCCCAGAACTTTTGTCAACTACCATTTGTGCAGTGTACTGCCCCCAAAACGTGAGTCATTGCATTAATTAGAGATCTTGGTCACAGAAGCCTACAGAAGCTGCTGTCTTGTGGCTTTCCACTAATGTTCTTAGTGATTTACAAATATGGTATGTTTAGACTTGTTTTGCAGACGTTTAGATGTACGGATCGTTACCCAGCAAAGTCATTCGACTCTTACAAAAAAACAAGGGGACTCTATTCAGAAATGTGGTTTGTGGGTTTATTTCTCAATTGAATGTGGGCAAAATAACAAGTATTTTCAGTTTCTATTAGTCATTAAAATGTTATGTACTGTATAAAGGCAGCATTTTACTTACACTTTTATGGGCAAGTCTTCTTAGAAACCATGGTTAACAATTTTCATATACTGCTTCAAAGGCCCTTGCCTTTTCAGAAATTGCATTCGGGTAGCAGTGATAGTAGCAAAGTCAGTCATTTATTACTACTTCAGTTGGTTATGAGTGCCTTTCAAGTAGAATAGAAAAATCCTTTAAATTAAACAGAGCTCTGTAACTTACACTGCCTGAAATGTGTGACAACAGTTTACAGTTAAACATTATACAGATAACAGAGAGCGTGTAGGGAATTAAAGTTATAACAAATAAGGTAAATTGACAACAATGATTTAGACTCGAAGGGTCAGATTGACTCCATGGCAAAGATAACTAAACAGAAATAGTAACCAGAGAATAAATGTGCAACAATAAAGAAACAGGGAGATGCAGAGAAAAGTGTAGGAATAATCATTCTCTCTGAAACAAAAAGGTAATCATTAATGATACTGAAAAATCACAGATGTATGCACATGGAGCCATCAGTCAGATCTTATTGGAGATGGGTTAATAGTTGCTGTAATATATGCTACAATGGCATAATCATAAAAATCAAACTGAAAGATAGGCCAGTGAACAGCGTTCATGAAGAAGACTGCAGTAAAACTATATGCTGTTTTGCAAATGTTTCATCTCCACAAAATATAACAGAGTTCAATGGATTGCAGAAATTCAAGAAACATGCTGTCAGAATCAGAAAGTCACACATACTCTTTTGTATAGCTCAGACTCTAACCAGGTAGGATTTTGCATGCCAACAAACTTGCTAAAACAACAAATACATCATATACTGTCATAAAACTGTCTGGCACAGACGTACTACAATTATGTATCTAAACACCTACCTGTCCCTATTCAAGCACAACTTAGACATATGGATAGGAAACAGAACATTTACTCCAGAACTGCTCACTGAATCACTAAAGAACAGATGCAGCTCCTAAATGCTGTATCCCATGCACGGCCCCCCTCAAATTATCTATAGTATGATCCCAGTTATTCTCATTAGGAGTTATATATAATTATACAACGACCCACCATTAATATTCAAAAATGTGCACGCTGATTGGCAGCGTGCATGTTGTAAATCTGAGTTATAGTAATGGAAAAAGGTCCGGTCGCCCGGACTTTTTCCATTACTATAACTCTTTTTTTACAGCCACGGAGAACGCAAGATTTCCATTGCTTCACACTGTCTCGCTATGTTAAACGAGTTTAACATAGCGAGACAGCTTTAAAAAAAGCAACCAAGATTCTCTGTTGCTTTTTTTAAAGCTGTCTCACTATGTTAAACTCCTTTAACATAGCGAGAAAGTTTGATAAAAGCAACGGAGATCTTGCTTTCTCCTTGGCTTTTTTCAAAACTGTCTCACTATGTTAAATGGGTTTAACATAGCGAGACAGCTTTAAAAAAAGCAACAGAGATTCTCTGTTGCTTTTTTTAAAGCTGTCTCACTATGTTAAACCCATTTAACATAGTGAAACAGTTTGTAAAAAGCAACGGAGATTTTGCTTTCTCCGTTGCTTTTGCCCACAGCTTTGATGTACTGTGTGGGCATGCGCAGTACATCAGAACTGCCACAGAATACCAGACAGCTGCGGAAGGTCAGCAAGGAATCATTATACAATGCCATTATTTAAGAAAAGTAATTTTTTTTTTCTTAAATAATGTCATTGCATAATAGCAATAACCCACTTCTGGGTGTGGGTAATGCTTCGCCCTCGTGACCAAACCACACCAACTGTGGGTAAATCCAGCATTACCCACACCCAGGCATGGGTTATTGCTATATTATCAACCATGGGATGGGTAAAGCCAATCTGTAACCAAATGGGATAGGTTGTTTCAAGCATCAAAAGAGAAACTGGCTTGGCTTAAAATGGCTCAAAGGGCAACCATGCTAGTACTTACCTATGAACCTATATTATTACTAATTTATATACTGTATGGCATTACCTACTATGTCAGTTCATTGATTTTTTTAGTTACAAATGTTATTTGAATGAATTCAAGTGGATTCTATTAAGGTTATTAGTAAAAGTCATGTTTTATATGAGCATTGCCCAAGCAGTAGGTCTTTGTCACAGTAATGAGGGCAACAGAACAGGTAATTAATCTGATGAAGTAAAAGAAAATATGCAGCAGTGACAAAACACAAGGAAGAAGTAGAAGAAACAAAGCATGTAGTTAAGGGGGGGGAAGAAGGGAAAGAAACACAGCTAGACAATTCAAACTCAAGGAATGTTATTCTAACAAGTAGATATTTGATACTGCAGGAAAAAAGAGGGTTAAGGTGAAGACATTACTGATATGAGGGAAATACAACAGTGGGTGAACAAAGTAGCATTGCTATATGGGAGGTGACTGACTGTTTTACAGGTAATCGATTTAAATGTGTAAGATACTGTAGAAAAAATGCAAATCAAAACCACCATAAGGTACTGCAGAATCATGCTGCACTTGTATGTCTTGTAAACATGAGCAGTCTGAAGAAATGGCAGAAGAGGGCAACAATTTCAAGTATTTTGCTCAGACAGCATGCAGTACTAATAATGCAATAGATTAAGGGTGATATTCATAGTCAGGGACTTCTCAGCTTCATAGCTGCTGTCTACAAGGAGAACCGCTACCTGGATATGCAAAGAAGCTAAGTGCAGGTAATTAGTGCTGAATAAGGAAAAGAGAAGGCATTTTGAAAAGCACGTTTACTTATAACAAAAGCATATGTACCTAAAGATAAGCGTTAAGTACATATGAAGTACTTTGTGAAAGCCATATACTTCATATTACTTTGTAGGCATTCAGATACTGAGGACATATCTAGCTATGAACAGTCAAATTTGAAAGAAACTCAGCAGTCTGTGCAAAAATAATAAAAATATTGTAATTTAATATGAAGCACTTTAGAATACTGCAAAATTAGTGAGTTTCCTTGAAAAATTGTTTATTTTCCTAATATGATGGGCACGTTACCATCACTTTGGTGAACAGTTTAAAGCTGTCACTCGTACGTGGAAAGTCATTATATCAGGAGTAGAACTAGAACTGATTACTGAGAATCATTTACTTTAGTGTTATTTAGTGACTGTGTATACATATGTGCTTTAATTGTGAAGTACTGAAGTGGTAAGGATACCTTGTTGGCTCAACATACATGTGTCCGAGTGTCATTGAAGAATGAAAATTGACAGTGTTATGAATATGAGATAAGGGTAAGGGCTGGGGAAGGGTGAATCTGTTAACTGCTTTACTGTTCTGAATATATTTATAATATTGCAGACATTATTACGAAGAACATTACTTGACTGGACTGAGATTTTGCATGTGCATGTAATTGTGGGTTTTTTGTTACCTAACCTTTTTATAGGTGGATGGCAGAGAGACACACATGCATTGTATAGTTTTACTGATGATTACACCAAAAGTTTTTTGTGTATGACTGGCATTTTTTTTATGTGTAGCAATGATGCAAAACAATGGCTCAAGGTAGAGAAAGGACAACTTCCGCCATAAGGAAAACTGCATCCTTATGGCAGTCCTAAGGACATATGCAAAACATCTGTTTAGTGAACAGGGGGCCAAATGAGTTGACAGGACAAAAGCCTGGAATCAAGTTGTCCTGGACATTAATGCAGTGGGTTGCAGAAAGTATAAATTAATACAGTGCAAGAAGAGGGCAAATTATATGGTTGGATGTGCTAGAAACAAGACAAAGCAGGATGCAATTGCCTGTACCAGTACTTCAACAATTATCCCAAATTACACAAGAAGAAGAATACCTCAACTCCATCCATGAGGATGACTATGACACTGAAGATCATGGCACTGGAATAATCAGAAGTGGTGCGGTCACTGGCTATTACTAACATCTGCAGCAGGAACACTTGTCTGCTTAAGAAGGTTGGTTTAAAAATAACATACTTCTATAAACAATCGCATGCTGATATGTAACTATTACATTAAATACATGACAATTACTATTAATAGGTGAACCTTCCACATCTACATGGAATGTAATTCTCTTGACAGTCCCAAGCTACAGTTGACACCCTCATCTCCCTTCATACGTCCTTATATTCTATTGCAGAACTATCACATCCAAGGACATCTACCCTCTGCTTGAACACACTATACTTGATAGCCCCCTGGCACTGCCAGTCATCATCCATGGTTGATTTATAACTGCTGGGACTACATCATAACTCCACTGTATCATATGTACAACCTATGTATTACACTTAATATTATGCCTAATATCTGACAGAAAGCCAATACAAAGCCAATCCCAAAGAAACCTAGTCTCTCCAATCCATCAGACTTTTGGCTCATTTCTATTGTCCCTATCCTAGGAAAGATTCTGAAAAAATTCCTTTATTTGCAACTCATTTGATACATCAACCTGTGCCACCTTTTCTCTCAAAAGCAGCATGACTTTTGGTCTGATTATAGTACATCCACAGCTATCTGGACACACAGCAACAACATTTTTCTTCGAATGGACAAAGGACTCATTACTGGATCCATTTTTATTGACCTCACCAGAGCCTTTGATCTTTTTGATCACTCATTTCTCCTAGACCATCTCACTGAAATATGTATCAGTGATGATTCACTGCCCTGGTTCAAAAATGACCTAACTACCACTTCAGTTAATTTTAATTCAGCAACCTCAACATCAGTCCCTCTGCAGAAAGGTGTACCTCAGTGAACTATTTTGGTATATCTCCTCTTCTACATTTACATTAACACACTTCCTTTTGACTTACCCCATCTTCCTATCCTGCTTTATATTGATTACATGGTCCTATTTTGCTCCAACCATTCTGTCTCTTCTTTTGAACTCGAACTTCAGGCTAATTTTCATGCCCTTATTCAGTGGGTCAGTGAAAAACAATTATTATTGAACACCATTAAACAAAAACAATGTTTTTTTTGGCACCAGGCAAAAGCTCACTTCTATCTCAAGGCCTCTAATAATCTTTGATCATCTAATGAAACTGTTGAAAATGTACTTTATTCAAATACCTAGGGATTTGGTTTGACCCCTTCCTAAATTTCCAACTTTACCTGGATTACACACACACACACAAAAATCAACTCTCACCTATCTAGGCTAATGTTCCCTTTTCTAGTCAGACTCTGTAGAAATGCCATCGGTGAAGGTATCTTACCAGCTCAGCTAGAATATAGTCTCCTGCGTACCTCTCAACCCCACAGCACTAAAAATCTGGACAAAGCCAGAAAAAATTGGGGGATAGTGGCCCAAAAATAAGGACAGTTTTTAAATACTGCTTCTATAAACTTAAAAAGTTGATAGCATGAGAAGGATATCAAGTTTGAAACTCAGACTATGTCATTATTTAGTGACTTCAATCCACAATGTTTTGCCAGAAAACCACAAGTTTTATGAGGAACAGACCAAAACTAAGAGGCAAAAATCTGGATATTCTGCAAAAAGCTGGACACTGAGAGGTATTGCGAATTGCTGCAATCACTGAAAGAAATGTATCTACCATTTAGTCCATTTCAAATGCCATTTGCAAATGCATCACTCTATTACCAAGAAATGAACACCACTGCAAAATCACTGATAAAGCTAACTGGCTACCTTTGAAACAATGTGCTGACTTTCTACTTGCCTCTCAACTACTTACATTTATCAAGAATGACACCTTCCTTCCACTGGCTTCCAGACTATTCAGAGATGCACCATCATACAGCCTTAGACATCATAACCAATCATGTCCTCTCCTCCAAACCTTTCAAATGAAGCTTTGCTGCACAGACCATATTTTCTCAGTCCTTGATCCCAAACTGTCTGAATCTCTTCCCACTTTTCTTAAGGATTCATTCTGTTACCCCATTCTCTGGTCACAAATAAAACTTCATTTGGAGTTTAGGAAAATAAAACTGCTGTCTCTCTGGTCATATAACTTAACATTTTCATTCCCTTCTTCTGTCTACATACCTTGCTTTGACTCTATTTTTGATTGTGTTTCTTTCAGCATCCCAAGCTTGATTTTGTCTCCATGTACAATGCATGCATATATTGTGTTTTTTTCACTCACTCTGTATATAATTTCATTTATCTATTCCATTTATTCTCTCTTTCCAGCCCACAACCATATCCATTTTGTATGTAATATATGTATATATTGGATTTTGTTATTCATTCTGTATATAACATCATGTAACTATTGTGTATTCTCTGGGCTGGTTGTATGTAATATATGTAACTATTGCATTTTGTCATTCATTCTGTATATAACGTCATGTAACTATTGTGTATTCTCCGAGCTGGTTATATATAATATATGTAACTATTGCATTTTGTCATTCATTCTGTATATAACGTCATGTAACTATTGTGTGTTCTCCGGGCTGGTTGTATGTAATATATGTATATATTGCATTTTGTCATTCATTCTGTATATAACGTCATGTAACTATTGTGTACTCTCCGGGCTGGTTGTATGTAATATATGTATATATTGCATTTTGTCATTCATTCTGTATATAACGTCATGTAACTATTGTGTACTCTCTGGGCTGGTTGTATGTAATATATGTATATATTGCATTTTGTCATTCATTGTGTATATAACGTCATGTAACTATTGTGTATTCTCCGGGCTGAGACTGAAATGAATCCAGTGGGATCACTGCTTTACCCTGGTTAGCAAATTCAAAATAAATTAGTAAGTAAGGAAATAAATCAATAAATAAATAAAATGCAATAAAGGCAGTGGGGATTATTCAGTAGTGTATGCTGTTTCTTTATTAGTTATGTTTTCAAATCATTTTTACAGGGTCAGCAGCAGAAAGAAACAGTTCGAGTATACCAATAAATATGGAATATTTCTCATTAGCAGAATGGTTGTTGAAGATAATGTTGTTAAAAACATAGTTACATTTATTAGGCTGCCTAAAGCAAGTGGCACACAGTCTCCCAAGTTTAATGTCAGGATCTCACACCCCACATGTTAGTAACACTGCAGGAAGTGACAGTGCATCACAAAATCAAGCACATACTGACATTACACTCACGCTTGTACAGGATGAAAACCCCTGCACCTCTACTCCCAATTCTTCAACCACAGACAAACAAGTTCAGGATGAAGTCAGACATTCAGAAGTAACAGTGTCCACAGTGATACATTTACAAAAGGGAGCCTGATGTAGGAATTTGTTACAGCTACCCCAAGAAACATGTAAAGCATTGACTGCCCAGCAGCAAATGTGGCATGACATTGTTAAGACTCAGAGCACTGCCACAGAGTCAGCTGGGAATGGTTAGAGTCCTCCACACTGTGCATGAGGATTTCCAGCAGTACATGGAAATGGCACAGAGTAGGGATAATGCCATGATCACATTGATACATAGTGGCACACCAAGCATCGGTATCCGGCTCCATTTGTACACTTGTTAGGACTTACCAGAGTCAAGCAGGAGTTAGTCTTGGAAGGGGAAGAGTACAGTGTACTGTCCTGACACATGGGGGTGGATCACTAGAAACTACAAGTGCTTTTCAAGAAAGTACTACAAGTTGGGGGGAGCACAACAGATTTCATGAAGACCACATCAATATTTATCTACACATACCGGAACCTGTCATTCAAGTTCCCAGCCTTGGTGCCGAAGTACTGATGGTCCCACGGATCCGCCGGATCTGTAGGATCACCTGCATCAAGTAAGTCATGATATCAGACCAACTCACCATCCAGCTCACATGACAGTCCAACTTCAACATTAGTAATATCTTCACCTAGCCTATCTTTAGGAGATGTGTATGACACATTTGACCTAGATATACTGTGCTTCAAGTGTGACATTTCTTGTCACTGACCTTCACAAACACAGGTCAATATTTAACTTGAAAGGGAATAAGTTATTAAAAAAATAAAAAAAATAAAAACTGGGTTGCTTAAGACACTTTTCAAATGTATGCATTTCATTCCTGTAATAGAACTGTTTAAAACTTGTGGAAAGAAATCTGTATGTTGTAACATAAGATTGCAGTTACTGACACCCTTAATGCTTTATGCATCTATTGCCTACAACTTAAAAGTAGTAATACACAAGTTTTCATGGTAACACAGTAATGAGAACATTACAGATTAAAATGAGTATCCTACCATTTAAACAAACACTGCTCCCATCTCACCCTCACTATTCCAGAAATTATGATAGTTTTTTGTCTCTTTGGCTGCAAATTCTTCTGTGTGACAAAATAAAAAAAAATGTGATTAGCAGTAACTCAATAGAAAAACATACTTTAAACTGAGAAAACACTGCATAATGTAAAATACAGTATATTTTTTCATTCAGTTGCAAGGTATGAACTCAAATTAAGTACTGAAATAATTTTTGGTAACTGTACCACTTCAGGACCTTCAATACCTGCATACTTAGGTAAACTATCTCACTAGAGTTTACTAAGCAAAACAGTTAAAAATGTGATTCCTTATAGGATGCTTTATGACATCACTGCACTGAACAGGAGTCAGTGAGCACTTGGGTATGACTTTTAGAAACAACATCAGTCCCTGTTCTGAAATTAAAAAAAAAAAAAAAAAAAAAAAAAAATATATATATATATATATATATATATGTATTATTTAAAGATGAGAAGGAATGTCACATAAACAGTAACAGCAAACCATGCACCACACAACATAGCCTGCAGATATCATGGCATGATTCACACTAACCTGAATGTCATGGTGGCCCAGAGTTCATCCTGCCTCTTTATCTGCACAACCATATGCTGGTCCCTTTGGTGGGACTGGAACTAGGAGCTGCAGTGGCAGAATTGGTCTTTTCTCCATCAGACCGGTTCATTTACATGTTATGCAGAATGCAACATGCAGTAAACATCCTGCACGCAGCAGCTGGGACATAATAAAGGGCACCTCAGACACATCCAGGTACCTAAAACAACTCTTCAGGAGGTTGAAGACCCTCTCAATGACAAAACTGGTCTGGGACAGGGATGTGTTGTAGGAGACTTCTGCAGCTGCACTTATGTTTCTCACTGAAGTCATGAGCCATGACTCCAATGGATATCCAGGTTCACCTGAAAGACAAAAAAAAAGGAGGGAGAGAGATGGGGAGGACATGAGAGAAAAGAAAAGTAATTTGGTATTCAGTAATACATTTTACCATGAATAACTACTTAAATTCCATAGAAAAAAAATAAAAATATATTTTTCCACTTACCAACAAGATAACGACTGGACATCCTATTATTCAGGGATAAATGATCTGGGAATCCTGTGCACTGCCAGGATGCTAAGCACAGATGTTGGTGGTACACCAGGGTATGGGACATTTTGACTCCTGAATTAACAAATTCCATATCTAGACCTGTTACACTTCAAATACAGTTTGATACTACTGTTCTGACCTAGTTAACAAGGCTTTATAATAGTTTATAATACTCAGCAAAAATAGCAAAAATAGCAAAAACATATGGCAATCATAAACAATTGCACAGAAAATAACCTATCATTAGGCAGAACAAAATATTATTTACATTACTGGTCTGTAACCTGGTACAATCATAGAGAATTCACATTAGCAAAATAAAAAAATGGAACACTGCCTGGAGAATAAAACCAACTGTGACAATAATTAAATGCATAAAATTGAATAAAACGTCAGATACATTGAGTTGTTGTTGTTTGTCTTTCGGCTTTTCCCGGTAAGGGGTCGCCACAGCGGAACTCCGGTCTGCTAATGATTGGCAGTAGATTTTTACGAAATGCCGAGGTGCCAGCTCGACGCTCAACCTTCAACGAAGGCACGCCCATTGATGCACGCATGTCTTTCGAACGCTACCCAACCGCGGGGAGGACATGCAGACTCCACACAGAAGGCACTCCCAAGCCCAGCCGAGAATTGAATGGAGAACCTCTTGCTGTGAGGTAACAACGCTACCACCGTACCACCACAGCATTCAATCTTCAAATACGGTTCTCTCTCTCGCTCTTTGTCTTTCAGGTGAAGCTGGACATCCATTAGAGCCATGATTGATTTCATTGTTGACATGCTAAAAACTATTGTTAATTAAAATAATTATATTTAGATATCAAATAATATGCTAAATAAGTTAACATTTACATATTAAAATGTTATATAATATATTAAATTCCTATCTTAAAGTATTAGGTATTAAAATGCTTTTATTAAATTTAATTGGGGTCACATAGTCCAGGGTCAAAACATCCGAGGTCAAACTGCCCTGCTTCTGATGCACTCACATGCATCAAATACTACCTGGCAATTGATGGAATTGTAGGCCTTCCTATTGTGGTATTGCTCACACTGTGGACCAGAAGGGGACCTAATTGCAACATGGGTGTGATCTATTGTGAGCTATTTCACTGAGTACCTCAGGGAAATGTGCCACCCCATAAGAGGCACACATAGTCCTGGCTCAGTAGTCAGGTGACATAGGGAAATAGATGGACTGATCCACATGTTCCAAGAGTACATCCAGGAAGTGCTGCAGTATCCTCGAGACAGATGCTGTGAGATCGCCAGTGTGTCTCTAGCCTTCCTCTGGAGGGTCCCTGTGGCAATATACATACCTTTTTATTCACAGGGATAGGAAGTCAACGCTTTCCTTCAGTACCCTTATGGCAGTCATAAATACTCACTAAGACCATTATAATATCCCTATCCACTCAATCTATCAAGTATCTCCTGATTATCAAAGTTATAGTGAGTTATCCTCTGCCTATATCTCCACATTATTGGCTGGTGAGCACTGCTGGGTGAAGTGGTTTTGGCTTTGCCAAGGCAAACAGCTCATACATGGAAATACGAAGGTTATCAGAAATTGACAGCATTTTTGCTGATTACTAAGTAATAAGGATTGGCGAGGCTCCCCTTTAAGCAATGTATCTGTGGATGGTGCAGAAAAGTTGGAAAGTTTCACTATGAATCACAAATAGGCAAGAGAATGCTTCATTAGCATATGTTGAGTTATATCATTCCTCATTTACATCTTGTTAAGTTTTCATTTGCTTATGCTTATTTGTAGCCATCATGCGTTAGAGTAAATGGCCTCTATGAATCGCACCCTTTCACAGACAACATGGATGGCCTTAATGTGTCCACATGACTATGAATGCTAGTCTAAGTTACTAAAATTGCATACAATGCAGAGCATAGTATATGCAAAAAAAAAAAATATTGATAGTGAGTATGGAGCAGTATAGTAGGTGACCGTACTGGGACCACTATGTTAATTAAAAAAATAAAAATAAACAGAGCAAGAGATCTGGAATAACATAAAATACCATGGAAAGTCTGCAGTAACATACATCAGACATAGTATGTTGATAGTATGGGAGCAACTATCTGTACTACATGAAGTATAATAGAAGAAATGAGTAATATAGGGTTAAATGAAAATTAATGATTACTGGACATATTGTGCAGCGGTAGCATTGTTGCCTCACAGCAAGAGGTTCTCCCGTTTGATTCTTGGCTTGGGTTGCGAGTGCCTTCTTTGTGGAGTCTGCATGTCCTGCCCACGGTCGAGTGGGCATTCGAAAGACATGCGTTGAATAGGTGTGCCTTCGTTGAAGGTTGGGCATCAGCTGGCAAATCAACACCAGGAAAAGTAACTGCCAATCATTAGCGGACCGGAGTTCTGCTGTGGTGACCCCTAACCAGGAAAAGCCGAAAGACAAACAACAACAACAACCAGAATACTGGGTTTTAAACTGAAGACAGGAATTTAGTGCCTCTGATCATGGTATATCATTGAGATGTATAAATAAAGTTTTAAAATAGGGAAAGTAGGGAGGGAAACGTTTACAATAAAGGTACATCTGTTGATTGGATGCAAAGGCTGGAATTATGGCAGGATGATTTTAAGACTATTTGGTTTGTTTTGGTTTGAAATATATGTGGTAAAACATATCAGTCTTAAACTAGACAGAAGTGTAAGTTATATAGACACTGAGCTGAAAAGAATGAGAAAGAAAATTCTGTCCCAGACACTAGTCTTTCTTTGGAAAAGGCTTCCAATATACATAAAGCAGAGTTTTTCCCTGTCCCAGTTCAAGTATAACTTTGACAAGTGGATGGGATATGAGAAATTTACCCCTGGTCTGACGCCTATGTCTCTTGTAGATAGAGGTAGCATATAAATGCTTTACCACCCATGCCCAGGCCTTAAAATATCCCAACAATATTAAAACTTGTCATATATATTTGTGAAGTATGATGAGGCTTAAAAGGTCCATTGGAGTCGTTAGCCTAGTAATCACCTATGAAGTTGTTTAATGTAGCGAAACAGGATAATTTAGAGTGATGTGGAAGTAATCAAGAGCAGGTAAAAAAGCAAAATAAGTGACTGTAAAAAATCCTGTCAAAGTATTTATTTAGAGGAAGTGTAGGACTTAAAGTGGAAGTGAAGTAATGAACTTTTTTTAAATATACAAAATATGTTGCATGTTGAAGAAAAGGTACAAGATACAGGGAAAATGTCAAACTTTATAGAAAGCTATATAGAAAATTGCTCTTGTATTTTGAGAGAAGGGTTTAGTTGTTTTCATTTTCTGTCTTAACATGTGTGATTGGTAGCGATGTTGTTATAAAACAAGGAAACATTGCCAAACTTAGTTGGGGTGGATGAGTATAAAAATACAATCAAATAGTTCCTTTATAATATCGCAGTTAGGTCAGATAGGATGCCTTTTCAAACTATAGGATGCTAGGTGCAAAACACTTAGCATCTTTATCAAAATTGTTAATGAGCTATATAGACTAAGAAGTGCAGAAACAGTTGTGAAGTAAAGATGTTTATTTTGGTTAAATGATTCTAAGGATATCACAACAGAGACAACTCTTTTATAATGCTGAATTTAGTCAATAAAAATAATTAATAAATTCTCACAGAACATAAATTTGACTAATAACATTATGGATAGAGTACCTGTCATGATTTAAATGAAGGGCATTAGGGAATATCTTGTTTTGATGAAAGAGACATTTTGGCATATGAAAGAAAGTATTACTTTGCACTGAATTAAATTTATGGATAGTAGTGAAGCATTTTATAATGCAGATCATTCTATAGGGGGTTCTCTATAGCTCTTAAATGTGTGTCATTTACCACTGAGGCAGGATTTTGCTATCGGACATTTTATTTATACACGTACAATAATCTTGTTGTAGCTTTGATGACACTTAAAAAAAGAGTTATGGAATAATGGCAGAAGGAGGGCATGGATTTCCAATAATATTGTCTCATGTTAATCATATGTAAACAATTGAAATCACTCAGAAATTAAA
>NC_056728.1:1256108860-1256151051 GCF_019279795.1 Protopterus annectens
ACTGGAAAGGTCTGTTAATAATCTGTATCTCTGAACAATGTTTATTTTTTTCTGTGTTTTTTAGAGTACCTCAGCCACTGTCATTTACAGTGCAGACGTTGTATGGGAGATGTTTCTTTTAGGGGAATAAATTGCAGAAATATTATCTGCTCTTTGGAAGTGATATTTTTACATCATGTATATAGTTCTCAGTGTTGTTTCAAGTGTATTTTAATAGTGAAAATACACCCTTTTTTGGAACCAGAAACAAATTCATATTTGCAACAAGTGTTGGGAATTTTCCAGAATGCTTGTATCTTATGATGGTAGAACTGACAATGAAGCCACTGAGGTATAGACTCCTGATGATGAGTATGTGTTTGCGACTACTGGTAAAAAAATCTGGAACATTGAGGGGTACTTCATGCAGATTTCATGGTGAGCCTAGGACCCAAGAGCGCTTACTATGGATATATGCTATAGCTGATTATGAAGTTATTTTCATCAAACTTAAATGGTTTAACCAATCTCATTAAAAGAGACACACTATTTCAATATATAAAGCATGTCTGACCAGAAGTAGTTGAATTATAGGAGACACATTAGATGAGGTGGTGAATAAGAAATTACTCAGGGGCTACTGAGGTAGTGGCATACCATCTCCCTATCATGGAGCACAAAAACGGGGCACAGTTTTATTGGTGGCTAAGTGCTGTGCATTTATTATAAATGACTCTCACAAGTACATTTATAAGAAATAAACAACTGAAAAATGAGGAGGCATTTAAAGAGTCTATTTACCACCAGCATTCATGGAAGGGATATTTATGTCAACAATGACCTTGCCATGGATGCTTTATGAAGGAATATCAATGTATATAGAAAACTGTACCTTGATTATAGGAAGTAATGATCCCCTTAGGATGACATGTGTTGTTAGGTTAGGATGATGCATTAATGCCTGTAGAAGGATAATAGGTTTAATCGACAGAGCTGATGATACACAGGTGGTCTTATTCTACACACAAACATCAGTCTAGGTCAAGAATGATTAAAATGCACATTTATACATTTATTTTTATTTATAATAAAATAAATAAATAAATAAATAAATTTATACATGATCTAGCATATACAAATGTATAAAATAATGATTTCAGTCCATTCACTGCTGGAGATGACCATGTCTGAGACTGAACTGGGGTCAATTAAATATATCAGTATTTCCATACACAGTATTTAAGATAAGAATTCTTTGTCAGTTGGTGTGTAGAGGTTATCAACAATTATATTATAATTTAGTTGAGTAAGGAGATCTGTTTCCCAGGAAATGAGATAAATTAAAAGAGGATATTATGAAAAGAGTAGAAAATGTATAATAACCAACTTTAGGATACAGAAAAAAACTTACTTTAATGGGTAAGAGGAAGGAGATGAAAAGGCTTCAGGTGAGGTAGTTGCATCACAGAGATGACAAACAAACTTAATACTGACAACTGAAGACAACTGAGAGGAAGTATGAACTTTCGAGGAAAGGGGTTAGGATTTACATTTTCAAATCTAGGGCATCAAAAGTGACTTTGCACTAAACTGAGATAGCAGCTATCTCAGAAATTAGTCGGTGAGCTTTGTATGCAGGATGTCAGTAGACTCCACCAATTGCAGGAAATAAAATATGTCCTGTGGTAGTAAGTACACACAGTTGTATAGGTCACAATTTCTGAATGGAGGCGTTATTACCTTGATAGAAGAAATTTTGCATAGGTTGAAGCTCCCCATATTGAGACCACAATAGAAAAGGAGAAAAATTACTCAGCCAGTGAATCCAAACGCAGAATTTATTGCTGAAATGACTGTAGACAAGCAAACTCTTTCTCTCTCTCACCTTGTAACTCCGCTTTTAACACAGTAGAATGTTTCTACCCTACAGCAGAAAAAGGATTTATAGTCTGTTTTTGACAGCCTTCCGATAGCATTTTATCCCAGATATTTACAGACTCTCTAGGTTTCGATGTAGGTGCAGGGTTTATAGCCTTATCAGACGAATGCTCTCCCACCTGCGAAATATATTGCTCCAAAGTCTTTTGAGTATTATCTCTCAGGTCATTCCTAAAAATCCTAGGAGTTTGAAAAGATGGATCACTGGCCATAAAACACGATCGCAAGAAACCACAGATGAAAATACAATGCAGAAAAATGACTCAGCCAGTGAATCCAAAAGCAGAATTTATTGCTGAAATGACTGTAGACAAGCAAACTCTTTCCCTCACCTTGTAACTCTGCTGTTAACACAGTAGAATGCTTCTGCCCAGATATTTACCGACTCTCTAGGTTTAGATGTAGCTGCACCTACATCTAAACCTAGAGAGTCTGTAAATATCTGCGATAAAATGCTATCGGAAGGATGTCAAAAATGGACTATAAATCCTTTTTCTGCTGTAGGGCAGAAACATTCTGCTGTGTTAACAGCGGAGTACAAGGTGAGAGAGAGAAAGAGTTTGCTTGTCTACAGTCATTTCAGCAATAAATTCTGCTTTTGGATTCACTGGTTGAGTCATTTTTCTGCATTGTATTTTCATCTGTTGTTTCTCACAATAGATAAGGAAGCTGATGGACCTCACTAATATTCAAGAATTGAAGAAAAGCGTTGCTGTAGAGCCCATTGACAAGATGCCAGGTTTGGATAGATTGCCAGTAGACATCTGGAATATTACAGGAGGCAATGGATTAGAGATGCTGATGAATTTATTTAACAAGGTCATGGATGGGAAAGGAATCCCCAAGATATGGAAGGATGAAGTAATTGTGGCAAAATATCTGTAACATCTATCCTTCTACAGACTCCTACCTGTGTTAAATTATAATTTTAAATTATGCCAATTCTGAGGGGCAGAATGGCAAAGTGTGTGCTATTGCTGGCCATTATTTATAAAGTGTCTGCTGGGGTGGGCCATTATTTACAATGTGTGTGCTAGGGTTGGCCAATATTTACAATGTGTGTTTTAGGACAGGTCATTAAGTGTGCACTAGGGTGTGTCATTATATACAAAGTGTGTGCTGGCACTGGTCATTATTTACAAAGTGTGTGCTAGTACGGGTCATTATTTACAAAGCATGTGCTGGTGTGGACCATTATTTACAAAGTGTGTGCTAGGGTTGGCCATTATTTACAAAGTGTGTGCTAGGACAGGTCATTATTTACCAAGTGTGTGCTGGGACTGGTTATTATTTACAAAGTGTGTGCTAGGGCAGTCATTATTTACAAAACATGTGCTAGGGTGGGTCATTATTTTACAAAATGTGTGATAGGGGGTCATTATTTACAAAGTGTGTGCTAGGGGTGGCCATTATTTACAAATTGTGTGCTAGGATGGGTCATTATTTACAAAGTATGTACTAGAGTTGGCCATTATTTACAAAGTGTGTGCTAGGATGGGTCAATATTTACAAAGTATGTACTAGAGTTGGCCATTATTTACAAAGTGTGTGCTAGGGTGGGTTATTATTTATAAAGTGTGTGCTAGGGCTAGCCTTTATTTACAAAGTGTGTGCTAGGGTGGGCCATTATTTACAAAGTGTGTTCTAGGGCTGACCATTATTTACAAAGTGTCTGCCTGGGCTGGTCAGTATTTACAAAGTATGTGCCATGGCTGGTCATTACTTACCAAGTGTGTGCCGGGACTGGCCATTATTTACAAAGTGTGTGCTAGGACTGGCCATTATTTACAAAGTGTGTGCTGGGGCCAGTCATTATTTACAAAGTGTGTGCTAGATCGGGTCATTATTTACAAAGTGTGTGCTAGAGCTAAGCATTATTTACAAAGCGTGTGCTAGGATGGGTCATTATTTACAAAGTATGTACTAGAGTTGGCAATTATTTACAAAGTGTGTGCTAGGATGGGTTATTATTTATAAAGTGTATGCTAGGGCTAGCCATTATTTAGAAATTGTGTGCTAGGGTGGGCCATTATTTACAAAGTACCAGTTGAAGGTGCCAAAATAACCACAAAGCAAACGTATAGCAGCCACAAACGGTTTAATGCATAAATGCCAACAAACTCCACAGCATTTTCATCCACTGACATTATTTACAAAGTGTGTGCTAGATCAGGTCATTATTTACAAAGTGTTTGCTAGGGCTGGCCATTATTTACAAAGTGTGTGCTGGGGCCAGTCATTATTTACAAAGTGTGTGCTAGATCGGGTCATTGTTTACAAAGTGTGTACTAGGACTGGCTATTATTTGTTAGTGTTAGCAGATGTTTTGCAATATTTTAAAGACTACAGTGGCAGTAAGGGGTATGATGGAGGCTGGGAAGCAGGTGGTGTTAGCATATACATGAGAAGGCTTTTTGCCTGGTAGAATTGCTCTGTTTAAAGTGGGGAAAGATTAAATTTGGGATTCTTATTTAAATATTAAATTTGAAATTCTTATTTATCTGGCCAATCTGATACTTGAGATTTGTACAGCCTCACGTGCAAGAATCAGAATCTGTGACTATCAGAGTCTTTTAAACATATAAGAGGTGCTAGGCAGGTTTTCCCTGCTTACCAATTTATTTGCATTATACTTGGAGCCCTTAGTGAATATAACCCATCAAACACATAAGTGCTTGTAATTTTAAAGGAAGATAGTTACAATATTTTTGTATGTAGTTGATGTTTTGTTCTACTTGTTTGATTTGGAAGAAGACTTGAAATGGCTATTTCTTGAGTTTGTGCGATTGGAGAAGCTTCATAACATAAAGTAAACTAAGATAAACAAGGGCAGTTCCTATAAACTTTGCTCCTCCCCAGATTTCAAAATGGAGCATCCATTTCTTTGTAAATCTAAGTAGGATAAACGTTTGGGAGTATGATTAGGGCTCCCTGTTGTTGCCTTGGTAGGAAAAGTACCTATGAGTTTTTTAGGAGAAAATGAAAAAAAATTGAGATAGAAGATGATCTCCTTAATGATAGATATCTTGACCCAAACTTTATTGTTATTTTTTGTTGTTCTTCTTCCATTTCTATTGTATCTTTCCCAATCCTTCCCAGAGGTGTCATACATGCATTTTATGAGAACAGTTCTGCTATAATCAAATTATTTATCTGGAGAAGATGGAAGACAAAGGGTTTCCTGGGATAAACTGAAATCTATGAAGGAAGTGGGAGGGCTAGGTATTCTTGACCTTGGGGTCTAAAAGGAAGTATTGTGTATCAAAACAATGTGTCAGTTGTAGATGAAGGGATAAATGTCATCTTGGAAAAGCTTGTTCAGGTTTAGTGATATGATCAGTCCTGAAAATGATAGGGTAGCTATTTGATACCACTATAAAGATGGGGAAAAGTTTTATTGTTTGCTTGCAGATCTATTGATCATGATGAAAAAGAGAATATGGCATAGCAGGGTTTATTATTGGAGTGTTACATTTATGTTTGAATGCACATGTATAGGCAGTTGGGTGAATATATGTCTGCAAAATTGGAGACAACAGATTCAGGATAATATATATTGGGATAAAATTAAAACTGGAGCACAATGGATGACATATAATCAGACTATAGATAACTTTCATTGACATACACAGAGATTAGAATACACTGGGATTTTGACAGTTGCAAGAGAGAGAAGAGAATCATGAATCTTTTCAGAAACTCAACTAAAATGGTATCCTTCATATTTTAGGCCAGGAGGAGTGAATACTAATTAAGAGATTGATAAGTGAGGTATTTCAGGCCATGGCAGTGATGGTCATGTATAAATATAAGGAGGACTAGGGAAAAGAGCTGGACTGAGCATTTGTGATGGTTCATGGAGTAAACTATGTGATTTACTGTGATATGTATTACACGATTTAGAATCTATACCTGGAAGTGCATGCGCGAGTTTATTCTGTCCAATGAGGCTTAAGCAGATGCTGGATAATTTATACTGGGAATGTACAGAACATGGAAGTGGCAATTGGGAACATGTGTTTTGGAACAGCCAGGCATTTGATGATTTCAAAATTTATTCTGGCTCTTTTTTGGATGCTATATTTCAGCAACAAATTCAACTAACTCAGTTTCTGTACTTGCAGGTTATGATGATTAAAGGATTCTTTCTCATTTTCATCATGATTTGGTATTTCTATAAATCATGTTTGCAAATAAAGTCTCTTAAAAGAATATGGACAAATAGGGATATCCAGAGATTAAAGACATCACAACAATGATGGGTAGTACAAGAAGGTATGATAGAAATTACACGAAGGATAGGTATCTGATGACATACAATAACAAATAGTCACTGTGGATTATATATCCAAACAAATGGTCACTGTGGATTATATATCCAAACACTGAAGGGTAGAACAGATTTTTTTAAATGTAACAAAATAGCCTTTTCAATTAATGTAACACATTAAAGTATTTTTGAAATTGTGCTATTTTGCTATGAATTTAGCTTACTTGATTGTTTCTAAATCAAAGGATATTACTAGAAAAATCCTTTTTAAATAAAAGAATTAATGTGAATACAATACTTCCATCTCCCCAGTACAACTGAATATCTTTCTTATATAAATTGCTAATAAAACAGCATACTGAACCACAAAAAGACACTTTATTTATGTAGACACTTTCCATTTTATCGTGCACTCTTCATATTCTACACCATACTTCCCTCTAGGAATCTCGATTGGAATTTCATATATTTCTAAATCAAAAATGCTTTTAGTATCATGTTGGAAATGTAATCTCTAGTCAGAAGGAATCTGAATATCTATATATTCTATGAATGTTTAGTTTTAATCCCCATTTGGGAGCGTGCTCAAAATATAATGCAAGCAATATGGGATAATTAAGTAAACTTTACAAAATAGGCATTTGTGTTGGGTGTACTGTTATGCAAACATTTTTAATTCATATTTATTATGTACTATTTATTTATTTATTGAATTATCTTAGCTATCTTAGCAGTGACTTAGAAAAGGATATGGAACTGTAGGAAAACATATTCAGATTTCAATACAAACAGTCATTACCAAACAAGGTAATGTTTTTTGATACACCTACCTAAACATCTGCAGAATTTTTATTTTTAATTATTTTAGAAGTATGGATGAATAATAAGAAAATGTAATTATAACTGCATCATTATAAACATTGGAAAAATTAATTTACCAGGCTAAAGATAAGAACTAGCAGCCTTTTTCACAACAATTATGTGCATATTTAAATTGCAGGCTGGACAAAACTACACTTTCTAATCATTTTCATTTGTTACAGTATACTAATATGCTTGTATTCACATAATAAATGGTTTCAATCCTTCTTACTCTTTACTTTTTGTCACTACCTTTATTTTTCTAAGTTAATTACTCCACAATATTCCTGATTTTTCATTTTTTGCTATCTTATGTAATTACAAGCTGCAACTTAAAAGTAATAATTTAATAGAAAATAGTTAATTCCGCAATATTGTGTTCATATAACAATTGTTAGATACCATGTGCCTTTGAAACCATCTTCTTTATTTATAAATCTTTGTCATATTAATTCAATAATAATTTATAAAGCTGAATGTATATACCTTGCATTCTGTAATTGCTTAAGCAAAATGTTAATTGTTTATATATCTGTAGAAGGCTGTTTTATAAGGCAACAAAATTAATTTAAAAAATGTTAGGAAGATTGCCACTGCAGACAATTGTAGCAATACCTTAGGTGTGTAACCCCCACATATATACAAAACAGAAGTCTCAAGCACAGTATGCAACATCTCTACCAATATTTTCTTTAAGATAATAAGGCATGCCCACTCTTGATAAGCCATCCTCAGATTTATAAAATAATTTCTGCCTATTCTAACATCCATTACAGTTGTTATTATGTTGGTGTACAAATTCAGTGTTTATCATCTTACTATGAGGTTAAGTATCCTGATATGAGACATGAATGCTGTAATAATGCATAGGTTAACTAATGATATATAGATTTATTTAACATAAGTTTGTTAATTCCAATACAAAGTAACACTTATTTGAAATCATGCCACTGTTTTCTTCTATACATTCCATAGTATTCATTAACTTCAGGGTCAGTCTTAGGAACAATTTAAGTGGCTAAAATATTTGAACTTTCCACATGATATTTTAATGTTTTTTTTAATTTTTATGTCTGTTACAATAGGTAGACAGAAGACAGGCTATAGATAACTAATGTCACAGTGACCTAGAAAATATGCATCGAAACATGTAGAATCTTTTGACTTGCAGGATAGTAGTAGCTCCAGATTCACTGGCTAGTTAGAGTAATTTACAGAGAAGTCATTTTCCATTATGAAGCTTTAATGAACAACGACATGTTATTTGCCCATAACTGCTTCATTGTAATTGTGTTATAATATTTTTTCCTTTGCTAACATTGCTCATATATACTATTTTACTCCAACTAGCAATCTATTAATGAGCTAATGTTACTTTCTTGGCTTATCTCTCCATTCTATTCTCCTGTTTACCTTTCTTTTCATGTTATGTTCTTTCCTCAGCCTTCTCTGTTAATCCTTACTCATCTACAGTAAACACGTACATACACTGATTGCTGAATATTGAAATTATGCATTTTTATGTTGCTGAGTCTGATCTTTCTTCCACTTTTTTGTTGGACAATGATTGATTGCTGAATATTGAAATCATGCATTTTTATGTTGCTGAGTCTGATCTTTCTTCCACGTTTTTTTGTTGGACAATGATTTATATTGCTACTGTAATTAGTAACTAATTGCTTATTTTTAATACTATGACTTAATCTCTCTGTAAATTAATAACTGCACATACTGTTACTGATTTTTGTGCTCTGGAACTTTTCATCTGGCCTGCACCAAAAAAGAGATTATTTTATGCCTGTGATGTATGGATAATACCCCACCAGACTGCCAGCAATAATGTGACATCACCTACTATCATGTGTCAGTAACTAAAGAGCTTCAGTCCTCATTACTGATTCCAATGTGAGACCATCACTTAAAAAGGAATACAATTTTACAATTTCCCCTAACAGCACAACAGGAACATGCTCTATAACCTACGACTGGACTGTATACTTCTGTTCAAACCTATTGTAACTTGTTATTACAAACTTTAGAACAATGTGTCCCAGTTTAAGACCTCTGATACACGCACACTTAAATAAATCTCACACATCCAAACACTTGTGGTAAAGGCTGACACAAATTTTAAACTGTACCCTTTCCCCAAAATAATACAGTAACACACTGCCACCAATCAGAGAGCCTACATGCCCTTTTAAAGGGGTGTCCAATTATGAAAATTAGATATTAAAACAAATAATAGCAAATGACCTGAAGCAGCCAGGCTTTTCTAGTGGCCCGGGAAGTTATCAAAGCAGATATAAGCACTCTCAAATCACTAAAGATAACACTGATTGACCAGCTACAATGTAAAAATATTTAATAATGAGCAAAATAATTAAATAAATATAAAACAGTAATTTCCAATAAACAAACAGAACTCAATCACCAGGAAAATGAAATCAATAATTTAGGCTAAAAATCCAACATTTAGAAAAACTCTGACTGATTAGATATAACTTTCTTATCTTACTAAAGAACACTGTCCCTGATTTAAACTAAATTATTACAATAGACCAAAGGCAGGCTTACAGTTCTTGGTTACTCTTTTTGGGTATCCACTGCACAGTACAACTATGAACAACTGACAACTGCAACTGGCTGTTAACTGACAACAACTAACTTCAACTGTCTTCAGTATGGCCTTTTATAGACTAGCTTAATTGTCACAACTGTTCCAGTTCTAGTTTTCATTTCATGTTTTGAAAATCAACCGACAGCTGTTTACTAAAGTTCCTTCCTCTCTTTCAGCTTCTGACAGTAACACATAGCAACTGCCAACATTCCGATAACATCATCTAAAGATCAGCTGATTCTGAGACAGTCTGCACTTAGAATCTTCTTCACAAACATGCACAGTTAGAAATGTAAAGTAACACTGTTCAAGTATTTAAAACATTCTGTACAAACACATTATAAATCAACATGTAAGAACGTATTTACAATATCATAGCTAGTCATACTGGCATATAATACACAGGTAAATAAGAAATCATGCACAAACACTCAGCCAGATGTGCCAGTGCCAGTGTCTAATTTCTTCACAATGCTCAATGAGACTTTCTCAATATACTGTCAAAAACCTATATAATATGCCACTGTATAATGGGAAAAGTGCAGCAGTTTGCTTATAGATACATTTTTGTAGGATTTTTTTACAATGTTTCAGAATTTTGAGATTCTAAAGTGAATATATATATATATATATATATATATATATATATATATATATATATATATATATTTTATATATATATATACACATATATAGATATATATGGGTGGCTATCAGTTGACTGAGTTTTCATAAACTCGAACTCCATATGGTCGAGACCCTATGATCGAGATTTTGAAAACTCAGAGCATTTGAATGGAGATCATGCTATGGCAAGGATCAGAAATTAATTTACCCTTTTCCTCACTGTAGTTCAATCTTGGAGTTGGAATATATCATTTGCAGGGGATGTGCTGGGTGCAATTGCTCCCCTGCAAAAACATAAGATTGATTTATATGTTTTTTTATTTTTTTGATGTTCGAGTTTTTGGAAATTTGATCAAATGGTCTCTTCTATATATATTTTTTTTGAGTTTCCAAAAAGTCTATCATCGACATAAACCTATATATAATGGGAAAAGTGTGGCAGTTTTCTTAAATGTATACATATGCTAATGTACTGGTGGAAGAAAATTGAACTTTTGAGATTCAGTTGCCCAAGGCTCAACTTGTCAATGAGTGGAGTTCTTCTATAGGAAATCATTATCTGTGAGTTATGCTGGCAGTGATGCCCATTTGAGGGGTATTTCCCAATTGTTCGGGTCAGTACAACCTGTGGAGTTGGTATACATAGGTTTGGGAAGAGGCCCCTCTGCAAAAACACTTTAGAAATTTTCTGGGGCAATTTTATTGGCAAATGCAGTTTATGGTTTCCATTCCTTTTTACATTCTCTTTTGTCCACTGATAGTGGAGGCACATACATGTCAAATGGCCACATAACTGAATTGCACATAGTCAAGACCTGAAAATATTTTCTGTTTCAAGAAACTGAAAATTCCGAAATATGTACTGCACATGTCCACTCAGACATCCTGAATTCAGATTACGCAGAAACCCAACAGCTTCGAGATTAATATTCATCATTAAACTAAAATATATAGTTTGCAACATTGAGATTGTGGTGCAGTGAGTATTGCAAAATTACCCATTTCGCCACTGTAGTGCAATGTCGGAGTTGGTATATATCATTAGCAGGGGGTGTGTGGGGCACATCCCCCCTGGGAAGACATACAAAGTGTATATTGTAGTTTTAATGAAGTATTTTAATACAGGAATAGTGTTTCTTGCCCGATCTGAATTCAGGAAGTCCGAGTATTCTCGGACATGTGCAGTACATATTTTGTTATTTTCAGTTTCAAAATAGAGGAGTTTTATTAAATTGCAATTATGGTCAGTTCATCTTGACTATGTGCAATTTGATTATGTGGCCATTTGACAAATGAAAGTAGATCCATATCTATCTAATATATATATATATATATATATATATATATATATATATATATATATATATATATATATATATATATATATATATATATATATATATATATATATATATATCTATATGTTCACTCTCGAATTTCAGTATTTCGAGACTGAATAGTCGAAAGAGCAGTTACATGAAACTGCACTATCTCAAATGCAAAAATGTCGAATATGCTGTTGTGGTGTCGCATTCATGATGTGTGGTGCGGTTTGTGGATTTACCTGGGGATTCAGGTAAGTGGTGTTTACATAAGGGTATTGGGTAGGGATTTTAGTATATGTGTGTGTGTGTGTGTGTGTGTGTGTGTGTGTGTGTGTGTGTGTGTGTGTGTGTGTGTGTGTGTGTGTGTGCAGTCGTGGGTTTTGTGTGTTTAGTGCGGCCTCAGAGTTGTATATATAAGTAGGGGGTGTGGGGGCAAAGCCTCCCATATGGGGCGTGCAGGGGGGGGGGCTTGCCTCCCTGCTTATAGGTAGGGTAGGTGTGTTTGTATGTTATGTTGTGTTTGTGTGTGTTGTTTTGTTTCTTGTAGTGTAATTAGATAGGTGTATGTGTGTTTGTGTGGTGGTGTGTGTGCAGTCGTGATTTTGTTTTTTGCGGTTGTGGGTTTTCTGGTATGTGGAATTTCAGCTATTCAGTCTGAAATTCAAGATTTCAGTATTTTGAGATTGTCTAGTGAATCTCTCTCTCTCTCTCTCTCTATATATATATATATATATATATATATATATATATATATATATATATATATATATATATACATATATATATATATATATATATATATGTACATATATATGGTCTACTTCAGAATGTCGACTGTTCAGAATGCGAACTTTCATATGGCTGACACCATATGATTGACATTCCGAAAGACCGACATCCTGAAATAGCACCATTTACCTACCTGTAAACACAGTAAAACTGTGTTATGCGGGGGGCAAGCCCCCCTGCACCCCCCACACCCCCTGCTACTTAAATATTCTCACTCTGAGATCGCACTACAGTGCAGGAAAGGGGAATCTCCCAGTCCCATACTGTAGTAGGATCTCCGCTATCATTTGTTGGCCTTTCAAATGTTCGCTCATATGGTGTTGGCCATATGAGTTTCGAACATTTGTCAGTTCGAACAAATGAAGGGCTCCCATACATATATATATATATATATATATATATATATATATATATATATATATATACACATATATATATATATATATATATATATATATATATACACACACATATACTGTGTGTGTGTGTGTGTGTGTGTGTGTGTGTGTGTGTGTGTGTGTGTGTGTGTGTGTGTGTGTGTATGATAATACATGTGTATTATGTTTATTTAATTGTTAACCAAGTGGACTGTTCCAAAGGCCCCTTTTAGCAATAACCCAAGTTTAGAGAACAACAATAGGAAATATCAGTTGTAAAGATATACAGTTCTTATGTAATATTCAAATAATACAATAAATGTTTTCAGGAAAGTACTTACATTAATTTTTCTTAATTGTGAAAACATATACACACATTTTTGTTGTATAACTTAGCTCCTCTGTGGATTTCTGTTTGTTCTACATGGAATTTCATCATTTTGAAGAAAATGCTATAAAATAGCAGTCTGAATGCGTAATGACTACCTTTTTTTGTTCTCCTGGAACAGAACTTCAGCATCAATAAAACTGTTGAAACATATAGTGCTTTTCTTCAACAGATAGCAGTTAATGAGTCATATAAATGAACATGTCAAGGACTGCATTTTATTAGCTTTCTTTGGATTTGTTTTCAGATTAAGCTTGATATTGAATTCCAGCTTAAGCCTGAGACTGAATTCCCTTTTGGTCCGTGGTTTTTATCTCATATGGTCTACATTTCTTTGGCTTTGCTTGGCAGAGTTGTTCAGCAGAAGAACATAGCATAAGAACATAAATGCATCCTAGAAATAATGGAAGATTGTATGCATCTGTTTCAAAACTGCTAAAGAAAATTATCTGTCGAGTATTATATAGTACTCTTAAAGACATGTACATTCCTAAATCAGAAAGTTTTTGAGAGTCCAAAAACAAAAACAAGATTGAGTTTTACAATGTTGGTTAATAAATTTGTTTACCTTTTAAAATCTATAACACTAGCTAAACATTAAAACATTATACTTATGTAGATTTGCACACTACACTTTATAGTATGTAGAACTGTGAAGGTGTCATGAAAAAAAATATATATGACTTTTGTGAATGTATTTCCCTGCTACCATTTGCTAGAATTGGCAAGTGCCATAACTCACATCATTCTGATTCCCCGTGCATTACCGGTAACCTAACTGTCCCTCCCAGAACCTTGACTCTAACCATAAAAAAGTCTCCCATCTAAATTTAAACTCACCATCCCCTCCCTAATGAACTCTGAGCTAACTCTCAGACACTTCCAAAACCTAAAATCCCCCACACCCCAAACCATAAGCTAATGCATGGCTGCTACCTTAACCTAAAATCTCCCTTCCCTCCCTAATCCTAAAGCCGGACTCCCCATTTTCTTACCCCACATACTAGTTCTCTGGCAAGACCTTGGTGACATCTAGATATTGTGGCAGCTGCACTCCTGAACTTGAGCAGCTGTTCAGCCAAGTAGGCAGATGGGTAATCAAGCTTCAAGCCCCTGGCTGTGAGTTCCTGGATTTCAAGCAGCTGGGGCTCAAGTTGTTGTAAGGATCCTGTGCAATGGTTTTAATGTGTCAGTTAACACAGGATGGCAGTAGCACACAGTGCTCCTCTATTGAATCTTCCATGGA
Source organism: Protopterus annectens (assembly GCF_019279795.1). Taxonomy (NCBI): domain Eukaryota; kingdom Metazoa; phylum Chordata; order Ceratodontiformes; family Protopteridae; genus Protopterus; species Protopterus annectens. The sequence goes on from NC_056728.1 coordinate 1,256,123,281, forward strand.
TATGTCAGGTTTTCTTCTGTAAAATGTATTTCTTTTTATAAACTATATTTATATGGAAATGTTGTATTTAAAAAATGTTACAGGCTTTGAAAATAAAATCTTCACCATGCATATATAATGGCATTACATAAACTCCGTATCTGATTACTGTTTACAATAGTATGAGGTATTACCGACAGACTGCTAAATATCTCTATTTAGAAATGCTATAGCAATAAAATGTGAAATACAACTACAGAAATATATATATATATATATATATATATATATATTAATGTAAAACTGAAAGCAAGACAGTTATTGTTTATAAACTGTTGTTATGAAATATTCCTTGTTTAGTAAAATAATGTAACAGTACATAAAGGTCCCACTATACAGGCTAAGGAAAGTGACATCACAGCATGATAAGAGACATATGTTAGGGCTTTTCTTGCTGAGTTTAGAATGTATACACTTAGCCAGGAAAATGTTGTGTATGTATATATGGCATATAACTATACTTCTCCCATGATTAGAAATCCGGCTTTAGAATGCATTGAGGCAGCAAAAGGGTTAGAGATGGTACTGCTGTTTTCCAGCTTAGGAGGGTTTTCTGCTATATGCAGTACAAAAACACATCAGATTCAAACCACGGTTACTGACAGTGGAAGGCACATGGTGCATTTGTAAAAAGTTAAGGGAAAACAATTCACTAGTCTTTGCATAACAGCAGTAAATGTTGCCACCTTTCTCTTTCTTTCTTTCCTGAAAATGACACACAATTAATAAAAACAGAAATTTGTCTTATTTTTCATTGTTAATATATATACATATATTCATATACATCTGTTCACTTTTCTAGCAGCAGTATACAGTTCAGAGTCACTAGGGGAAATAGCCTAACCAAATAAGCAACATTTGCTAGGCAGGAACCACATCTGAATGGAATAGCATTCTGTAGCACTGAACACCTCACATGCGCACATTGGAAAAATTCAGCATCATTAACCGACTTTGCAATATGTCTTTGGAATGTGGGAAGAATGAGGAGACCTTATCAAAACTTCACATGAAGATAGAGAGAAAACATGTAAACTCTAACTTATAGACACCTCAGCCAAGAATTAAACTAGGAAAACAAAGATCATGAGGTGGCAGCACTTATAGCTAGAACACTGCAACAATCTGTCCTTGTAGCAGGCAATTATTTTTGTGGCTCCCTTTCAGAATCATTAGCATCTCTTATGACTGTCAGGTTTCAGCTGTCATAGACAATAACATAGTTGTTTTTCATCTGTGCTGCCATTTGTTGAAAATACTACAGAATGTAGTAAGGAATTACATCTGCAAGTTACCCCTTTTTATATATTTGGATGGAATCTTCTAGCTTGGTCCTACAGTCCTGTAGCTTGGATGGACGAGTTGAGCATTGTAACAGTAAGCAATTTCAAACTGCTGTGTTGATTTGAGCTTATAGAGATGGTGTTTAAATGAAACAAAGACAGTGTGGACGGTGAGTACCCCTTATATTGTCTTTAGCTGAAATGAACTCTCCAAATGAAAATGCCCTAAATGACATGCAGTTTCTTGTAACTAACCTGCAGTGGCCAACCAGAGGATGAATAATGTGTTTTATAGAAGCAAACATGAAGGTCCCAATTGCCACCATAGATCCAAAAAAGAAACAGCAGGTCATTTCCTATATCCTTCATACCACTGTGCATGTGCTGCAGATGATAAACAATCCAAGAAGTACTCTTACAGCCTCAAGAGTGCAGTTGGTAGCTGCTGTCTGTGCCACGATCACTGACCTGGACATTTATTGGTTTATACAAATTGCTGTACCCAGATCAGGAACTAATCTGGAGACAGGGTTCTATTGCAAGCCCCCCACATCTCGCCTACAGTTGTTATGCACACATCAGCAACAGTACAGATGTCAGAAGCTGTGTGGGCTAGGGAATTATGAAGATCTTGGGTGAGGCTTGCACTGACAGTAGAGCTGCACTGCAGTGGTGGGTGTTGTGGTTTTGGTCTGCATCTTTACAGCCATCTGTGATGTTGGCGATATAAGGTAGATTTCCCATGGATGTATTGCAGACAGTGCCAAGTGTTATTGGACTGTGCCATGTGTTTATTGCCATTACCATCAGTCAAGGAGATCTGCTGACATCTGACATGTGTTATACCACTGTGCTGGTACCTCCACTAATAGAGTCTGGGAAAGCATGAGCACATAATATACTCAGACGCATGTCAGTAACCTCCATGACATACACAATGGCTGACAACTGTACATGTGTATAGCATACAGAGGTATACATGCCCCGATGAGTGCATTATTGTAGTTCTAGCCCAGAGGTGTCTCAAGTTTCAGGTATGCAGAAGATCCTTTGATTAGTCAGATTTCTCATGTACACAGTTCATAGTATGATAGAAATATTTACTTGGAAGTATTAACCTGGTTCAGTACCTACTGATACTCAGGTATATGTTGCTAGGCTGGCTGCTACATCCTGTACACCCCTGATTAGGTAGATTCACTCTTACTCCCCAGAAAGGGACTGTAGCCATTTCCTCTGTCTGTATGACATGCTTCTATATTGGTGGTCCACACCCTGTGATGCACATGTCTTGGTAATGTCCAGTGTTTTGTCAGATGCCAGGAATGTCATATCAGTTACCCTTTGCTATATATATATATATATATATATATATATATATATATATATATATATATGTGTGTGTGTGTGTGTGTGTGTGTGTGTGTGTGCGTGTGTATGAGCCACATATGAGCCACATCTCCTTTTGATAAATTCTAGATGATTCTCTCCAATCACCTTAGGGAGAATCTTCTCAATTCACTTGACTAAAATCTTAGATCTGTTTGTAACAATGATATAGGTCAATAATTGGCTGGTCGTAACACAAAGAACATAATCAGGAAAGTCTTACTGACTGAAGGATTATTTGCAAAATTCTATCAAGTGTAACACTATCGTGTTCAGCACATTCATAAAAACCTGCCTTAAACCCATCAAGGCCAGGTGCCTTGCCTGAGTAAAGAGAATTAATGGCTACTATGACTTCAGACATATTAATGGGACTGAAAAGAACATTTGCCATATCTTGAGTAAGTTGTACGATATGCACACCTTCCAACACAGAGTGGGGTTGTGCTCACGGACGTTAAGCTTCACAATAATGTTACAACTGCCTCATGTACACAGACAACCCCCTCCTCCTACCACCAAACATTAATAAATGTGAGAGATGCAATTATACAGCCAAACTGGAAGCAAAGCTCTCTCAACCCAAGACTGGAACTGACAGTCAAGAAGAGAAGGAAAATACTTGCAACACACCACCAGTCTCACATAGACCTACTAAACCAACACCGGCAAATAACACACATAAATACATGAAAACATACTCGGAGGCTCTAAATAAAAATCTGCAAAAGCAACAGAGACCTCCAAAGCAGACACCCAAGCAAGCTCCACACCCCCATCACAAACCATGAAACACATACTGCACATAATCAGTGTGCCATGCAATCACAGCCCTTAAGGCAAAATAACATACTCAGCACACTAGTAATAGACAACTCTATAGTCAGGCACACTGATGTCCCACTAACTAGGCTGGACAAGGAGAAGGTTACAGTTAACTGCCTGTCAGGTGCCAAGATCCGCCACATAACACAAGCACTCAGGTCACTCCAGCAAGTACAAATACGACTCTGTCATTGTCCATGTTGGTGTGAATGACCTGAGACGTACCTCCCTGGACTACATGAAGAGAGACATTGAAGAGCTCTCTGACCATGTAGCCCAGGTCAGTATGACCCTGATCCTGAGTAGCATCCTGCCCTCACCAAGAATGATGCCACAGTATAAAGAAAAAATTATCAATTTCAACAATTAGCTAAGTTTCTGGTGTCATTCAAAGGGGATCCAGTATCTGTCCGCCTGGGATGACATGCTCGACAAGCCACGTTGTTTCGCAAGAGATAGCTTGCACCTGTCACCCTTAGGCTTTCGAATACTGGCCAAGGCTTTGACCACCCCCATAGTGCCTTTTTTAGGGAAGGCTCAAAAGACAAACCCACCACCGTAAATAGCACAAGTAACCAAAAACTAAGGGTAATGCTACTCAACGCCAGAAGTCTAAACCTCAAAATGCATGCACTCGAGGCACTCCTCAGTATGGAGAACATTGATATCTGTGCAGTAACCAAAACCTGGTTTAAGGATCCAGAGAGCACTCCAGCACTACCAGGCTATAACTCATTCCATACTTTTCGGCCACAGAACCCAGACCAAAACACAAAAGGTGGGGGTGTATCCATATTCATCAAGGATACCCACACCTCCAGGTTAGTGGTGCAGCACAATGCATCAGAGATCATCCATGTGCAACTAACAATGGGCAAAACTGCAATTCAAAATGTAGCTTGCTACAGATCACCCACCATGACCCAGGACCCCCATTCCGAGTTTCTGGAGTCACTGGAAAATATGAAGGTCCTACCAAACATCCTAATATTGGGTGATTTCAATTACCCAAACATTAACTGGGAGAACTACTCAAGTACTAACTCCCTTGCTTAACACTTTCTAGAATTTATAAACTTGAACGCCTGGATCAACTGGTCAACACCCCCACCAGAGGTGGCAACATATTGGACCTGGTCATCACCAACATGGGCGACCGGTGTTCTACACCGGAGGTAAACACCTCGCTGGTTAGATCAGACCATAGACTAATCACTCTGGATATCCACATTCTGCCCCCCACCCCAATCAAGGAAACCACAGTGAAAAACTTTTCAAAAGCAAACGTCACGTTACTTAAGACTGAGGTGGAAAGGTTCACAGCCCTCATGCTAAAGGACAATGCTGTCCAAGCTGCTGAATCCCTTACAAAGGCACGCTATGAGCACCTGCAAGAATGCATGGATTGTGCTATCCCAAGCAAAACCAAGACTCACTCCTCCAAAAAAAGGAAACCAGTCTGGTGGACCCCTGCCATAAACAAGCTATACAATAGAAGGAGCAAACTAGTACAGAAGAGAGTAAAATCCCAAGAAGGAAAGACATCCCTGATCAGTATCAGCAAGAAATTATGATCCTTCATAAAATCATCCAAGGCTAGCTTCGAAAGAAAAATTGCCAAGGACTCCAAAGATAACCACAAAGCGTTCTTTAGCTATGTCAAGAACCTAAGTGGAAATTCTCAGATCTGCTCTGAGTTAGTGCAGAATGGCACAAAATACACTGAACTGACTGATATTGCCAACATTCTGGCAGACAGGTTTAGTGCAAATGTCACCCCCTAAAGGGCCCATAACCATACCTGAAGAATGTAGAACCCTGGCAATCACTGACACACAGGTTAAAACAGCCCTATCCAAAGCCAAAAACACAGCTTCAATGGGAACGGATGGTGTCCCAGGCTGTGTTTTACCCGAACTCCAAAATGAACTAACCCCTCACCTAAACACACTGTTCAAACTCAGCTTCTCTACAGGCTACATACCCATAGAGTAGCGCACAGCAACAGTTATCACACTTCACAAAGGTGGAACCACAACGGACCCCGGGAACCATTGCCCTATAAGCTTGACTAGCCTGGTCTGCAAGGCTATGGAGCGCATCATCATGGAACTCATTAACAGAGACATTGGGAACCTCCAAACATTGGACCCTACCCAGTTTAGCTTTGTTAAGGGCAGATCATGCCTCCTAAACCTGGTGGACTTCTTTGAGACAGTTACGAAGGCCTTAGATGAGGGAAAGGACATCCAGACAGCCTACCTAGACCTCGCAAAGGCTTTCAACACCCTTCTCCATTTTGGTATTATAGACAAGCTCAACAGCCTGAATATTAAACCCCTACATCACGAGATGGGTTGCAGGCTCTTGGTCCGACTCTAAACCGGTTTCAAGTGGCATCCCCCAGGGCCCAGTCCTGGGACCCCTCCTGTTCGGTATATACTTCTCAGAGGTACAAGCAAGCATAGGAGGACTATGGCTGACCAAGTTTGCAGACTACTTCAAACTGGGGGCCATAACTGACTCTCCAGCTGATACAGACATCCTCCAGAAGGGTGTTACTGAGACGGATACCTGGTGTCAAAATCATGGCCTCAAGCTAAATGCCAAAAAGTGCATAGTCATCCCCTATGGAAAAAACAAAGTACCCACAAACTATCACATACGTGATAGTCTCCTAAATACAGAAAATGTAATAAGGGATCTGGGGACCCAAGTAGATAGTAATCTCTCCTTTGATAATCATATTGCCAAGGTGGTTAGAAAATCCTTCTATGTGGCCCACCTAATCACAAAAGGGTTTGCATCTAGAACAAAAGAGTTTATTGTGCCCCTCTACTCATCACTCATCAGACCCATCATAGAGTACAATGCCCCATTTGGGATGTACCTTACAAGACACCTGCAACAGCTGGAAAGACCACAGAAGTACCTCACCAAGAGGATTACTGGCCTCAAACAGATGCCCTATGCAGCCCTACTGAAGAAACTCCAGCTTTACTCTGTTGCATACCGCTTACTCAGAGGTGATTTTTGCCTGACATACAAGGCCATGTCCAACCCAGAATTGATGAACATGCTTCACCTAAAAAAAAAAACAAATCTCCGGGAGCCACACGCTCTAGGGATCTAAACCTCACCAGAATGATAAATAGGACTTGCTGGAGGGATAGATTCCTGTCTCATTGCTCATGGTTTTGGTGTCTTTTCAGGCTTGCTAGTTGTTGCTGAAGCACCTACCAAGGGGACAAAATGCTGAGAAAAGAAAAGGAGATACTTTTGTGATTTTAAGTATTTTCTTCTGATTTTTTGTTAAGTTTTACTGCTTTGCCACCTACTTTTTGGCATTTTCCGGTTTGCTAAAGTTTATATCTGTAACAGTACTTGGAACACATCTAGAGCCTATTTACTGCATTTCCTGTGTTGCACTTAATTTAAAATCGTTTTTTTTCTCTAAACACTGCATTTTACCTGATTTTGGCCTAGCACTCACGTGTGGGGTCATTTATTGCACTGTTGTGATTATTTTGCTGCTTGTGTATCTCTGCTACCTTTAAACTACAACAAAAAGAAAAAAAAACTTGCTTTTTTCCCACTTTCTGAAAGTTAAGAAAGTTCAGTTACAGATTTGCTGTTCTGAACTGTTTGGAAGTTTCTAGAATACCAGTGCTTGCTTGGGCTAAATGGAAGTCTCTGTGTTCACCAGTGGGAGTGGTTAACACTGAACAGCCTGCCTGTCCCTGGAGGAGTGGTTACTACCTAGAAGCTGTAGTTTTATTGGCCATTTTGGGTCAGTTCTAAACTCCTTGATATCTCTCTCTTAAAACCCTACAACTCTCTTTTTGCACGGTTTTGCACACTGAGCAGCTTCGGGCAGAGCCGCCTAAACAGGTTTAAACTATTCCAGGCTCCACAAAGTCTGCACTTTTTCCCTTAGAACTGTTCAAACTCTCAAAGTAATCACTCTGTTCTCTTTCTAAAGCCCTGCACTTGCTCAGTTCTTATAAGGAAACACAAACTAACTAAAGCACTACACCCTCCTTGACTTCTCATAAGTATTAGACTCCCGATTGGTCCTTCCTGATCAAGTGAAAAATCAGTTCCCTTTCCTAATCATCTGATCAGTAAAAAAACAGTTCCATTTATTAATCTGGTATGTCCAAGGGTCAGTTTCAAGGCTACTCTCCAGTCCAGCTGGTGAATCTGGGAATTTTGAGGCAATGTTACAATTGCCTTATGTACACAGACAACCCTCTCCTCCTTCCAACAAACTCTAATACATGTGAGAGATGCAGTTACACAGCCAAACTGGAGGCAGAGCTCTCTCAACCCAAGACTGGCACAGTCAGTCAGGAGGAAAAGGTAACCACTCACACCACAAATCCAGTCTCACACAGACCTATTGCATCTGCATACCCAACACATAAACACACAAAAACATACTCGGAGGCTCTAAATAAAAATCTGCCTAAACAGCAAAGACCTCCTAAGCAGATATCCAAGCAACAGCCACACCTCAACAATACCCATGAATCACATATCTCACAAAATCAGTGTACCTCACAACCACAGCCCTTAAGGCCAAACAACACATCAAATACACTTGTTATAGGGGACTCTATTGTCCGGCACACTGACGTCCTGCTCACCAGACTGAACAAGGAGAAGGTCACTGTAAGCTGCCTGTCAGGTGCCAGGATCCGCCACATAACGCAAGCACTCAGGTCACTCCAAAGCAAGTACAAGTATGACTCTGTCATTGTCCATGCTGGTCTGAATGACCTGAGATGTACCTCCCTGAACTACATGAAAAGAGACATAGAGGAGCTCTCTGACCATGTAACCCAGGCTGGTATGACCCTGACCTTGAGTAGCATCTTGCCCTCACCAATAATGATGCCACAGTATAAAGACAAAATTATCGGTTTCAACAATTGGCTAAAGTATTGGTGTCATTCAAAGGGGATCCAGTGTCTGTCAGCCTGGGATGACATGCTCGACAAGCCACGTTGCTTCGCTAGGGATGGCTTGCACCTGTCACCCTTAGGCTTTTGTATACTGGCCAAGGCTCTTGCCACCCCCATAGTGCCTTTTTTAGGCAAGGCTCAAAGGACAAACCCACCTCCATAGACAACCCAAGGATAAAAAAACTAAAGGTAATGCTACTCAATGCCAGAAGTCTAAACCTCAAGATGCACGCACTCGAGGCTCTCCTCAGTATGGAGAAAATCGATGTCTGTGCAGTAACAGAAACCTGGTTCAAGGCTTCTGAGAGCACCCCAGCACTACCATGTTATAACTCATACCATGCGTTTCGGCCCCAAAACTCGGACCAAAGCACAAAAGGAGGGGGAGTATCTATATTCATCAAAGATACCTACACCTCCAGGTTAGTGGCACTGCATGAAGCATCGGAAACCATCCATGTGCAACTAACAGCGGGCAAAACTGCCTTTCAGTTTGTAGCCTGCTACAGAACACCCTCCCTATTACAGGAACCCCACTTGGCATTTCTGAGAACACTGGAGAATATGAAGGTCTCTCCAAACACTATGTTATTGGGTGACTTCAACTACCCAAACATTGACTGGGAAAACTACTCAAGCCCAAACACTCACCCAACAGTTCCTTGAATTTATAAACTCTAACGCAATGGAACAACTGGTCACCACTCCCACAAGAGGGGACAACATATTGGACCTGGTCATCACCAACATGGGGACTCTGTTCCACACCAGAGGTAAACCCCTCATTGGTAAGATCAGACCATAAACAAATTTCCCTGGACATCCATATCCCGTCCCCACCCCCAGCCAAGGAAATCACTGTAAAGAATTTCTCAAAAGCCAACTTTGCACTTCTCAAGACTGAGGTGGAATCCTTCAAAGCCCCTGGGCCAGAGGATAATACAGCCCAATCTGCAGAATCCTTTACAAATGCATTCTATGAGCACCTGCAGGAATGCATGGATCGTGCTATCCCAAATAAAACCAAAACTCACTCCTCCAAAAACAGGAGACCAGTCTGGTGGACCCCGGCCATAAATAAGCTATACAACAGAAGGGGGAAGCTACTACATGACAGAGCAAAATCCCAAAAAGGGAATGCATCTCTGATCAGTATTAGCAAGAAACTTTGATCCCTCATAAAATCATCAAAGGCCAGTTTCGAAAGAAAAATTGCCCTTGACACTAAAGATAATCACAAGGCCTTCTTTAGTTATGTCAGGAACATGGGCAAAAACTCCCAGATATGCTCTGAATTGTTGCATAACGGTACAAAATATACCGAACCTACAGACATAGCCAACATCCTGGCAGACAGATTCAGCGCAAACTTCTCCCCCCCTTCCCCCCCAAAGGAGCAAATGCCACAACTGAATGTAACCTCCCTAACATCACAGATGCACAGGTGAAAGCTGCCCTCTCCAAAGCAAAAAACACAGCATCTATGGGACCGGACGGTGTCCCAGGCTGTGTCTTACATGAGCTCCAAGAAGAACTGAACCCTCACATTAAGTCACTGTTCAAACTTAGCCTTACTACAGGATATGTACCCAAAAAATGGCATACAGCTACAGTGGTCCCACTCCACAAAGGTGGTGCCACAACAGACCCCAGAAACTATCGCCCCATAAGCCTGACTAGTCTGGTCTGTAAAGCTATGGAGCGTATTATCATGGAACTCATAAACAAAGACATTGGGAGCCTCCAGACACTGGACCCTACCCAATTCGGCTTTGTTAAGGGCAAATCTTGCCTCTTAAACCTAGTTGATTTCTTTGAAACAGTTACCAAAGCCATAGATGAGGGCAAGGTAGTCCACACAGCCTTCCTGGACCTCGCAAAAGCCTTCGACACAATACCCCACTCGGGTATCATAAATAAGCTTACCAACTTAAATATCAACCCCTATATCACAAGATGGATTGCAAACTGGATCAGAGATAGAACCCACATGGTCAGAATCGCAGGTGCCATGTCCGAATCCAAACCAGTTACAAGTGGCGTCCCACAGGGCTCAGTTCTGGGACCCATCTTGTTCGGTATATACTTCTCTGAGGTTCAGGCTAACACAGGAGGATTATGGCTGACAAAGTTCGCAGATGACTGCAAACTGGGGGCCATAATCGAATCTCCAGCTGACACAAGCATCCTCCAAAAGGGTCTCACAGAGATGGATGCTTGGCGCCAGAGCCACGGCCTCAAGCTAAATGCTAAAAAGTGCATAGTCATCCCCTTTGGGAAAAACAAGGTGCCCACAAATTACCACATAGGTGGTAATCCATTAAGTACGGAAGAAGTAATTAGAGATTTGGGGACCAACGTAGATAGTAATCTCTCCTTTGATAATCACGTTGCCAAAGTGGTTAGAAAGACCTTCTATATAGCCCACCTTATCATGAAAGGGTTCGCATCTAGATCAAGAGAGGTCATTGTGCCCCTCTACTCGTCACTCATCAGGCCCATAATTGAATATAATGCCCCTTTTGGGATGTACCTTACCCGACACCTGCAGCAACTGGAGAGACCCCAAAAGTACCTCACCAAGAGGATCATGGGCTACAAACAGATGTCCTATGCAGCTCGACTAAAGAAACTCCAGCTCTACTCAGTTGCTTACCTCCTATTCAGAGGCGATCTATGCCTAACGTACAAAGCCATGTCAAACCCAGAATTAATGGACATGCTCCACCTCAAAAAATCCAAGTCGCTTAGAGCTACATGCTCCAGGGACCTAAACCTCAGCACAAAAATAAATAGGACATGCTGGAGGGACAGATTCATTTCCCAGAGGCTCCCCTCACTCTGGAATAGAATCCCAATTCATGTTAGACATAGCCCCTCACTGACCCTCTTCAAGCGAAATTTGGACGCGTGGATGGGAAATCGCGAATTCACCCCTGGGATCTCCCCAGTGTCCCTGCTAGACAGAGGCACAGTAAACTAATCTTAAAAGGGTACCTTCTGTGACCCACTTTACAGAGGCACAGTAGGCTAATCTAATAGGGAGGCGGAAGCCAAATACACTCTGGCTAGGCTTATAAATGCCCTAGGGCAGATAGCCTAGTATCTACCTATGAACCCATGAACCTAAGAGACTCCCCATGCTTTGGAACAGGATTCCAATCTACATTAGGCAGAGTCCTTCACTAACACTCTTCAAGAGAAACCTTGATGAGTGGATGGGAAACAGAAAATGTACCCCGGGGATCACTGCAGTGGATCTGCTGGACAGAGGCACAGGGAACTAATGGCTCTGCTGGACAGAGGCACAGGGAACTAATCTGAGGGGGCAGCAAAAGCCGACACATTCTGGCTAAGCTTACAGATGCCCTCATGCAGATAGCTTAGTACTTACCTTTGAACCTATGAACCTAAGAACCTATGTATTGGCTGACAAAGATTACTGCATAAGATCTGACTTAATAGCTATACATGAATGTTATAAAAGTTGTTATAGTGTTTTTAATAGGCTAGTGATGGTTTAATTGATGCTCATTGTCTTTGAGTTTTTGAAAGTTTTACATCCAAGATTAACTGTTTTTTTTCAGCATCCCATGTCATAGGTAAAGGTATCCTACTGACCCAGCTACAAAGCTGTCTCCTGTGAATTGCTGCAACTTCTAAAAGAAATGTATCTACCATTCAGTCCATTTCAAATGTCATTTACAGATTTATCAGTCTTTCCCCAAGAAATGAACGCTACTTCAAAACCATTCCAAAAGCAAACTGGCTACCAGTGAAACAATGAGCTAACTTTCTATTTGCCTCTCAACTGTGTAACCTTGTGAAGAATGACACCTTCCCTTCACTAGCTTCCAGACTATTTAGAGATGCACCACTATACACCCTTAGACATCAGTACTGCTCATGTACTCTCCTCCAAAGCCCCCAAACTAGGCTTTGCTGCACAGACCATGCTTTCTCAGTCCTTGGTCAAACTATGGACCTCTCTCCCTTCTTTTCTAAAAGATCATTCCTCTTACCCCACTTTCCATTCTCAAATTAAAGCACATTTCAAGACTATGAAAATGCAACTGCTACCTCTCTGGTCATATAACTTAACCTCTTCATTTGCTTCGTTGCTCTACATACGTTGCTTCAACTGTAATTCTTTCACATACCAATTCGGATGCCAGTCTATATTTAATGCATGTATATACTGTGTTTTTTTCAGTCACTCTGTATATAACGTCATTTATCTATTGCCTTTATATCCTTAAGACAACTACTGGCTCTCCTCTGAAAATGGGTGCTTTCTGACCCATTCGGACATTCCTGGTAAACAAATGCCAAATGAACAAATAAATAAATACTGATATTCCCTTTGTACATAATGCATGTATATATTACATTTTGTCATTTTCTCACTATATAATGTTGTATATCTATTGTGTTTTTCCCTTGTTGAGACTGAAATGGGTCCAGTGGAATCAGTGCTCTACCTTCGTTAACAATTACAAAATAAAATAAAACTATGAAATAAAATAAACTCAATTTTTAATATCAGGTTTACCCAAAAGATGAGGGGGAGTACACAAAAAATGAAAAAAAAAGATAGAAAGAGAGGAGTGTGCAGGGTCAAGAATCTTAACAAGAGTTAAGACCGAATTTGGAAAAAAATGAAATGTATTTGTATGTATAGTGAACATGAAATGCACATTGACTGTATACTGACTCAATTTGCCCAAGATGAGATTTGGCTATGTACTGAAATTAATTAATAAATTGATACTTGTATGGACTATAACATGAGCATAGCAGTTCACTAGACTGTCAAACAATGATAAAATGTTTTTTCTCTAATTTTTATTGTTTCAGCATACAATAAATTACTCTTTCTTCTCAGCTTTTCATAGTTTAGAACATCTAATTCAGAACTGTTAGATATTTCTTTAATATATAACTTAACATGAGAGTAAAACTTGCTACATGCCCCACATGCTTTGCTAATTATATATACCGACTCTGACATTGGACTATAGTGGGGAATTGGCAATCTGGAACTTTTGCAATTGTCTGCAACCCATTATACACATCCATGGTCATAATTTCTAAAAAAAAAAGTTAGAGGATAAACTTATTGATTTCCACATTAATCCCTTATTGCCTTTCTCTTTTTCTGTGGTAAATCAGACATTCCTTCAAATTATAATATTGAAAGCACACCCCTAAAAGTAGATCTAGTAGTGAGGGACCTAGGAACATAGATATATAGTAACCTAAACTAAACTTTGACCACCAGGTAGCTACTGCTGTGTAGAAATCATTCCGTGTGGCTCAAACTATAAGTAAAGGTGTGGCATCAAGGTCAAAGGAAGTCATGGTGGCACTGTACTCAGCCCTCATCAGGCCTACAATTCAGTACAATGTCCCCTTCTCTATGTGCCTAACAAGGCACTTCTACTAACTGGAGTGGGCCCAGAAGTTTCTCACTAAAAAATGCAAATACACAACACACATGTCTTATGCGGACTGGCAAATGACCTTTTCCCTTTACTACTGTTATTGTTTATTAAGAAGGGACTTAAGTGTGACCTACAAGGCATTCCCTGATCCAGCCCTGATGAAAATGTTACATATTCGCAAGAAAAGTTATGCAAGGGTTACCCGTTCAATGGACCTGAACCTTATTTGTGACTCTAACAGAACTTGCTGGAGAGACATAATCAAATCCCTGGGGCTACCTCGTCTAGGGAATAAGCTTCCCATCTGCGTAAAACAATCAGTCTCTTCAAAAACAATTTGGAAAATGTGTGGCAAACTGTTATTTCTCTTCTGGGGTACTGTCCATGTCCCTTATGGGGAGAGGCAGTCTGTAAAATGACTCAGGGCTCCAACACCTAAAGACCCACTACCCTGATACCACCCCATCCCATGTCTGGGGAATTAGTATTGTCATATCCTGGGAATTATTGGCTAGGCATATAAAGGCTTTTATGCCATTAGTGTAGTAATCACCTATGAACCTAGGAATACCACTGAAGTCTAAAAAGATCCAATAATCTTTCCTTATGTTCTACTTTAAGATAGTAATTCTGATACTTTCTATTTCTATTCTCTCATTTTTTTTAATGCGCTAGGTAGCTTTGAATTCACACGATATTCCTTTTCTAATAATGTTTAGATAATTCAATCCATAGCTCCATAGCCACTCAAAACCTTCTTATGTATATTTAGATTGCAAACACAAGTTATGTGGTATAGTCAGATATGCTGGACATAAGACCAAATTAATTCTTATTTGTAGAGAATGGAAAACAAATGGTGAGTCAGGCAGGAATTAAGCTTGGCATAAAACAGGGTCATTTACAGAGTTGAACAGACTCAATAATTAAAGGCAGGAATGAAGCTTGGCATAAAACAGGGTCATTTACAGAGGTGAACACACTCAATAATTAATTAGTATTCCTGTTTGTTGAATTGCTGACTGGATTCATGGAAACCATTGTACATTAATGCATTGGGACTACAAACTCATGAACATTGGAAAATAACATCAGAAGGGAAAGCTCAGGGCATTTTGCATATAGGAGCACATTATGTTATGATCCGACTAACATACAACTCATGATTCCTAAACAAACGATTTTATCAGTAAGCACAGGTTATGTCTGACTATGGACTAATAAAACCCTCAAAGTGATGCCTGCAGGCCACATTTGTAATAAGTCCATATAATTTCATATCATTATCTTTGTTAGCACTGAGTTTCCATTGCACAGGGATATTTTATGTCACATAACAGTTATGCATTACCCAGGAGTGTTACTCAAGCAACATTCAGCAATGAAAGCAGCAGCCTGTCTGGCAAGTGGATGTGAGTGTTCCACATTAATCTACTGAGAGCAAAACTGGCTTCAGTTCCATTGCATGCCTCAGCAGTATTGTGCTGACTGTGCCTTATCCTTAGCATTGTGCTCTGAGCATGTCAGTGTTAGCTTATTACCAGGCTATATTAATGACTCTTATTGATACCAGCCTAAGTTATACTGACTGGCATATCGCTCAGCCTCTCAGTGCAAGAAATCTGGACAAAGGCAAAAATAATGGGGGGACAAAGGTCCAAAAATAGGGACATATTTTAAATATTGCTGCTGTGAACTTAGAAAGTTGCTAGAATAACAGATTTTGCATTATTATGCATTTTCTGAAGGATATGAAGCCTGAAACTGAAATGCCTGCCATTATTTGGTGCAATTTAGTGGCTACAATTTTCAACTATTTGCCAGAAAAACACAATTTTTATGAGGCTCAGACCAAAAATATAAGGCAAATATCTGGACGTTCTGAAAAAATCTGGACATCTGAGAGTTATGCTGATTGGTACAAATGAGACCACAAGAAGCTTGTATTAACTATATAATTTCAGATGAACAAGGCTAGCAAATGTCTAAACTTTGTGAGCAAGCTGTCTGATGTCTTGAATTATGCATAGGTACTGCTTCTGCTTGCCTCCCTGTTTTGGTCACAATATGCCACAGATCCTCTTCACCCATCAGACACTCTGGCTATATCTTTCACAGCTGCATGAAAGAATTTACATTAGTTAATAATGCTGATCTTTTAAAATATTTTATTGTTATCATGTACAATACTCCCTTGTGTTGCAGTAAACACTCTCTTATGAACTGTGCTGTCTCTTTTCACATCATCTCCTTTATATACCCCTATGAAACAGCTAAATAAATATCAGTAAGCTTTCACTGTGTGTATCTCTAAGTCCTTCTACTATTATCTATTAACAAAACACAATAAGAGAATATTACTAATATTAAGGGCAATTCATTTCCTGTTGCTTATATCTCACAAGTCAAATCATAACAGATTTTGTATGAAGTACAGAAACTTAATTGAAATTGTCTAATTGCAAACTGTAAATTGGCCTTAGTAAAACAAATTTGTTTTTCATTTGTGTTCTGCATCAAGGAGTACTCTTTACAAATATGTTTTGCCTAATGTACATACCTCATCCAAATGATCACACCCTAGTACTACTAGTGTAAATTATGTAACCCGCTCTCAATAAAACACATAGACACAGAAACAAAGACAGACACATTCATTCACATGCACACTTACTCACAATCAAATACTGATTGCCCTGTTCTAGTCTTTCAAAGTAATATGATATCCTGGATCAGGAACATGTCTTCTTTCTTCTGAGTCAAACTATAACTGAAGTAAGTCTTGCAATGCATTGGAAATGAGGCGTTTGACATTTATTTTTATGAAATGGCCTTCTTAGCTGTTACATTGGCAATGTTAAATAAAGATAAAAGATAAATAATAAATGTGTAAACATGTTGCAAAGAGTCGTTTTGTAGTCATTGTGCAAAAGCTGCCATTTAGAAGAGTTTATTTTTTTTGCTTTTCATATTAATTACTGACATTTTCTTTGTATTTTTGATATTAGCACCAATGATATTCCTAGATCACTGTTAACAATATGGGCACAAATACTTAAAAAGACAGCAAGCATATGTAGAAATATTTCATTTACTATATGCACTGCTTACTTCGGATGACCTTATCTATAAAATAGTTGACTTCTTTGTCTACAGGATAAAATGCCATTTTGCTTACTGAAATGAAATATATTTTAGCCTGAACCATGCACACCTTTTGGTAACTTTTTTGTATACAGCATCAGTCCTGCCACAGTGCTTTTTCATGAACATGCACAGCACCATGGTGGGCTGTCTGGCCGGCCATACTAGATGCTAGTGAGACATTCTGGGCGGAGGGGCATAAACCGACTCCCCATGTGCTTTCCTCTACAACTACCTGCAGTAAGACAGTTATGTAGCTATGCACTTCAGAGAATTACTTGGCTGCATAAATTAGCACTGCCAGTCCTGGACATGTGTGATAATAAACAATACCTTTTGGTAGAGGTAAGTGCTGAAGAGTTTAATGATCAGATGGTGTTAGGAGGTATGCGCATGTGTGAGTTTGTGTGTGTGTATATATATATATATATATATATATATATATGTGTGTGTGTGTGTGTGTGTGTCGGCGACTGCATATGTAAGTATGACACTGTAGGGGGTGGGGGTTAGTGTGTGTCCATGTATGTGCACATGTGTGTGTGTATGTGCATGAGGGGTTGTATTTGAGTGTGTGTTGACTGGTAGGTCACAGTAGGGAGAGGGGTTAGTGACAGGGCAGTTAGGTGTCTGTGTGTGTGTGTGTGTGTGTGTGTGTGTGTGTGTGTGTGTGTGTGTGTGTGTGTGTGTGTGCGTATGTGTGTGCATGAGGAGTTGTATATTGAAGCATATATGTGAGTGCGTGCGGTCTGGTAGGTCACAGTAGGGGGGGGTTAGTGACAGGGCAGTTAGGTGTGTGTGTATATGTGTGTGTGTGTGTATATGTGTGTGTGTGTGTGTGTGTGTGTGTGTGTGTGTGTGTGTGTGTGTAATGAATGTGTGAGTTTGTTTGGGGGGGATGGGCTGCATATACCCCTAGATTAATGACCAAAGCTTGCAACACTGTCCATGGGG
Source organism: Protopterus annectens (assembly GCF_019279795.1). Classification (NCBI taxonomy): domain Eukaryota; kingdom Metazoa; phylum Chordata; order Ceratodontiformes; family Protopteridae; genus Protopterus; species Protopterus annectens. The sequence goes on from NC_056728.1 coordinate 1,256,141,326, forward strand.
CACACTAGCCACCAGGGATAACTGTAGATCATCATGCTTTAGTGGCACTTAGGGTACAGGGAAACCACTGGGCAACAGGGAGAAATAACTCTTTCATCTCTTACTTTAATGGCCCTTAAACTTATTGTTGATTGGTGGGGGGAGTGAGCACTAGACACTAGGGAATAACTCTGAAGACATAAGTCATGGACACAACTACACACCAGTGATAACTCTGAAGATGTGGATTCCCAACTATCTTATTCCCTCTCATACTGCTTTGCACTATATTGATTTATAATCACAACTCTTCCTAATAGTACCTGTCTATTCCACATTACATGATTTTCTTTTACCAAATAAACTCCCATTTCTTATTTTGACTACATTTTTATACTCTAGCCTTTAATGCCTGCCTTTTCCTTATACTCTAGAGAAGATATCAGGACAACCTATCTCTTTTATGTTATAGAAAATACTTTGTCCCTTCCTATCCAGCTTTCAGAATCCACCATCACTGAATCTCCTACTGTCCTGTAACTTCTTGTTTCCTTCTTCATTGCTACTTCCCACTACCTGACATCTATAAAATACAGATTCCTTTACTAAATTATTCTAATCTTCAGCTTATCCTTTATTCTTCTACTCCTACTGTGCCATCTTTCATCCTACCATGACTCAATATCTCTCAATGGATCCCTACTGGATGAAGTTTTCAGAAACTTGAAACTGATATCGGTTAGACAATATTATCAAATTTCTGAAAACTTGAAGCTTTTGAATGGAAAGCATGGCACAGTGATTATTGGGAAATTTATAATTTTCCTCAATGTAGTGTAATCTCGAAGTTGCTATATATAATTTGCAGGGAGTGTGGGTGGTGCAGGGGGGCTTACCCCTTTACAAAAAAATGTAAAAAAAAAATTGTTGGTTTTTTTTAATGTTTGAGTTTTTGGAGACTTGATCATATCATTTCAACAATATGAATTTTGATTTTCTGAAAACTCAGTCAACTGACACAGATTCCTCTCAACATCTCTCCACCTCTGTCCCAACCACCTTTCCATACTTCCTCTTTACAATCTCCACACATTGCACCAAGCCTATTTAATACTGCACCCCCATCTTTTATTCCAAATTTATGCTGATTAATTGCACTTTAACTCAAACCAAACAAAATTTACTTCAAGAATCCTCTGCAAAAAACAAGTATACATAATTTCCCCACTATACTAAAAACCTTCTAGGAGGAGATATATACCCTAATCTTGGCCACACCTATCACAATGAACATAAAGATAATTCTTACCCACACACTTCTCTAACCTAACAACAGCCAGTCCCCAACCCTGGTGATCTAATTTTTGCTGCTATAAATGTTAGAAGTATAAGAAATAAAACTGCTGAACTACATTCCTGGATTACCCAACATAAGCCTGATATTCTCCCTGTAACTGAAACTTGGCTTAAACCCAGCATAAACAACTCTGTAGTTATACCTCCTGGCTATAATATCATCCATAATGACCGTATAAAGAGGAATGGTGGTGGTATTGCTTTAATATTTCCCAACACCTACCACATTCCTTTTACAGCAAGCCAACACCAAAATTCAGTTCAGCAGAGCTTCTTATTTCTTTCCTCAAAATAAACAATTATAAGCAAGGATGTCTTACTGTTCTTTACATCCCTCCTGGAAACAATACTGCTATACTGGAAAATATCCTACATTGGATATCCATAACATTTCCACGAGAAAAAATATTACTAGGTAATATGAATGTCAATTTGTTGGACATAAAATCTAACTCCCCGACATCTAGCATGAACTTATATGGTTTCACATAACTAATAGCCCCACAAATTAGAGCAAGACATCAAATTCTCCATTAGACTGGATCCTAGTATCAGACCCTATCAAATTCTCCAACACAGGTACAATGTCAGACTCTCTCAGTGATAATGTCAAAATCTATATGACTAGACATCTCACACATCCAGTTAAACAACATATTTATAAAACAACATGTATCCCTTCAGGTTTAACCCAGAAATTTTCATTATTACACTATCCTCTATTAACTGGAACTTACTAAAAATCCTCCCCTTAGACGATGCTGTAATTGAATTCAATACAACATTTCTAAATATCCTGAATAGCCTTGCAGCTCATGAAGGAAGACTAAAAACAAATAATGCAAGTTGTCTATTTAAAAAGAGTAGGATGCTAATGTAGGATAGAGAAAAAGCATGGAAAGAATGGCAAAAATATCAAACATATTAATGTCTTGAAAACTTAAGAATGCTTTGCAATACTTCTTTTGTTTGTTTGTGTCTTTCGGCTTTTCCCGGTTAGGGGTCACCACAGCGGAACTCCGGTCCGCTAATGATTGGTAGTGGATTTTTATGTACCGGGTTACTAGCCCTGATGCACAACCTTCAACGAAGGCACGCCCCATTCATGTATGCCTCCACAAAGAAGACGCTCTAGCTGAGAATCGAACGGGACAACATCTTGCTATGAGGCGACAATGCTACCGCAGCACCACCACCTCAATTCAATGCTTTGCAATCCTTCTAAAAAGCAAATAAATGAAGACAATAAACTACAGTGTAATAACTTTCAGAGCAATACTAAACACAACCATAAAAAAACTTTGGACATCCATTAAAGAAATCTTACATCTTGGCCAAAAATTCCATCCAAACCCCTCTCCCAATAACTCACCACTTGGAACTGCAATACAGTTCAAGTCTTATTTTATAGATAGTATAGCTTCTTTAACCCAGAATTCCTCAACATCTAATCCCAACCCTGCCCAATAGTCACATATTACCACATCCACTGTCACTTTCACACCTGTGCCTACATCTCTTATAAAGCTACTCTTAAACAAACTTAAACCGTGCTCTTCTTCAGCTGATAACCTTCCAAGTGAGTACCTAAAAATAGCAGCCAATAACATTGCCTATCCTGTCTCAATCCTTAAAAATAGGTCAGTCCAGGAATGTCACGTTCACTCTCTCTGAAAAAAGTCATACATCCCTCTGCACAAAGGAGGAAATTCAACAGACATTAATAATTTTAGACCTATAGCAAGCTCATCTCCTCTCAGCAAAATACTAGAAAAATGTTTCAAAAGTAATTGCTCGACTATCTCCTACAGGAAGAACAATCCCAACAAAACATGGTTTCCATCCTTCCCAAAGTACTAGCACTGCCCTTTTAACCTATATTGATACTGTCAATAAAGCTAGAGATAATGGCAAACTAGTCTCTTTCTTACTTTTGGATTTGTCTGAAGCCTTCAACACAGTTTGTCACAGCAAAAGTTCCACTTCAAATGTCTTCACTAGGTCCCTCTCTCTCTCTCTCTCTCTCAGCCCACCCTTCTGTAGTTCAAAAGCTACCTGTCCAATAGGTATCACTCAAGTAAAATGACATTCCACACTCTCTCCTTACCTCTCAGTCACCACCGGTGTACCACAAGGCTCTATCTCTGGTCCCCTCCACGTTAACATTTTCTCAACACCCTCTATACTTCACACAAGAGGCCACTCTAATACAATATGTGGATGATTTCACTCACATTTGCACTTCTAACAACATGGCAGACCTCCAAAAAATACTCAGGAAGCTTTAACAGCCACTGAAACATGACTTCATACCTCACAACTCATGCTCCACCCAACACAATCAAACTACTACTTTTTCCCCAAATCCTACTCTCATGAAAAAAAACAAAATTTAAAGTCCTCTCTCTTGATAATCCAACCACTGAAGTCACTTCTCATAGCAAACTGTTAGCTTTGGTAGTGGATGATAATCTTATATTTGACCTGCATATAATAAAATTGCAAAAGAAAAACACATAAAAAACTAAGGATGCTTTACAGAGCCAAATCTGTCTCACCAATGCAACTAAAACTACACTTGGCACTACTTATCTCCTCCCCCTCTTCTTTATGGCACTCCCATCCATACAAACCTCCAGACTTTACAAAAATTAAAACTTGAACAATGCTATAACAAAGTTATTAAATTTGTAGCACATAACCCTTTCAGAACCCACCACAGTATAGCACTGCAAAGCCTAAATTGGTTAGAACTACCACATCAACTAACATACACAACTTCTTACCACCTATAAAATTACCTGCCTGTTCCTACACAACTATGTTCCTAGTTGGTCATTGCAATCCAGTGACTAAAATCTTATCTGTTTACAAACAAGGTTGTGAAGCCCTGGAGCTCCTTACCTCTGTCCATCTGGTCTCTACCCTCTGTCCCATTTTTCAAAACCACTCTAAAAGACTTCTTAAGCTAAAATCTGCCTCTGTTCCAAACCAGGATAAACTATATCCCTGTATGTGAACAAGTACCTTTTCATTTATTATACCTCCTTATTCTCCCTTCTTCACTTACTTCCTTACTACTGTCTAATTCTCTTCCCTGACTTTGTCTAAATATAGAACAGGTCTGTTTTTCCCTCTCTTCATATGGCAATTCCTGTTTGTTTTAGACTAAATTACCTTTATCTCTACAAACTGTCTACAATTTTTCTAACTATTAAATGATTGTCATATACCTTGTACCCACTCTTAACCAATGTTTTCATATTATGTCTAATCTGTTACAGTTATTTAAACTGCAGATATTTTTGTTTTATTCTTGAAAATTGTAAAATTATTGTTCTTAAAATGTTTTGAAATAATTTGGAGCTTTACTTCCCAGGCCTCTGCTGATAATGCCTCTGCTGATAATGGGCTTCTACCCAGTCGGACTTTCCTGGTAATGAAATGTCAGTAAATAAATAAATAAAGGGAGACAAAGGCAAAATCAGTAGTTAGACAAAGACACACAGCTAAGAATGGATTTTAATTATTCCCCTTACAAACTTAGAAAGTCACTAGAATAATGCACTAGCATCCATTTACTGAAGGATAGGAAGTGTAAAACTCATGCCTAGTATAAATGGCTGAAATTTATCACCCATGATTTACCATGAAAGGAAAAATGCGACATCCAGAACATTCTGACAACACATGGGTGGGTATGGGTGTTGGTGTTTGTGTGTGTGTGTGTGTATTTTACTGTGTGTTATGTATGTGGAAGAGTGAATGAAAGAGTGCTAGTGTTAACACAATGCGTTAGCCACCATAAATATTTATTTATTTATTGCCATTTGATTAACTAGAGCAAGAAGTGGTGATTAGTGCTTGCAGTGATTAGTGGTGATTCAGAGACATTTCACTTAGCTGAAAATTAAGTCTTTCCTCACTGTGGCTAATGTGTCTCTGAATCTGATAGTACCATATACCAAACGCAGGGACTATTTACTGCAGCCCTTGTCTCTATGTGTGAAATTAATGAAAATAAACAAACAGAAAAATTATTACTGTATTTCATAAGGTATCCTTATAACAAGGCAAAATAAAACTTTCTAGAAGAACTGTGGTGTTGTGAAAATGCTCATATTTGGAACTTTGCAAATTGTTGGTATGTTCATAAGTTTAAATAATTTCAGAGCATCCATTGACACTGTTACCTTTTCATCATGTTTTAATTTTTGTTTTGCTTCCTGAAATTAATTTTACATTTTCTGAATGAAATTACCTTAAGCATAAACAAAGACAAAAATTACCTATAATAACTATTTGTAGCTATAGATATATGTAACACGTTAATCAAGACATTTCTCCTTTGGTTTATTTTGTTTACCTATATATGAAAATGCATCAATTTAGTATATACTTTAGTTATTCTTTTTTAAACTATTTTATTAAATATTTGCCTTCTTGAATTTTTGCTGTTTCATAAAAAGCTTTGTAATAAAGCATTGTAATAACAGTTGAGGTGAGTTGGAATAATTTTAACATTTACTTTTTTAAAGAACTGGAGGATGTGGTGTATTCAGATACAAAACAACCCAGGTGAAAATAATGTAACTTAGAAGAGTTGACAAAAAAAAAAAATGAAAAGTATTTGGCCAACACCATATTGGATATTTTGTGAGGTACACTTTTCAGGTGTATAGTTTGGGAAAACCTGAAAATTCAGCAGAAAGGAAAATTCTTATTCTCACAATTCATGTAAGTTGCATACCAAAGGTAGGTTGATTTATATCATAGTGAGAAAATGCAATTCAGAAACAGTTATGGATGCAGTGAAAATGACCTCATTATGAGCTGCATTGTTCCTAACACTAGTGCTGTCAGCCTGATGGTGGTAGCGTTTTCCCTGTAACCCACACATCGAGATGACATAGGCATCCCTTATACAGACACACACACAAACACCCACACACGTACATACATTCAGACACCCATGTAAACACACGCACACATATCCTAACACCTCCAGCCCCACATCTTTGCTGAACTTACCTGTGCCATAACTGCTCCCAATAGGAGCGAATAGGCCAACTATGTCTTTTGAAAGTGTTCACGTTTTCCTCCAACTGTGGAAAGTTACACAGCCAAGGAATTCTTTGAATAGCTCTGAAGTGTAAATGTGGAAGAACATGGTGGCTAATTAGCATTAGCAGCTCTCCTGGAATGCCACTTCAGAATGCAACTTGCCTAGCAGGACTACCATACATGCTGAGGCCTCAGCAATGGGAAACCTCAGATGTAAGAAGGTCTAAAGAGCACAAATGCTTACTATGAATGAGAAAGCAGCTAGGTTAAGGCTTCTTGCTTACCGCATTTATTTATGTAAGCATGTCCATATATATGCATGTATGTATGTATTTATTTAGTTATTTGCACATTTATTGAATGAGTAAATACTCTGGTCCTGTGGCCCTTTTCAGGCCTGATCTGGGAATAGACAGCACATGCTGAGGTTGTTCATAGGTAGGTACTAGGCTATCGGCCCAAGGGCCTAAGTAAGCTTAGCCAATAAGGTTCCCTGGCTTACGCCATCCAAGAAAGTTATATTTAACAAATATATATATATATATATATATATATATATATATATATATATATATATATAAAGTTATTTTTCTGTGCCCCTGTCGAGCAGAGCCACAGAAGTGATCCCAGAGATGTATTTCCTATATCCCATCCACTTATCCAGATTTTTCTTGAAGAGTGCTAATGAGAAACTTTGCTTGACATAGATGGGTAGCTTGTTCCAGAGTATGGAAAGTCTCTGGCACAGGAATCTATCCCTCCAGCATGTCCTATTTAGGTCACTAGAACATGTAGCTCAGAGGGATTGGGATTTCTTTATGTGTAGCATGTCCAACAGCTCTGGGTTTGACATAGCTTTATATGTTAGGTAGAGATCACCTCACAGTAGGTGATATGCTATGGAGTAAAGCTGGAGTTTTTTTAGACGGTCAGTGTAGGGCATTTGTTTTAGGCCAGTAATCCTCTTTGTGAGGTACTTCTGTGGCCTTTCCAGCTGCTGCAGATGTCTGTGAGGTACATTCCAAAAAGGGTGCTGTACTCTATAATGGGTCTAATGAGTGTTGAGTAGAGGGGAACAATGATCTGTTTTTTCCTAGATGAGAACCCTTTTGTGATGAGGTATGCCACATAGAAGGATTTCCCGACTACTGTGGCGATGTGATTATCAAAGGAGAGACTACTGTCCAGCTGGGTCCCCAGGTCTCTTATCACAAATTCAGCGTTAAGTAGACTGCCACCTATGTAGTAGTTCATGGGTACAGAGTTTTTACCAAAGGGGATGACAATGCACTTTTTGGCATTGAGCTTGAGGCCATGTCTCTGACACCAGGCACCTGTCTCAGCGAGGCCCTTCTGTAGGATGTCCACATCATTTGGGGACTCAACTATGGCTCCTAGTTTGCAGTCATCTGCGAACTTTGTTAGCCAAAGGCGTTCTGTGTTAGCCTGTACTTCAGAGAAGTAGATACCAAACAGTAGAGGTCCCAGGACTGAACCCTGTGGTACTGCACTTGTCACTGGTTTGAAGTCAGATTTGAGTCTGCAACAAATGAATGTTAATTATGAGTTAAGTTGATTAGAGTATCTTGATATGAAATGCACCAACAGTATGATTACTTAGTGGTATATAACTTGTAAACTAGATGTGTAATACACAACAATTATGTGCATACAAGCTTGTTACATAGTTCAAAAAGTAATTTGGTTTGCATATTACAGAGCTGTGAATAAGAGAAAGCTACTTAGACTGGGTAGAAGAAGGCACTGTGGTAAGCCTTTCTGAACAAAGTCTAGTATCCTAAATACATGGAAAACATGAGCTGTGTGGATATTTCCCTGCACCTGCCTTGTAATATGTTCAAATTATTTGGACAGCAAAGACACTGAAATAGGAGAATGGAAACAATTTGAAAATCCATCTTAATGAGTACTTGACCAACAAAGTCCAAAGGATGCAGTTAAAAGAAATTTGTTTTCTTAGATTAGTACTGTACCATATATCACATACCTGTCTAATAGAGCTCTCTGTTTTTCTTCCTACTGAATGCTGACAGAAGGCATATGAGTGAGTTCTGAAATATGTATTCATGTGATTTTTACTCAGAGGATGACCATAGTGGTACATGGGTAAAGAAGCCAGGTTATACCTTCACTGAGGGTGGAAATTGATGAGGTACTGTTCAGTGAGTCAGCTTTTACTTAAAGAGTCATCACTGTTTATTCTTCTTTTCATATAAACCCCTTTTCTAGGATATGATAGTTTGTTGGAAGAGATTATATTAAGTATTTGTTTGGGTGTCTGTGTATGTGACAGCTGTTCATGTTGCCAGACAAATTCCATATGTCAAACACTGTTGTTGTTGAACACATGTAGCTGAAAGTGTTTAAATACGATGTGCGTGACAATGAGACCAGTTCTGATTACTTACAATGTTTCCCTCTATTGTCATGTGCAGTAACTTGGAGCTAATATTAATAATTTGTACACTATCATAATTCATATCCTAAAGCTGACAGAAAATACTAACATAAGTTTTCCGGCATTATACAAAATGCATCTTTTAGGAGTATTAATTTCAAGTTATAAATCAATGGGAAAATAAAAACTCCCCGGGATTCATGAAGCTCGGCGCAAGGCCGGCGTAAGGCCTGCGCCGGCGGTGCAGTGAATAGCCGGCGCAGTAGCACCATATACATATTAATGAGAGTGCACCGGAATCACAGACACGTGCGTAGTGTACGTGAGCGAGCCCAGGTAGGATGCGTCTGGAGGCGTGTCTAAGCCGGCATGAGGTGAGCAACCTAATGTGCTGACAGCCACGGTCCGCCCACAATAGTAATGGCAGCAGCCAGGTCCCGTGCAGAATGAAATGCACAGACAGTATGCAACATAGTACCCGTCCCAAATTAACAGAGAAGCAAATACAAGCCACGAAGGCATAAGTGTACCCGTCCAAGGAGCAAAGGATACGCATAAGACCGCGTTCGTCCCGCAATGCACCGTCAGTGTTTACACTCAGAGAAGGTGTACAGCCGCATGTCAGCGCGCCGCACCGACATAGGAGCAGCTATTAAGGTCACCACCTGTCCCACTTTGGTTGGGGCAGTCTCTCCATGGCCAGTTGTGTCCCGAAAAAACGTATTAGAAATGGCTGATGTGCTACGATTGTAGGACACAATGATATCCCATATTTAATGTAATGGTAGCATGAATTGGTTATATCTGTAACAGAAATACCTAAATGACACAAGAAACAGAATAAGCAAGCAAATTGCCACAACAATAAGCTTATATTTAGGCAAACAAGTGAAGTTCTATGCTATATA
>NC_056728.1:1256195708-1256275708 GCF_019279795.1 Protopterus annectens
AATATTAATCAGTAAGCAGGCATGAAACTGGAAATGCAAAAATCAGTAGCAGGCAATGAAACTGGGAAAGTTTAATGATTTTGTTTGTCTCAAAGACTTGAATACAAAGTATATTCCCTCAGTTTGACAGTCAGTAGCTTTCATTTTTCTTGCCCACTTACTTGAACAATAATACAAAAATGAAATTTATTTTATGTGATGGGAGTGCTATGATTTAAGATATCTGCATATGGAACTCAACAGAAGTCACAAAACGTCCCATAATATGAAAATACTGAGGAGTGTGCTTTAACTGTACTTTAATTTTCATAATATCCTGGAATGTTATTTTTTGGATTATTGCATTATTTAGCTCTGTAGAGGTTATTGTACAATATTGGCTCATGTTAATCAGGATGCTACTAAACTTTGTATCAATCTTACTGGTTTTCATTTTGTAATGGTAAAATATATCATTATTCTTTGTATTACTGACACAAATCATAGTGGCAAAGGCACATCCAAAAAAGTCCAAAATAAATTCACCAAAGAGCTTTAAGCTTCAAATGTGCCAGAACATGCTCAGAACTACCATGATAACAATCACTTTCTTTTATACAAAGTTCAAATGAATCACAAGACTACAATCACTTCCTTCAGAAGTAAGCTCAAATAAATCACATGATGTTTGTACGCTGACTTTTTTTTAAATTATGATTCCTGGTTATATTACTTACCTAGCCATGGATGAGATATGATTTTTAAGAATAACTTTACTTGACAAATCAACATGCAGGCAAATGTTTGATTTTAGATACAGTGGATACCTATGTGTTGGTGGAGTGCAAGGAAGTCATGTTGTATGCTGTTGTTAAATTGTAATTATACAATGACCCGCCATTAATATTCCAAAACATGCATGCTGATTGGCTGGCGTAACCATTGTAAATCCCAAAATATACCAACGGAAAAAGGTCTGGTTGCCCAGACTTTTTTCCATTGGTATAAAGTGTCCAAAACATTTTTTTTTTTTAATTAATAAAAAAATAACAGAAAGGAAAAAAAAATGGAGCAACGGAGAGCTTCTTTTCTCCATTGCTTCCATTTCAAAGCATTCATTTACTAGGTATGCGTAGGAATGTAAGTCCCATACACAGACGCAGCACATCAACACAAGGAAGCAGTATACCACCACCGGCGGAAGAACAGTAATGTGCCGTTATACAAAGTCATTATTTAAGAAAAGTATTTTTTTTCTTAAATAATGTCATTGTATAATAGCAATAACTGACTCCGTGGTTGTGGTATATTGAAATTTACCCACAGTTGGCTTTAATCACTCGGGGTTCACCCTGGTGATTAAACCACGCCAGCCATGGGTAAATCTTCACTGTACGACACCACATCTTTGGTTATTGCTTAACTGAATGGTAAGAATGGTAGAATGCTAAATGACTGGCCAGTCAAAATGTGAGTGACCATGTGTTTGGGATGGCAAACATGGAGGGACTGTGAGTGATCATGTGTGGAAGTAAGTAAAAAGAATGTGAGTGTGAGATGTGTGATGTTTGTGAAAGTGTGCCTGTGTGCGACAGTGAATGAAAAGTAAGTGAATGGGAGGGTAGTGATAAAACAGAGCTGTAGTAGTCGTAATCATAGTCATTGTTCAGAAAGTGAATAGGAAAAGAAATCTGAATGCACATACAATAGCAGACCACACATAGCATGCAGTCAGCCAGCCTGACAAATTTAGTGTGTAAACACTGGAAGTCACCAAACTGACTTATGGAGATGGGAAGTATGTAGAATGGATCCACCTGTTATGAAAAAAAAATCCAGATGTTAAAACACCAGCTATTAGCAATCATGATAGTGAATGAAACAGTAAACATGAAATTTAATCAAAATAAATGCATTCAGCAGTGCCACAAAAGTCTCAGTATAAGCAGTGATGTATGAATGTTTATAAAAAAAACAACAGTAGGCAGGCAGTAGTGATATAAAGCTATAGAACACAAATGTATGAACGCATGAAAATTATGCAAAAAACAAAAAGACTGCATGGAGTAAACGAGCAGCAGAAATGGAATAGATAAATGCAGGGGCAACATATGGTGGTATATTAGACACATTAAGAATGATAGAGAAACACACACTGCAATCTTCATAGCAGTACAGTAAGAGGGTAGTTGATAACACATAATTGGCACTCAGTACAGATGAAATATTTTGGATTAGAATAACAGAGAAGAACCAAGTTACTTCAGACCAAGTAGAGATGCCATGATAGACATAAGGTGACCATGGGTGTGTACACTCAGTGAGCTAGGCTATGATGATCAATGGCATGGTGGTGGACAGTCATGCCAGATAAGAATACACTGCTGTATCACTCTGCTATATTTGAGGAGCTCTATCACTGCTTTTGTGATGGTTATAACCCACTCAGAGAAAGCTTATGGATGGCATCCACACCATCCTTTTCTGCTCCAAGTACCTCCTGAAAATCATTGACTGTGATGACAAGTTTAAGTAGTAACAGCAGTAGATGTGTTGCCATAATTCAATAACATTTTGTATCTTAGGGAGGTCAGCCAGCAGTTGATCATGGACATGCCAAAATGGTGTGGGATAGCTTGGTGGCTTTTAAATGCAGGCATGCATACATTGTCTGGTGCTATACAGTTTGAGCTTACCATACATAAATATTTTTTTCTGGAAAAATGTCAGTACTGAACACAGTTCATAAGTGACCTTCCCAGCAGTAGAGTGACCTCTTATTGTACATCTTCTTGTGGTTAGCAAGAGAGAGAGAGAGGCTGTCTTTCATCTGAAGAGTGAAGGAGGGGTCAGTACCACAGTGCCCAGTGAGTTGGTGTTCTGCATTTGCCTCAGGTGAAGATTGCAGCCATGGTGCTGTGCCCGGGGGAAGATGCAAAAGAATACCTTATGGGCAGCATTTAGCCCAAACTGCAACCTGATACACAGAATGCTGATGCTAAGTTTCTTTGCCAGCTTGAATAGCTTGTCAAACATCATAGGACATGCCACATTGCTCTTATACCAAAAAGTCAGAAGTCTGATAAAACAAATGAACACAGTAATTAGGACTGTCCATAAAGATCCATGCGATATAACAGAAGTAAACAGGATATATTACTGTGCAGCTAAATTAATAACTGATAAAGTTATACCACAAGATCACAGGGTAGTGAGGGAAAAGAAGGGGAGAAATCGAATGCCATCATGGAAGTATCGAATAGAGAAAACTATAAAGTAACTAAGACAAGAAGTGTCACTGTTAGAAGAATATAGAAGAGGGAACAGATCAACAAAAATACTAAGAAAGATAGGTGTGATAAAAGCAATGTGCAGTATTCGAACAGATCTGGATCTATCATGTACTATCACAAATAAACTAAAAATCTCAGCACAGGCGAAAAACTTAGAAGATATGCAAATAAATATAAAGGAAAAGTACAAAATAAGCAATTTATTGATGACCTAAAAAAGTTTTATAGTGAACTGGGAAACAAGGTAAAAGGAACTGAAAGACCTCGAAAAAAAGAAGAAATAGATAAATTTTAGAGAACTATATATGAAGATCCTGTGGAACATAACAAGGATGCTGAATGGATAGAAGAAGTAAAAGAAAGAATAAGAAGTTTAAAGGTACAGGATATGAAATGGGATGAAGTAACAGCCAGAGAGATTGAAACAAAGTTAAGAAAAGCCTCTAATTAGAAAACCGCAGGCCCAGATGCAGTACCTAACTTTTAGTTAAAAGTATTAACATCTTTGCACGAAGATTTAGTCATGAGTAAGAACTATTTATATGTGCTGGCTAACAACAGAAAAAATAATGCTTCTACATAAGAATGAACCTGCAAGCTACCCTAAAAATTATAAACCAATAACTTGACTTCTGATGACGTATAAACTATACACGGGAATTGATGCGGACAGGGTTTATAGTCATTTGGACGAAAACTCAATTATGGCAGTAGAACAAAAGGGCAATAAAAGAAAGTCATATGGAACAAAGGATCATTTGTTGTTAAATAAACTCATAGTGGAATGACTATAAAAAAGCATTTGATAGTATCCCACATTCATGGATAAAAGAGTGTTTAAAAATGTATAAGCTACACCCTACACTGATCGACTACATTACAGTAACCATGAAACAGTGGCAGACCACTCTGCAATTAAGCCATGAGAAAGGACAAATTATTATCCCAGGGATAAAAATTCAAATGGAGATATTCCAGGGTGACTCTCTGTTACCATTGCTATTCTGCTTTGCCCTTAACCTGTTAAGTTGTCTACTTAAAAGCTTAGGCCATGGCTATAATTTGGCTCCTAGAAAACAACACACTGTAAAGACTTCTCATCTTCTCTTTGTCAATGATTTAAAACTGTACAGCTCATCAGATGAGGAACTGAAGGCACAACTGCAAATTGTCAAAACTTTTTTCAGATGATAGAATGTCATTTGGTCCTGATAAATGTGCAAAAACAACCTTTAAATCAGGAAAACTGCAGCACAAGGAAAACATCAGTTTGCGACAAGAATGTGATATAACAGACCTTGAGCAAGATGGAGTATATAAATATTTTGGAATTGAAGGGTTAACAATAAAACCCAAATGCGAATAAAACTTAGTAAGGAATACTTTAGAAGACTTAAATTAATCCTGAAAACAGCACTGACATCTAGGAACAAAATTCAAGCTATAAACCAATTTGCTCTTCCTGTCCTAACTTACAGTTTTGGAGTGATTGAATGGCTGCAAAACATGTTGGATAGATTATATAGGAAAACAAGAAGGATGCTTCATGATCACCAAATGAGTTATAAAAATCAGTGCATACAAAGATTATATTATTCCCCGTTCCAAAGGGGGGATGGGCCTCCTTGAAACTGATTACATGTATAGATCTGCAATCGTGGGACTCCACGCATATCTGCTGATCTCACAAGACCCAAATGTAGTGAAAGTTTTGAAACCTGAATGAATCTAAGATGACTTCTCTGCTTAGTCTAGCAGAAGCATATCAGCATCAAGCAGGAATGGAAATCAAACCAGAAATAGATAAAAATCAGGCAGCAACTGAAAGTGCCAAAAAAAACAAAAGAAAGAATATAAGGTGAAGGACCAGATGAGAAGGCAAGAAATGTGGAAAATGCATAATTATAGTTGCAAGTATAGACAAACTTCTGGAAGAACCTCATGTTGATCAGAAACGAATGCAGGAATAGTTAAGGACAGGTTATTTCAAACCAAGAGATGAAAGGTTAATATTGGTGGTCCAAGATAGTGGGCTACGTACATGCTGGTTTACAAAGTCCATTGAACATGTGGGAGAAACAGACAAATATAGGTTTTGTAAAACCAAATTGGAAACAGCTGCACACCTCGTTGCTGGTTGTGGCATACTAATGGCAGAAGGACTGTATACTTAATAATGTGGCAAGACTGTTACACTGGGGATTGTGCCAACATAATGGTATTAAAGTGGCTGAAAAACACTGGAAACATGACCCACAAAGCATATATAAAATGATAAAGGTTACATCACATGGGATTACCCATTGCCAACAGTTCAAAAGACAGATGCTAGAAAACTGGATATAGTGGTCCATGAAAAGAAGTACAAAAGTAGCATCAATCATTGAAACTGCCACACCCAGTGACTACAGTGTCTTGCGTAAGGAGAGACACAAAGACATAACAGATCAGGTTCTGTAGGCAGAAACAAGAGCAATGTGGAAGAAAGATTCCCAGATGGTTCCAGTAATAGTAGGAGAAACGAGTGTTATAAAAAGAATCTACAGTCATATTTAAATACGTTACCAATACATGTGACCCCATACGAATTGCAGAAAATGTCATTACTGGGCACATTCTGGGTGCTGCGAAGAGCACTTTTGGCTAGCAATACTAATTTCATGAACTTTAATCGTACTTTGAGTTAGGAATGGAGCCCATTCCTGTCATGGTATTAGAAACCCAAAAGATTTGGAGAAATTAAAGAGAGAGAAACCTCTTCTGCCTCATAAAGGATACCAGGAGTGCCAGATACGTCTTGGCATTGACCCCCCATCTCCAGGCCATGCAGAGAAGTTGTCAGTGTCACTTGTTGTGTTCAAGTGAGTGACAGTAATGTTGCTATTCTGGTCATCAGACAGCTTTGGCTGAAAGTAGCCATTTTTTGGTGAGGAAGGTTAGTGTGAACCTCCTGCAATGACCCCTCTTCCTTCACTGCCTAGTGATGCACTGTCCCTATTACATGTGGATGGTAGGTGCTGGGACATCTCTTCATCAAGCTGCAATGTGAATGCCAGTTTTACATGGCGGGGTGGATCATTTGTTGTTGCAGTTGCTGCACGTATGCAAGCAACTGCCCCTGACATGTGCTTACCTGCAGCATCTTGAGCACAGTAGTGAGGATAGCCTTCTGCAGCCTGTGTCCGGTATCCATTCCTATTGTGATTGTTCTGCCATAGCATGTCAGTAAACCTCTTCACATAAGTTAGTAGCACCTTCCCTATGCTGCCTGCTCCTTTACATATAAATATATTTGAACTGCTAAGCATTGATTACCTTTCTGGGAAAGTGTACTGAGGTATATGTCTATTTAGATAGGACTGTCCCAGTCAATAAAATTTGCTTAGGCTGTATCACTTTACATTTCTGGGTGCATGTGTGTGTGTGCATGCGTGTCTCTGTTTAAGGCTACTGTTCCTTTAAGGCAAACATCTGCAAGTGCCTTTTGCCAGTTTCCAAGGTGCACACTGGGATATCTTACAATGGTTACACTCATATTATCAAATTTTGTGAGATTTATTTCTCCCAGGTGACAAGGGTTAACCTAGCATCCCCAGTACAGGAGGAGTCAGACAAGACAGGGAAGAGAAGCAGTGAGGGGCATGGACCACTTGCCTTTCCCATGGGGAGGGAGGGAGAGGTTGCAAGCACTTGGGGACCTAATGAGCAGTGTTATCTTCTAGATGGAGACTGGGAAGCCCACTACACATACCTGTGGGGGGCAAGGTTGCCTGGAGGGAATGCCTCTTGTGGAAGTGATAATTATTTTAGGCAACAAAGACTTGTCAGAAGTTTTAGGAGATAAGCCTGTGTTCACCTGCAAAAGTATGAATAATTTGAAGTCTATATTAGAAAAGTCAAAAGTATCAGAAAACAACACAGGCTCTGTTTATGGGACTTTTTAGTGTAATAATTGTAAGTTTTGTAGTTATGTCTTTGATGCATCAAACAGTTACATTAAAAGTTTTAAAGAAGCAGTTTGAGCTAAAGATCATTTTACTTGTAATTCATGTAGGATAGTGTATTTAGCCTCTTGTGAAACATGTAAAAGTTCTTACATAGGAAAACAATAAGAAAGCTTTCCAAGATAATATATGAACATATTACTGCTATTAAGAAACAGGATTACAATAATGCTTTGGCAAAACTTGTCAGTGAATGCATTGATTTTAAAAAGTCTACATTCTTGATGGATTCATAGGGGATTGCAATACACATTTAGACTGTAAAGAGACGGAATGTCAAATTAAGTTTGCAGTGGATAAAAAAAATTGGATGAATGAGTGCATTAATATCAAATGTTTTTAACAGCGCAGAGACTGTAAAAACAAGTCAAATATTATCATACGTTTTTTATGTATTTTTCATTTTTTTACTAATATAAAGATACCATGGATAATATAATGTTGATTAAGGCACATTAAATCAAAAATAAGTTGGTTTGTTGATAATTAATTATTCTCATTGGCAGTGTTTAGTCATGTGATTCAACATTTTTGTGCAGAAAGGAAAGAGGAGTAGTTTTATTCATTCTGATGAAGTGCTAGTTGAATAAAGAACAAAAGTGCTAAATTATCTTAGTTAATACTGTACATAGCATAATATGTACTAATCTGTTAAATGTTTGTAATATCATCGGCATCTATTTGTACCTTTTTGACTGCATTCAATAGGGCTATGCCTTGAACTGGTAAACTGTCATTGGCGCTCTACCCCAGTAAACAAGCAACTGTATATAAATAAAAAAAAAATACAGACACATAAAGGACAAAGCCAAAGAACTAAATGTTAAAAGGCAATTATAAAAGTGTTTTTTTTTTTTTTTTTTTAAGAAAGTAACTGGGAACACTGTCCACTCTCTCTTCCATGCATATTCTACCTCGGAGAGAAAAAATTTGGAATGATATGGTGAAATTCTTAATGTGGTAAATTTACCCCTAATTAAAATCCCACACACGCTGCATGTCAAAGTCTCCCACTTTATATTGCAATTCCTGTTCGTAGTATATTAAGTTAGCCTTAATTCTCTAAACTGCCTAAAATTTCTCTAAATATTAAATCATTCTCATACACACACACACACACACACACATATATATGTATGTGTATATATATATATATATATATATAGAGAGAGAGAGAGTGTGCAACACACATACATATCTCAAAGGAAAATAAGGAAAAAGAAAAGGTAGCAAGGGAAGGAATGAGGGGTAGGAAAGAGATCATGGCTGAAATATGTGGGCAATCACTTATGAATTTATTTTATAATGCTGCTCACTTATTTCAGCCAGCCATAATTACTTGAATGTGTCCTTTATAAAATGGACTAATTGCTAAGCTGCCATAGCAGCAACATTCATGACCAGTAAGTATTTCAACAGTTACCTGACCCTTCCCACCAAATGTACAAGGTGTTCTTGTTAGCATCTATTGCAGAAGCTGTGATGTGCTAGAAATTTTCCAATTCATTATTAATAAATGTAGTCTTGTATGAAACTATTGCAGTGCTAACTTAATGCAAAACATACAGATATTTCTTCCTTAATTAAATACCTTTCTGACTGCTTACGTAATCAAATGTACAAAATTCAAACACTGGCAACTGCAGCAGCATTGTGCAGCTATAACTATGATGCGCATTGCAAGGATGATTATAACTGAGTTTCTTATCATAACCAGCTCACTATGTGTTTAAAACACGAATGCCAAAAGATTCACCTTAGGACTGAAACTCAAGATGTAAATCTCCATGTCAAAATCATGGTATTATAAAGGGTTATCACAGATGACACAATCATAATTCTTTGTAGTACGTGGAGTTTTATCTGCTCCAAGTATTACAAATTACAGAGAAAAAAGTGTAGGGATATGAAATGTTTTACTACCTTTCACAATTCTTGAAATAATATAAAGCATTTAGCAGTGTCAAACAGGCAGCATGCAAACTGAGTTCTCCTTTGTTGAACTCATGGCTTTAATGCTGTGTGATACTTTGTTCTGCCACATTTTTGGTGGCATAGTGATGTTCTAACAGCTTTTAAAAAGCGTCCTGCTTTCTACTGCTTTCATTTGCTTGTATGAATTGTCTAATCGTAGTCCCTAGTGTAAGCTCTGATCTTAACAGCATTTAGGTGTGCATAACAATGTTCTGTTAGATAGCCCTAAGTGTTGCTAAGATTGGGTCTCACATAATAGATATGCTTAACCAGTTTATTCTTTTTCTTGATTTGCAGCATAATCGTGGCTTTCTGCACATTACTAGGCAGCTGTTTATAAGAATTGCAAAGTACAAGTTTGCCATGACCTCCACATTGTCTTTCCACACCTAGTAGGTTTATATATATATATATAATGCAATATTAATATGATATTGCATTAATATTGATGTAATCATACTTATGAAGAACTTGGCCTTCACTCCTCATCATCTGCCACCCACTGGGCATGCTAGTGGGAGTATTGTCATTGCAGGTCATCAAAACAATGGTTATCCTGCTCCCCTATTCTTGACATTCCAGTTAGATCTGATATTTCATTACCAAGATCCATCCAGATGTATATCTTCTTGAGGGTTCCACCAGCAATACTCTCTAGTCTGGCAAATTAGATCCTGTAATACAGGTAGAGAAAGGGTTTGGTTTATTTCTCAACCAGCTTAGAGCCCTGGCAGTGGCAGCTGGTGATGTCAAATTAAAGGGGGGCTGCAGGAGACAGCTAAATGGGTGGGGCCAATGGGAAGGGGTGTGGCCAACCAGAAAGGGGTGGAGCTATGATCAAAAACACATCAACTGGAACTTTAATTAAATACGCTGCCCTGGGTGCCAAACTGTCATTACGAGAGTCAAATCAAGACAAAATGAAGTGTAGAAGAAAAAATATTTCAATGCATTGGCTACATGACAGCTTACTTAATATCTAGATGGAAACAAAAAGGTTGTGAGGCATGAAAATATAAATTACTTTTTAAATACATTACTGGAATACTAGTCAAAATCAAGTATAAAAAAGCTTCTCCTTGCACTGCAGTTCTAATTATAACTTATATTCAGCTTTATAAAAGTACAAGTAACATGCTTAAAGTAGAAATCTCTGTGAAATCCCCACTATCTACTTGTTTCATGGGAAAAACATGATCAAAGTAAAAAATGAACAGCAAACAAGAAACAAGCTCAAGATACATTGCTTAAAGAATTACTGCAAAAGTTATGGATCACATATGATAGACTGGCATTTTGTTTAGCTGATGGGTAAAGCCTGCAAAGATGACTGCAAATATCCAACAAATGTAATGAGCTTCTGAAAATACTGTAATCCTGTCCTTTATTACAAATACTGTCATATGCATTTCAATACCTAAGGCTTGTACATTATCTAGTTATGTAAATATTCTCATGGCAACAACAAAAAGGCTTTCAATGTTGGTAATTATTTAACAGTATGCTTATTAAAGGTTACTTGCATCTTACAATCTCAGACAAGCTTACCCGATGGTCATTAAAGCATTGCTACTTAAACACAAAGCAACAGGGCACTGCGACAGCATGCATTTTCTGAATAATAAGAAGCATAAATCAACAGTATAAAAAATATGACAGAAAACCAGAACATTCTGCAAAATCAAAGACAGATGAAAAGCCACTGTACATTTGTCTACCTTGGATGGGGGGATACTCTGCACACATATGCTGCATAACTGCTCCTTGCCTTGCTTGGACACATCCAGAGTCACTACATGGGGGAGTGGGGTGCAACAAGTATGTCACAATTTAAAATGTCTCTGGGTGATGGTGATGGCTCTGACACTCATACCTCTCAACCTCAGAGCAAGAAATCTGGACAAAGCCATACATGAAAGTGGGACACAGGCCCAAAAATAAGGACAATTTTTAAATATTGCTCTTATAAACTTAAAAAGATAATAGACTAGTAGTAGGTCTTGCATTAGTATGAATTTTCTGAAGGGTATGAAATCTGAAACTCAAATGTCTGCCATTATTTTCTAACTTCAATATTTAATGATTTGCCACTAATTTGGCAGAAAACCACAATTTTATGAAAAACAGACCAAAAATGTGATGCAAAAATATAAAATTGCCACACAATACAGCTGGGAACCTGTCAACGAAGGGACACCTTTTTAATATCAGAACTGTTAACTTGAGCAGCTGACAAAATAAGTGCATCTACATGCATTTCTGAAATAAAAGTAATCTATAACTCTGATCATTACAGTTATTTATAATTGAAAACCCTCCACATTTTCTTCCAAAATTGCCATTTTGCGGAGGGGTTATTAGGGGGAGAGCAACATTTTGAGCCAAAATTGGGGACAGTTGATGGTTGAGGAGGTTTGGATATTCCTAATTCTATAAAGCAATTTATTTGTACGTACCTCTCAACCTCTTAATGCAGGAAATCTGGACAAGGGCAAATAAATATATTGGGGGAACATACAAACAGTACTAAAAACTGCACTTTTATAAACTTAAGACAGTTGATAGAATAACAGATCTTCCTTTAGCATGCATTTTTCTGAAGGTTATAACGTCTGAAACTTAATGTCTGTCATTATTTAGTGACTTCATTCCTAAATGATTTGCCAGAAAACCACAACTTTTATGAGGAACAAACCAAAAAAAAAAAAGAAGCAAAAATCTGTTCATTCTGCAAAAATCTGGACAGTTGAGAGGTATAGTTCAGCTGGGGCTGTCTGAGTTTGCTGCCCTTCCTCCCCTCACAAAATCATGGTTGAATGGAGCTTCCCCCCTGCTGCCATTCCAATGTCCCATTCCTTGGTTATTTCACCCCAATTTCACCCCATTTACCATAAACACTGTAATGTGCATATTGCTTTACTTCTGTGATGATTTGGATTTCATTTAAAAGTTTTATTTTGTATTTTACAGCACAGAACCTAATAAATATCTGCTAAACAAAGCAATGTAGTCTCACAATGAAAATATACTTAGCATTAAATCTTCTCTGCACTTGAAACCCACATTCATTGAGACAGCATTGAAACCCACATTCAAAGAAAATACATTTGGCCAGTGGCAGATAAAGATTAACTTTGGGCTGTTTTCAAATTATAGGCCCCTTGAACACGAAACATATACATGCTCTTTGATACACCTTCCTGATTGTATTAAATTATATTCCCTGTACAATACAGTACAGTTGTAAGACAGCATTTTAAATTTATTGTTTTGAACATTTTTCCAGTAAACAATGAAACAAAATGCATGCACCAATAATGACAAATCTGCCCAATTCAGAACATTTCCATCATAAAAGTCTACTCAGACTTCTACAGTCCACTAGTATCAGTAAATATGCACAATCTCTGAAGAAGTAAAAGTCATCTAAATAATTCCACATTAAAGAAATCTGTAACTAATGAAGAGGTTGCTGCTAGCAAACAACTTTATATGTCATTGTTTCATCTACAAATAAAGTGGTTGTTGCCCTTGAGGAATAAATTGCCCATGTTGCATTAAAAAAATGATAAGCTAGTAATACCGCAGTAGGGAATAGATGGCAAACAGGTTCATAGTTACTAGGTATCTTCGCCAAAAAGGACTGCAGTATCCACCCCATTTACAACACAGTACAGTATCAGCAATGCATCTACCTACTGTGGGAGTAGAACCCACAGCATTCTGCATCAAAAGCAAGTACACTACCTTTTGTGCTATTAACAATACAAGTAGACTCACCCATAAGCGGTACTAAACTTTTGTTCCCCTGCAGCTCTCAGCTCCTTGTAAAATCTACTCGACACTCCACTGTATCTCTGAACTTTGAAGCACAAGAAATTTGGAAAAAGCCAAAATTTATTGGGGGGGGGGGGACAAAAGCTCAGAAACCAGGGACACATTTTAAACATTGCTTGTATAATGTTGGAAAGTTGCTACAATAAAATGCTATGTTGCCACCATACATTTCACTGCCAAGTCTTGAACCCAGGGGAACCCTGTGCAAAACAGTCAGACCAAAATACCACTATGCCATATCAGCTGTTTTGTGAAAGAGAGGAAGACTGAGACCTAAATGACTACCATTTAGTGAATTCAGTTCTCACCATAGCTGTCAACCTCTTAGCACAAAACACCTGAACAAAGCCAATATCGGGGGAATACAGCCCCCAAACATATTCAGTGAATTCAGTTCTCATCATACCTCTCAACCTCCTAGCAAAAAACACATGGACAAAGCCAGTAATGGGGAAATACAGCCCCCAAACATATTCAGTGAATTTAGTTCTCACCATAGCTCTCAACCTTAGCACAAAAAACCTAGATGAAGCCAATAATGGGGGAATACAGTCCCATAAATAAGGACAAATTTCAAATATCCATGTTATAAACTTAGAAAATTGCTAGAATAAAAGGTTGTGTACTTTCTGAAGAATATGAAGTTTGAAATTCAAATGCCTATTATTTTTATTTAACATTTGTTAACCAGGAAAGTCTGACTTGGAACAAAAGCCAATTTTCAGCAGAGCGAAACACTCCAGACACATGGGAAAACATGCAGACTCCACACAGAAAGCACCCCAGCCAAGAATCAAACAAGAGAACCTGTAGCTGTCAGGCAACAATGCTACCAGTGCACCACTGCACTACTATCTTTGCCAGCAACAACAAACATACAGAAACCACAGATTTTATGAGGAACAGAAAAATATGATGCAAAAACCTGCATATTTTTTTACAAATGGTGGTGGGTAGGGAATTCAGGCCCTTACTACCTGCACCCAAGGTACATGGTTCAAGCCTGAGTATTCTCTACCCTCCACCATCTGTTCTCTCTAGCCACCAGTATGTAGCAACTGGGGCATTACACACACACACACACACACACACACACACACACACACACACACACACACACACACACTACCTTCAGCAGATATAAGTCCTCATCCTCTGCAGCAGATCCAAGTCCTCGTCCTCTGCAGTAGATCCATTCCTCCAAGGCAGCTAAGTCCTTGTCCTCTGCAGTAGATCTATTCCTCCATGGCAGCTAAGTCCTTGTCCTCCATAGCAGCCTGAATCCAACTTCTGCAGCAGCCTGATCACCTCTCTGTCCTCCATAGCAGCCCACGCAGGCTGTTCTGGTTTCTACATGAATAGGCTGGAGCCTGCGGGCGATGCAGTCTGGTGTTTCTCTGGTCTATGCGATCGTCACCGCACAGACTTCTGGGCTGGCAGGGCAGATTTCCCTTCCTTCCCTATCTGGACTACCTAACACAGCAGTCTGGAGTTCAGGAACTAAGCGCACATGCGTGGAGTTCTGGGACTCGTGAATTTTTTTTAAAATTCTATTTACTTTCTACAGTGGGGGGGGGGGGATCGCAATTTATTTTTCTTTTTGCTTAGTCCTATATTACAAGCTGCCCCTGGAGCCCTGCCATGAGCACTCATAGTAAAGGTTATCTACTTACCAGAGTTCAAAACAGAATGATACCATATTATGAAAATGAGACTCCTACAGTATATGAATCACTCAGTGCAAGGTGATTTCTGTCATTCTGACCTGAAGCAGGTGGTACTTGTACCTGCTCTGTGCCTGAAAGCTCATACATATGCAGAATGAATGTGTATTCACAAGCCTCTCACCACTCATTCATCGCAGTATGGTGTTACTCACAACATTTCAGATGCTCACACATGTCCATATTAATGTGATTCATAGGCAATTCATCATGAATAAATCTAAGTGTAACTTTCTTGGTGTTGTCATTTTGTGTTATGTTGGATGCCACATTTCTCCAAAGATTGACAGAAAACCGTAATTAAAAATGATAATTTAAAACAGTTACACAAGATCAGACTAGAAGAAGCAGTTTGATAACACTGTTGATTATTGAAAAAAGAAATTCAAGAATAGCCTTTAAAATACAGTAGGTGTAACTTTGTTGTTGAAATATAGTAAGTACAAAGTGTAGAGACACTACTGGGTAGATGTGACATTTCATATACTTTACTTATAAATTAATGCCCTTATTTATTCCAGGTTCTGGTAGCTGACAATGGCAATGCACTGGACGAGGTTCCATACACATTTGTTGCATTTCCTGAAGTGAATCAAAGAGGACATATACTTTTACCTTCTCTCCACCACATTTTCAGAGGCGTAAACTGCAGTCTCACAAATAAACTACTTCTTATGCAAAAGCAATGGAAAAACAACTTCTTGTTTACAAAGATAACACATATTAGCTCCATAACAATTTGCAGTAGTACTTCATGCAAGTATTGATTAAAACAGATACACCATTCTGCTGCAGCTCACTCAGAGCTGGGTTACAGTACTAATTAATAAATCTGGTATTTGTAGGGAAGGCATCATACATGAATCAAGATTATAGTGGAGTATATACTTTTGTTGCCTTTGTGAATGTCTGGCATGTCTTCTAGTGCAATTTTTTGACATGTATATTTTATTTGTATAAGAATTTTGTTGTAAACTATTATTAATTACCATGTACCTTGGAGCTCTTCTCCCAGGGCTTCTGCTGAAAATGGGATCCTAGGACCACAGTTAGACTTTCCCGGAAAACAAATGTCAAATAAATAAATACATACATACGTACATACATGCATACAGCATTAAGAAACAAGGCACAAAAGAGATAACTTCACTGCTGATGAAAATCATATCCTCATGGATATGCTTAAGACAAATGGAAACAGTCTTTTTGGAAAAAGGGATCCAAGATAAGCAGAGTAAGCTAAGGTGTGGAATCAAGTACTTTCTGATATAAATGCAATAAGAGAAGAAACCGTACTCTGGCACAGTTGGGAAAAAGAGTTAAAGGTAGGGTGTCCTATCCCTAGATTAAGAGAAAGCAGAATGCAGCTGCACTTAGTACCACAGGTGCTGGGATGTCAATTGTCCAAAGTGTAACACCTAATGAGGAGTACCTGCTGCTACTATGAGAGGATGACAATTACAGAGGATGAGGGTAAAGGATTTATTCAGGGTGATGTGTATACTGGTAGCTTGGGATGCCTGCATCATACATGCACAGTTGGTATAGAAGGCCACTGATACATAGATACATACAAACATACTTACAGATATTTCAGGTGCAAGCAATAATGCCCTTCTAGCCTGCAAATATACCAGAACAGCCATTGTGATATACGTGAAGAAGATGTTTCTAAAAATGCTAAAGTAGTGCTGGCATTAATATAATTAAATTCTATTCCATATGTCAGCTGCTCTCTCAGGGAAAAAGTTATTACATTGTTTATTCTTGTATAATTTCCTATGCAGGTTGTCTGATGATTCTCTACTACTCTTTGATAACTCCAAACATTCCCAGAGGTAGTTGTCCCTAAATGCCCTATATACCTGAATAAGGCCTCCTCTTAAATATCTGTATGAGACACTGTACAAGTTCAGACATTTTAGTCTTTCATAATAACTTAAATTTTCTCATCCATGGATGCCCTTCGTATATTTGCACCGTACTCTTTCCAATTTCCTCATGCTTGTTTTCTTATAAGGTTTCCCATGTTTTTATTCCATATTCAAGTTTAGGTCTACTGTAACTGAAAAAAAACAAAGACTTTATCATTTCTGATTTCTTAGACTTTATAAATCTTTTACACAATGAAAAAGATAGATTTGAAAGATTAATGGTCCCAAGACAGAGCTCTGTGGGACACCTTGACTACAACCTCAAATTTCACCTGTCCAATTGCTGTATGATACTTGCCATGTCCTATTTGCAAGCTATGTAGGTATCCAACTAATAAAGAGTATATTAATACCTAGTTGTTCTAATTTATTGATTGTTTTGTGTATGACCCTATCAAATGCTGAAGTTAAGTCTATATAAATAACATCACAGCACAAGTTTTCATTCACAGTGTTATTAAATTGTTATAGAGCATCATGTTACAGGTGGTAATAGATCTGTTTTAAACATATGCATACTGATATATGATGGTTTCAAATTCCAGTTCTGACAATAGTCTATCAAATATAACTATCTCTATTATTTTAAACAATAAAAAAGTAAACGTATGGGTCTGTATCACTGGGTTTGTCCTACTTGCTTTCCCCTTAAAGCTAGGTTTAAAAAGAGCATGACTCCAAGCTAGAAGAATCTCCCATATTTTTTATTTAACATTTGTTGACCGGGAATGTCCGACTAGGTTCCACAGAGCCTGTTTTCAGCGGAGGCCCGGGGAGAAATGCTCCATATTTATACGAGCTAGTGAATAACATTTATAATGATACTGTAAATTCATGCCAAAATGTTCTCAGTTCATTATTACTGATTCTGTCTCATCCCCGTGCTTTGTTTTGGTCCAGTCTGCGTAATTTTTTTTAATATATTCTAATTTATACCTCAGTATCTGAGATTATCTTGATGTTACTAGGACAATTTATCACTCTCCTTGTGGACCCAAACTGTTCTGCATAAGATTTTGTAAATATATCTATAATCTTTTGAGTCTGGGAATTAAGTTTAGAATCTACACACAGTTTATCAGTTTGTGCATCTTTACTCCTTCTACATCTTATGTATCTATACAATGGTTTCCTATTATGCACAATATCTTTACAGAAATCATCATGTTTTTCTCAATCTAGTCTCACACTATGTTTAATTTGTCTGTCCAGTTTGTTTATTTCATTTTTCAAAGTTGTGTTCAACCTATTTTTCATTTCTTATATGCCTTGTCTCTCACCTTGATCAAGTATCTTGTTCTTATGGAAATATATCCTCCTGATGTTGTGTGTCTAGATCCTGATGTTAAACACTTTTTTACATTTTTTTGGCATTCAGATAATTTTTTCTTTCAAAACCTGCCACATTCCTTCTGCAGTTTTTTTTCCACTGCAGGCATTACTCCCATTAGTTTTACATATTGACTGCTGTTGTGCAGTATGTTGTATTTGGGTATCTATTCCTAAATATAGTGAATGAAATGTTTCTTCATCAGATACTTATCAGTAGCACCACAGAAACACACAGTACATGGTTCTTATATGGCACAAGGTACCTACAGACATCATTAACTATAACCTGTATTGTTTCTTTGTTCACAGGTGCAGCACCAGAAGCAATCGCAAGCTGTGGTACTCCACAGCAAGTTTATGTCGATAGCAGAATGTCTGTTGACAATGATAGAATTAATGTTATAGTCATGACACAGCCTCAGGACAATGGCATATAGTCTGAAAGTCTACTGCCATGTTTCTCCTCCCTCAGACAGGTTGATAACTCCATAATTATGGAGGCAGACAAACAGATAGTGCATCATGAGGAAATGCCATAACCAAAAAGAGGTTTAGGGATAAAATCACCTCATAGCTCAATGCCTCATTCCTGTAGAGAAAATGAACATCTGGCAGAAGACAAAATATCTGAAGTTTCATTACCCACTGTGCAGTTTGCAAATAGGGGTGCTAGTCAAAAACATAAATCATAGCTGACTCCAGAGACATGCAAGACTTTGTTGAAACAGCACGAGATGTCTCATGAAATAATTCAGGCAGAAGCTACTGCCACAGAGAACCGGGTAGACATTAACATGATGCATAGTGTACATGAGGTAATTCACCAGTACATAGGAATGCTGGGGGCCAGGGACAGTGTATAATGGCCCTCATGTAGAGCTTTCTTGCTCACACAACTACTCTTGGAAAAACATATCAATAATTAGCATTAGCCACTCTCCCAGACTGCTGCTTAAAATGCAGCTTCCCTACTGATACTACTGCCTGTGCTAAAACACCCTTGGGGGAAACCTCAGAAGTTTAGCAGTCTGTGAAACAGAAATTTTCTGATGTATGGTATGATATAGGGAAATATTGCCAGCCCAGCTATCAGGAATTGTGCAAATAATTCTATGTCATTGTGAATATTGATATAATTTATACAGAACTGTATGTTATGTACTGAGCTAAATGTAACCACAGCATGCCCTGCTGACTTAGAACAGAAATGCATATAAACTATAAACCTGTGCAAATGTATGTTTTAACAGTAGAAACTAGAACATCAAAGGGTTAACTTGCAAAACTTAAGAAGAGTTGAGGTTAAGTAAATTTATAGCCGGGCCATAAACAAGAGAAGTTATCTCTCAGTTTCAGTGTAGCAGTCACAATGTCTAGAGCTAGAAGTTTTTTTGTACTGTCTAGGAGAGAAGTGATTACTAGGTTTAAAATATAGAAGTGTTTTATGACTTTCAGGATCTGCCAACATCTGAGAGATATGTATTTTTCACACAGAGATCATAAATTCTGTTAGTTTCTGTTTTAGCCTGTGAATTGAAGTCAGGTGACAAACAGTAATGTCATCCAAGCTAACTCAGCAGTAATTTGATATTAATTTAATAACTCTCTCAGAGAGACCTGGCTTTTTGTATTTTGTCTTGGACCTATCAAGAATATCCACTCATCACCATCTGCACTTGCCTTGCTGTAAGTAAGATTTAGGGCATAGTATCTCTTTTAGATATAGGTAGGAATATAGCAAAGCTTAGTTTATATGTTTTCTGTATTTGAGACTGTCCTGCAATGTTGTTTTAAAATACTTCCTGTGATTTTGAACTCTGAAGTCACTGTGTTGATTTACTGAGTACCATCTTGTTCTTTTACTATTATTTTTGTGGCTGGTGTTTGTGACATATTTAAGCTCTGAGAGTACTTGCATATGTATTTGGTGACACTGTACAGGCCACTCCTAAATAGCCTTGCATGTCTAGGCCAGACTACCATTTGGATTATAGTCACATTACACAGTAGGATTGGACACCCTTGGGTAAGGGCCTTATAGTAGCTGATAAGGGTGGATGGTGGCAACTGGAGTTACCTTGTAGTCTGGGCAGAAGGGGGGCATTACTAGTAAACCTGTGACAGTCTTTCCCAGGTGTGTGTGTGTTTGTGTATAAATCAAATCTCAAAGTGTGTGTGTGTGTGTGTGTGTGTGTGTGTGTGTGTGTGTGTGTGTGTGTGTGTGTGTGTGTGTGTGTGTGTGTGTGTGTGTGTCAGCTACTTGGGCAGGGGCATGAAGAACTGGTTGGACAGAGATGGTGCTGGAGTTCTTAGCTTGGCCACTCAGCTGAGATCTCACCTCTATAGATGTGCCAGTAGTGAGTCTTACTGGGGATTTGGAGAAAGAGGCAGAAAGTAGCCCTAGACTGACTGTGGTCTCTGTATGCTCTTAAGGCAAATTGCACTTTACTGTGTGTACTTATCCTCCCAGTGTGCATGTCTCCTATCTGTTGCCAGTGGTGGGGATTGAGGATCCTTGATTACTGCACCAGTGCAGGGGCAACATATGGCTTCAAAAACTTGATACTACTGTTGGTTTTAGCTAGAATGCTAAGAAGTGATTTGCATCACTGTAAACTTTCCTAAATTTCCCCCATAATGTCAGAGAAAATATATAATATCACTTAAAGTTTGGTTTTGTTGTTAGTGTAGTATTCATTGCAACTTGTTTTATTAATGTAAAGGGCTAGGGATAATTTATTAGTGTAGTGTGGCTTCATGTCTTAGTTAAAAATCTCATTTGGGGACTCATAATACATAGAATTCAGATGAAAGAATCCTCATTTTAAAAAGTGCTTATCTAGTTGAAACATTTAGTTGACTTTGTCATATTCTGTAAGAAACGTAGAAAAATGTAACAACATGTAAAATAAGTTTAAGTGTTATAGCAGAAGGGGCTATGTCCTCTGCACTTCTTATTTGATGGCTTTGCAACACACACTCCAGACTATATACATATATATATATATATATATATATATATACATGTATATATATATATATATATATATATATATATATATATATATATATATATATATATATATATATATATACATACACGTGTGTGTGTGTGTGTGTGTGTGTGTGTGTGTGTGAGTGATGCCCATGCCCTGGCACAGCAATCAAGGAGCCTTAATCCTCACCACTAACACCAGAGAGGGCATCTCATATATGAGGAAAGGATAACAAATACACAGAGTAAAGTGCAATTTCCCTTAAGAGCACATAGAGATCACAGTCAGTCCGGGGCTGGTCACTCCCTTGCTCTCCAGTTCTCCAAAAAGACTCCCCACTGGCACAGCTATAGGGTCCAGATCTCAACCTAGTGGGCAAGCTAAAACCTCTAGCACCCTCAGTCCAACCAGTGCTTCGTGTCCCTGCCCAAGTAGCTGACATAAACACACACACTAAGAGTTTATACAACCACACAGACACTCCTGGGAAAGGCTGGCACAGGTTCTCCAGCTGTGCCCCCTTTTTCCCATAATATATGGTAGTATCAGCTGCCACCCCCTACTAATAATTATCAGCTACTCAAAGGCCCTTAAAATGCTGTCCAGTTATTGCTGCGCAATATTATCCAATTGGTAGTATAGCCCAGGGCTAAAGCTATAGGAGTGGCTTTGTACAATTTTGTCAAAGGCATACAAGTACTCTAAAGAGCTTAAATTATCTTTACACAAACCAGCCACAGTTAAAAGGTTTTAAAATATTTAATAATAAATAATAAAAACACAAGACAATACTTCTTACTACACAGTGCTAGTCAAGAGTTCAGAGATCACACATAAATGCTTAAAATAAATCAGTAGTACAGTTCTGACATCACAAAAAACACTTAGTCTAATATTTCTAGTTCCTAAGTATTTCTAAAAGAAAACACAAGTCTAAGATAACTTACACATGAGCAAGACAGTGCTGTGAGTTGGATGATCAAGACAAAAATGCTTAATGCCTTCTGATTCTCTCTGTTTAAATTGAAATTGCAGTTCTGATAAATATTGCATCCTTCTTTCAATTTCCTGGTGTTCCCAGGCCAACAGAAACTGCATTTGCATTCTTTTACACCTAGGCAGAAACCAGAGCAATAAAGGACATTTATGCATGCAAATTCTGGTCATTAACTCTAGACTTAAAACAATAGGCAGGAAGCCTTCATCTAGCCCGGCCGGAGCCTAATTGTAAACATCAAAGACGGTCATTAAGTAATTTGAACTTCAAAGGATAGACAATAAATGCTTGACTTAGCTTTCCTTACAGCAGAGGGCAATGTTGCTACATTGTTTTAAGTTCAACAGTTCACAGCATATTCTTTCATTTAAGAAAACAAGCCTGTGTATTTCAACATTTATATTTACAAATGACAGAATTATCTGCACAATTCTATCTGGCTAGGCTGGCAGCCTTCATCTACCTTCATCCAATCTTCACAATATATATAATTAGATCTATAGATAGATATACTAATGCAAAGCTTGTACTATTTTGTAGGCTATGCAAATCTCAGTTTAGCAACTAAACAAATATTTATTTTACTCTAAATAATTAAGACTTTTATACATAGACATGTATAGAAAGTAAGGGAGTACAAACACTTTTACATTTTTTCTAAATGCATCTTTAGGATTTTTTTTCTATCAAACGGGCAGTTTGATAAATAAGGTTTAAAACATCTGAATTTTTTTGTATTGTGATTCTACCAAATATTATTCTACCAACTGACATGAGCCTGAGGCACTCCATCTGCACTGTATGAGTACAGCTAACTGTAAGTTTGGTACTGCTCTATTACCACTGACCAAAGTAATTAGCAAATGAAGCAAGGGTTTTGTGTGTGTGTGTGTGTGTGTGTGTGTGTGTGTGTGTGTGTGTGTGTGTGTGTGTGTGTGTGTGCGCATATGTGGTTTATGAGCCAAATACAGTATGGTATAGCTGCCATGGGGGAGGGGTCAATATCCATAACAGAAAACTAAATTTAATACAAAAATAGCACGATGAAAAGCTGTGTAAAATTAAGTTTGAGACACATTTTGGGGAAGAGGTAGATGATGTTTATCTTAATACAAGCAGAGAACCTTGTGAATGGCTACATATCCTGGAATTCTACAAAGCACGACATTATCGCATTCACATCTATAATTTAGGAGTAGACTACCAATGTAGTTCACTGCATGAAGCAATGGCTGAACAGGAACAGCTAAATGCAATCGACATGCACATTCTGAAAGGAGGCTAATGAGAGGGACATAAATATGAAAAAAGATGAGTCAGAGTACATACAACAAATATAGGAAGTAGTTTATAAGAAAAACATAAGAAATTGTGCTGGAGGAAGGCATCTTCTATGTCACTGGAGAGCTATGGTTGGCTAACAGCCCAAAGAGTCATGGTTAGTCAGCAGAGATCAGGTTAAGCAGCTAAAGGCCACTTCCTTTGTTTCAGGGGAAAAAGAACAGCTGGATTGCGAGTTGCTTTATTAGATATAAAAGAAATCAATGCACAGTGGCTGTTTCCACATGCAAGCATAGTACAGACATCTGTAGAGTAACATGGGGGATTTTGTTCTTTCCTTCTAACAGCCATGTGCACACTCACTCCACAAGAATGTTAGATGCTTAAATATGAAAAAAATCATTTTCTCTGACAGATGGTGAAAACTTCTGTCTGATTTTTCATGCTTCATTTTTATGACCTTGCAATACTTGCCATTTATACAAGGGAAATTTGGCCTTGTGAGAGAGGACCCACTCTGTAAATTATTCTAAGCTATATTAAGTAAGGTTGGAAAAATGATTTGGGGAAAGTTAGGGGCATTGGAAAGTCAGATGTAAGGTGGCATTCATAGCCCTGCTCTGCAGAAGTGTCCAAGGCAAATGTGCAAAATGCACCTCTTCATCCATTTGCTGGTTACAACAATAATGCAAAGACTGACAGAAAGACAGAATGAAATCCAATAATTTAAAACACATACAATTAAGATTAGAATATAAGGAGTAGTTTGATAATGCTACTAGTTATTGAAAAAACTTCAGGAATAAGTCCTAAAGTACTGGTAAAGTGTAATTCTATAGCTAAAATATTTAAGTGTTGTAAAGGTCACTTTTTCATGTACTGTACATAAAAATTAATACACTTATTTATTTCAACATCTGGTACCTGAAAACAACAATGCAGCGGATCAAGTTCCATGCACATTTAATGCATTTCATGACATGAGCCAAAAGTAAGTAGGACAGGCACTCATACACGTATACAAAACCTACAAGACAATATCACGTTTTGCTCTCTCCACTAAGCCACAGTAGAAATATTTAAAAAATAAACACAATTCAGAAACAACTTCTTGTTTACAGAGGTGACAAATAACTTCATAATAGTTTACAATATTGATTAATGTTAGTATTGCTTAAAACAGATTTACTAGTCTCAAAAAGAACACCTCTAAGCACAGAGATGGAGTCCAAGCAGGTTTATGTTTTTAGCGTAGTTGAACTTTAATAGTCGCTATTCGTCAAATAGACGATTTACTAGTCTGCTGCAATTCCCTTGGTGTTGGATTACACTAATTTCCAAAACTAATATTTTTAGAGGAAACATGGTTCAACATTAGGGAGAAAGGCACAAGAGCAATAACTTCATTTTTTTTTTTTGGAAAAGTGGATCAGAGACAGGCAGAGCAAGATAAGGTATGGAATCAAGTACTCACTGATATAAATGTAATAGAAGGGAAGGAACAATTCCTTGGCACAGTCCAAGTGTAACCCAGGAGTAAGGTAAATAAGAATGCAATTGCACGCAGTACAACAGATGGAGGCCCTTCCTTGGTCCAAAGTGTAACACCTGATAAGGATCATAGGATCACAGGAGATTACTAGACTATTGACCCGGAGGTCATTTCAAGTTTAGCCATGTAAACCCAATGTAATGCCATGGAAACGTTAGTTAATACCCAAGACTGCATTTAGTAATGACTGTCCATGTCCAGGAGGGTTGTGGGTGCTATTCCTGGTAAGAATTTACAGTGCTGCAAGGAATACATGCTGTCTGTATGAAGGATTGGATATGATAAAGATAAGGACAATGTGTTTATTCAAGCTGTTTTGGATATAGGCAATTTGGTGTGCTGTCAGCATTCACAAACAGCTTATACAGAAGGTCAGTGTTCTTTGCAGTATATTGTATTAGGGTGTGTATACTTCAAGATCATTAATGGCTGTGTGACGCCCGTGCCCTGGCCCAGCAATCAAGGAGCCTCAATCCTCACCAGTAACATTAGTGAGGGGTGTCTCATATAGGAGGAAAGGATAACAAATACACACATTAAAGTGCAATTTCCCTTAAGAGCACACAGAGATCACAGTCAGTGCGGGGCTGGTCACTCCCTTGCTCTCCAGATCCCTGATAAGACTCCCCACTGGCACAGCTATATGGTCCAGATCACAGCCTAGTGGGCAAGCTAAAACCTCCAGCACCCTCTCTGTCCAACCAGTGCTTTGTGTCCCTGCCCAAGTAACTGACACACACACACACACACACACACACACACACACACACACACACACACACACACACACACACACACAAAGAGTTTATATAACAACACAGACACTCCTGGGGAAGGCTGGCACAGGTTCTGCAGCTGCACCCCTTTTATCCAGACTATATGGTAGTACCACTTGCCACCACCCACTAATTTATCAGCTACTCATAGGCACTTAAAAGGGTGTATAATTATTACTGTGCAATATTATCCAATTGGTAGTTTAGCCCATGGCTAAAGCTATTAGAGTGGCTTTGTACAGTTTTATCAAAGGCATGCAAGTATGCAAGTACTCTTAAGAGCTTAAATTATCTCTGCACAAAACAGCCACAGTTGAAAGGTTTTAAAATATTTAATAAATAATAAAATCACAAGGCAATACTTCTTACTACACAGTGCTAGTCAAGAGCTCAGAGATCACACAGAAATACTTAAAATAATTCAGTAGTACAGTTCTGACACCACAGAAAAACACTTAATCTAATCTTTCTAGTTACTAGCTATTTCTAAGAAAAAACACAAGTCTAAGATAAACTTACATAAGAGCAAGACAGTGCTGATGAGTTGGATGGTCAAGACAAAAATGCATAATCTCTGATTCTCTGTTTTTAAAATCACATTCCTTGTTCCCATTACATCACACTTCTCCGGGTTCCCAGGCTAACAGAAACTACATTTACATTCTTAACATCTCCTTGTGTTATCTTGCAGCTGGTCAGGAAACAGAGCAATAAAAATACACTTGTGTGTTTAAATCTAGCAATTTAACTCTTGGTTAAAACAATAGAAAAAATGTCTTCATCTAGACAGGCTGGAGCCAACTTTAGATCAAAAGGTCGCAACATTATTTATTTATTTACATTAGTTGACCGGGAATGTTCGACTGGATGCAGGTCCATTTTCAGCGGAGGCCCGGGGAGAAAAGCTCCACAAATTAAAATATTACAGACAGTTACAGAAGAAGAATCCTAGCAATTAAAATATTACAAACAGTTACAGATGAAGAACATAGCACATTCAGTAGATAACTAGCATCTGTTCTATCCACAAAGTCATAGCAGATATTAACAATTGCTACAATAAGAAGTTACTGCCATATAATACGTAGCTAGGCATGGAAGTATCAGAGCTTGCTGTAATCAAAGGTAGTTTTGTGGGGTGGAAGAGAGGTAGAGGGCAGATGGAGTGGGAGAAGTTAGAGGGGAAAGTTACAAGGGCATAGCCAGCATGTTTTTAGGTGTGCTTTAAGTAAAGCTTTGAAGTGGGTGCATGATGGTAGAGAGGTTATTGTGGGAGGGAGGGTGTTCCATAATTTGGCTATAGCACTGGAGAATAGTGCTTCTCCAGCAGTGTTATTGGCTCTAGTAACCTGTAATTGATTTTTGTTGCTGGATCTTAGTGGTCTAGTGGTGAGAAAGTGTTGGAGTAGATACAGGAGGGATGGGACCTTTAGAGGATGGTTAACCAGTTTGTGGGCAAGTGCAGGTTGATACCATTGAAGGAGGCGAGGGAGTTCTAGCCAGCCTTGTTCAGTAAGTGAGAGACAGTGGTGAATGTGATAGGATGCCCCGGTGGCGAATTTGGCAATTTTGTTGTAGCAGGTCTCGAGTTTATTTAGATTGCATTGCCTTAGGTTGGTATATATTGGAGAGGCATAAAGTAGGGTGGAGATAAGGTGCGAATTTGCAACTGAAATCCTAGCTGCTTTGGTGAGGAATTGCTTATTTCTGTATAAGGCTCCTAGTTTTTGGTGGACTTTGTTTATGGTCATGGATATGTGAATGTCAAATTTGAGATTGTTGTCTATTTCAACTCCTAGCAATTGGTGTGATCTGTTGGGTGGATAGTGGTGTCTTTTGCTGTGAGAGTTGTTTTGAGTATGTTTGGTGGGTTTGAAGATGAGGAGTTTAGTTTTGTTTGGGTTGAGTATTAACTGGGTATCGGATAGCCAAGTTTCAACAGAGGAAAAGGCATCCTGTGTGACCTTTTGCAGTTTGGGTAGTTGGGGAGATATGTCATTTTGCCATACAACAGATTGCTGGCGGTGAGACAGGTAACTTTGAAATCAGTTGGTGACTGATTGAAAAAAGGATAGGTTATTGAGTACAGAGAGGAGTTGTTTGTGTGGGACCATGTCAAATGCTTTAGATAGGTCTAGGAAAGTAGCAGAGGAGAGATGGCCATTGTTTTTATGATGAAGGATAGTGTTAGTAAAAGAGTAAGGTAGTGGTGGTGCTATGGTTTGGTCAGAAACCATGTCGAGTATTAGAAAGGAGGTTTTTAGTAAGGAGGTAGTCTGAGATGTGAGAGTGAATGCATCTCTCTAGTATTTTGGAGAGTGGAGATAGAATCGCTATGGGGCGGTAGTTGGTTAGTTCTGTGGAGGGGCCGTCTTTGTGAAGGGGAATGATGTGTGATATTTTCCATAGTGTAGGGACGTAGAATTCTGACAGAGATTGGTTAATCAAGATAGATACTGGATAGGCTAGGGCGTCAGCTGCACTTTGTAGGAATTCACTTGGGAGGTTGTCTACTGCTTATTTTGTGGGTTT
This sequence comes from Protopterus annectens, assembly GCF_019279795.1. NCBI lineage: Eukaryota > Metazoa > Chordata > Ceratodontiformes > Protopteridae > Protopterus > Protopterus annectens. The sequence goes on from NC_056728.1 coordinate 1,256,223,920, forward strand.
AAGTTTAGTTGAGAGTTTTCTTATGTTGGAGGTAGGAATGAGAGAAAATGAGAAGAGTGTGGGGAGATTACTGGGTGAAGGTGTGGGGTTTAGGTGAGGGGGTTGTGTTGTCTAGATAGTGATAGTATGGTTTGTGTGAAGTGTGTGTTGAATGAGGTAGCAATATTTTCTGAGGAGTGAGGAATGTTATGTGTAGGAGTATTGATTTTACCTGGGTGGAGGATGAAGTTTATGGAGGTCCAGAATTGTTTGGGGTTGTGTTGGGAGGAGTTGAGAGCAGTCTGGTAGTATTGGATTTTGTCCTCCTTTATTAGCTTTTTGACTCTATTGCGTAGTTCTAGGAATTTCTGTCTAGCTGCGCGGGTTTTGGTTTTGCGCCAGTGTTACCAGGCTTTATCTCGGTTTTTCATTTCTGACCTAGTGGTTTTCTGTAGCCATGGGGTGGGTTGGGCTTTGGTTCTGGTAAGTCTTATGGGGGCATGGTTATTTAGGATGCATAGGAAGGTAGTATTGAAAAATTGGACTGCGTCATCTAGGCTGAGGTAATTTAGAGGGTGTCACGTTACATTCTTTGAGGGATGAGATGAATGTGATTGGGTTAAAGTGTAGTTTTTTACGTATTTGACAGTAGATGGCAGGTTTAACTTGGTATAGGTGTTTTTTTGAGTAGGAATGTTGGGGAATGATCACTGAGGCTATCTGATAGGCAGCCTGCTATATAGGACTGGGGAATCTTACTGACTAGAATCCAATCCAGGGTAGTGTGCTTGTTGGAGTTTTTATTTATTCTGGTTGGTGACTGGACTAGTTGGGTGAAGCCATGAAGGTTTAGATGTTGGGTTGGCTGGTTGCCGCAACAGGATTGCCAATCAATATTGAAGTCACCTAAAATTATGGTCTCTTGAGGGAGATGGTGGGTAGTTCAGCTGAGGCGGTTTTCTAGTGGAGGGATATTTTGGCCAGGTGGGAAGTTGCATCCTATTATGTTGGTTTTCTTTTGGTTTATTTTCAGGTTGGTATATATTACTTCTTCATTGGCAATTTGGGGAGCTGATGAGTTTAGAATATGGATGTTTAGATGCTGTTTAAATATTATAGCTATACCACCTCCTTTCTTGTTTAGTCGGTCTAGTCTTAGCATGTTGTAACCATTAAGGAGTATTTGCTCACTGGTAATGTGAGGTTTTAGCCAGGTTTCTGTCAGGATGATTATATCTGGGGAGCATAAGTCTATGGTGGCATGGAGTTCGCAGACTTTGTTGGCTATACTTCTGATATTTAGGCTTAGCAGAAGGTCATTTGGTTTTCTACTGGCTGGGATTTGAGAGATGTGGTTGTTAGTCTGATTATTAGAAGTGGGGTTGGAGATGGAGCCAGGGTTGGGGTGGATGTCTCCACTGAGGGCAAGTGTTGATATGCATGAGGTTATTAGTTTTATCAGTTTGTGAAAGAGTTTGCATTTTAGGCAAACTTTATGATTGGGTGCAGTCGGTAACAGATGTGGTGGGAGGGTTATTTTGTTAACTTGTAGGGATGCATTTAGTTTTACTATTTTAGTTGATAGAATATGTGGGGGATGCCTAGGGATGGTTCTTGAGTTGGTGGGAGAGGAGCAGAGTGAGGATGAGTCATGAGTGATGGAGTGAATAGTTGTACAGTGGAAGTGGTTGAGTGGGGATATAATGGAGTTTTGGTAAGATGTAAGATATGCAAGGAGAGGGTATGCAAAGAGTAAAAGTATGGTATGCTTATTCATGTTAGCAGAAGAGGAGGGGTAGTAGTGGGAAGATGGTGGATTTAGAGTTGGGAGTAGTGTTGTGGTTGGTGGTAAAATGATGGGAGGGGTTTGTTCTAATAAAGGTAGGACTACTGGGGTGGGTGGAACTTGGGGGCAGGGTGGGGAGTGGAGGGGGCAGAGACCTGTTAGCTGCTCTTAAGACCTGTTAGTTGCTCTTAGGAGGGGGTTTGGGCTGGAAAACAATCAGATAACAGAGAATACAGGCCTTTATATAACTTCTGTCCTATGCATTCCTAGTGGGGGGGAGGAGGGTAGGGACTAATTGCAGGAGGAGTCCTTTGGAAGTGATTGACAGGTCTCTCAACCAGATTCTGGAAGATGGGCAATTCAAACAAAAACAATCAACTGACTCAAACTGTAGGTAAGTGATATGGAGAGAGTACCAAGAGAATAGATGAACTGCAGTTAAGTAAATGGCAGTACAGTTCAAGGGGGGAACTAAACTAGCCCAAGTTAATTATTTCTGGTGTTACTAATTATGGGGTAGTGCAGTTTACTTTGGAAATGGATAGCTATTGCAATACAAAAATAGTCTAATATTGACTGGTCACAGATGAAACTGGGGAAAAAAGCACAGTTAGATGTAAAAGCCTTAGATAAAAATTTTAAATTTTGCCTTGTTACTCAGAGAGGTACAGAACCCAGCAGTGTGTCATCAACTAGTCTGAAATGGGGTCTTACAGGATTGGAGTTAGGAAAACTAGGCTAGCTAGACAGGCCTCCGCGAGTGTGCATGCTTTAAACAAAAAAAAAAAACTCAGTATATAAAGGCATTAACATTAAGTCTTTATGTTGAAAGTTAAGACATGCATTGCATATAATTTGAAGAAAAGCCATACTTGCAGAGAAGCCTTTGTAATATTTTCACTGGAATTGCACTTCAGCAATAGTACTTATTCAAGTTTGGAGGGTGGGGGGTGCACCTGCAGCCCAATATATTTAAACAGCTGTAAGGGTGAAAAACAAAAAGTTATCAGGAGACAACAGGTTTACAAGGCATAGAACATTACAGATTGTTAGTAGCAGGCAGGAAAGGAATGTTGGGGGGTTGGTAGCCAGAGCAGAAGTCAGCTAGCAGTCTAGTGAGAGAGCAGACAGTGGGGGGTGGGGGGGGGGTAAGGAACAGGTTGAGTAGGTAGTTACAGGGAGAAAGAACAGTCAGAAAGTGAGTACCAAAATATAGAAATGCAATTATACTAGAATGCAGTAAATAACTGTTTCTACTATATTCATACACAGTACAAGTCCACAACCATTTCTAAATAAAGTACTTGTAGTTTTTCAGTTAAGTCCAAGCAGCCTAACTAGAAAAAATGCACTCTTGCATATAACATTTATCAAGCAGAAAACCTACTGTAAGAAAAACAAATCAATAAAAAGCCTGTAAAATACAGTCTAGCAGCTGCCTTCATAAAATCAGCTACTTCAAACAAGTGGCTGTAACAAAAACAAATAAAAAGCTAGTATTACATTCTAAAACCTGCCTACATGCAATCAGTTCTTAATTCAATCAAAACGTCTAAAACTTTCCAGAGTACAGTGGTATCAGTTGTTAAAAAAACACTTTACTTACAGCAAGCACACTTCACAGAGGGAGGGGGGGATGACTGCAGAAGAGAAGTATTAGTGTGTTTTACAGATGGCGCCGTTATCAGGACCTTATATAACTTCTGTCCTATGCATTCCTAGTGGGGGAGGAGGGTAGGGACTAATTGTAGGAGGAGTCCTCTGGGAGTGATTGACAGGTCTCTCAACCAGATTCTGGAAGATGGGCAATTCAAACAAAAACAATCAATTGACTCAAACTGTAGGTAAGTGATATGGAGAGAGTACCAAGAGAATAGATGAACTGCAGTTAAGTAAATGGCAGTACAGTTCAACGGGGGAACTAAACTAGCACAAGTTAATTATTTCTGGTGTTACTAATTATGGGGTAGTGCAGTTTAGTTTGGAAGTGGATAGCTATTGCAATACAAAAATAGTCTAATATTGACTGGTCACAGATGAAACTGGGGAAAAAAGCACAGTTGGATGTAAAAGCCATAGATAAAAATGTAAAATGTTGCCTTGCTACTCAGAGAGAGGTACATAACCCAGCAGTGTGTCATCAAATAGAGTCTGAAATGGGGTCTTAAAGGTTTGGAGTTAGGAAATTGGGCTAGCTAGACAGGCCTCTGCAAGTGTGCATGCTTTAAACAAAAAAAAAACTCAGTATATAAAGGCATTAACATTGTCTTTATGTTGAAAGTTAAGACATACATTGTGTTTAATTTGAAGAAAAGCCATGCTTGCAGAGAAGCCTTTGTAATATTTTCACTGGAATTGCACTTCAGCAATAGTACTTATTCAAGTTTGGAGGGGGGTGCACCTGCAGCCCAAGACATTTAAACAGAGTGAGCACACTTCACAGAGAGGGGAGATGACTGCAGAAGAGAAGTATTAGTGTCAGCTTTCTGCCAGCAGAGTGTACTGTTGTTAAAATTGTTTGTATCTAACAGCAGTTTTTCCATTTAAGACAACAAGCCTGTGGTTCACATTAATATTTACAGATGACAGAATTATCTAAAACAAATTCTATCTGGCTAGGCTGGCAGCCTTTACAGGCTGCATATGCATTTGAAATGTTTCTTAAACAAGTACTTCATCATAATTATTAGTAGCACTAAAGGAACAGACAGCAAATGATATGTATCTCTATAATTAACTATAAACTATATTATAACTTCAGGAGGTTCACCCATAGTGCATCATAATGGAATGCCATTACCAGAGAGAGGGAAATGTCCTTGACACATGGGCAGGAGGGGGAAATCACCTCATAGCTGAATACCTCTGTCTTGTAGACAGGTTGGACCACTGGAAGAAGACACAAGAATGTTTGAAGTTCCATTAACCAGTGTGCAGTCAGCAGACAGTGGTGCTGGGCAAATTCATCAATCACAGCTGGTTCTAGAGGCATGCAAGGCCTTGTTTGCATGGCACCAGATAAGTCTTGCAATAATTTGGGCACAGGCTACTGACACTGAAGGTCAGGTAGGCATGGTTAGCATGGTGCAGGATATACATGAGGTATTTCAATAGTACATAGGTTCATAGGTAGGTACTAGGCTATCTGCCCAAAGGCATTTATAAGCCTAGCCAGAATGTGTTGGCTTTTGCCACCCCCTTAGATTAGTTCCCTGTGCCTCTGGTTGAATGGGAATGGTGGAGGCCATGAGCAATGCCCTGGTGATCATCTTGTAGAGAATAGTTGCTTAAAGAATGTCTATGTCAACCTCTATCCACCCACTGATTAAAACATGCTAGAAATAAATTGGTGACAGTGCTACACATGGCCAAGGGGCTTGTCTGAATGCATGGTGTACAAATAGGCCAGGCACTGTGTGCCCCCAAAAAGCGCTGCAGGCATGCATGTGGATTCACACATGAGCAACTCAGTTAAGCAATGCCAGACATCCACTTCACATGGCAGGATCTCTGAGTGTAGGTCTTGGTCCTGCAGCACTGTTGGGTCAATGCCAAGATCTTTCATTGCATCTTTGAGGTCTCACCATTGTGGCAAGTCAGAATCAATCTCACTTGCAAGTACACATTCATGATCTATGGGATCATTCCCAGCACTATCATTAGGGGACATTGTGCATGACACAATTCAAATTTGACACACATCACAGCTTTACATACCTCAACAAGTAACAACCCCAAAGAGTGGTAAAATGAAATACACTAAGTAACAAACTAGTTAGATGAGGAGTAACAATGTTTGCACTTGCCTGCATGCTAGAAAAAGAAGGAAAGAAAATAAGGATGTAGACACAAAAGCAATCATGACTGCAATAGTGATGAAATTTGCATTATCAACTGAAACTAAATCCATTACTACAATAATATGATTCTTCAGAAGGGAGCAAAAGAAAAAAAAAGCAAATGTCTGCTTATATACTGTATTTCATATCACTGGTCACATTTTAAGCCCTCCCATCCTCTTGTGATTCATGTTGAGACATCAAACGTGGTTTCGACAAATGGAAAAAAAATGAAAAACATTCACCAAAACCACTTCCAAAGAACAACTCAACAATATTTTTTTTGCAGGGGCAAGCCCTCCTGCACCCCTACACCCCCCTGAACTTATATATACCAACTTCAAGGCCACACAACAATGAGGAAGAAAGCAAACTCTACTATCAGCAAAAGTAATTTTAGTGAACAGCACTCGTTCTTTTTGCTCTTGCCAAAATTAAGTTCAAAAACATGACGTGCTCTCCCCTCATGCTGGTAGAAGTATTACTTATGCTAGTGAAGACTAAATAATGTACAAAATCATACTGAAGAATCTCCAACTCATCCAGGCAGCAGAAATGGGCTATTTTCAAACTAGGCACTCGCTCAGTGACTATCAGTGTCTTGGACACAATGGTGTTAAAGCACTCCTTTGAAGCTATTTGTAGGTTACAAACTGGAGTTGTTAACCATTGTTTAAGTGGATAGCCTGCATTTCCTGGAAAACAGGACAGGGAGACATCAAAGATGGTTTCAGTGAATGGAAAAAAATGAAAACCATTTGCCGAAACCACTTTTGACGAACAACTCAACAATTTTTTTTTTGAACGTGTGATTACTAAATGAAACCTTGAGTAATATTTAGAGGAACAGTTATGGAAAAACAATTTACTTAGAGGCCATTTACTTAATAGGTGTCCATGCAGTATCTTATTATGCAGGAGATGGCAGTAAACTGAACTTGTGTGCTATATGTGGGAGTCATGGGCACTGCCAGAATGCAGGGCTGATATACTGGTGACACAGCTTTGTATATCACTCACTATCAGCAAGGCTGATATACTGGTGACACAGCCTTGTATATCACACACTATCTGCAAGGCTGATATACTAGTGACACAGCCTTGTATATCACACATTATCTGCAAGGCTGATATACTGGTAACACAGACTTGCATATCACACACTATCTGACATTTAATGGATCCGTAACCCTTCCTATTGCCACATCTTGCATAGAATGCCGCAGTATATCCAGGTATTAACAATACTTTTTCTGCATATTATCACATGTTTTTAATGATCACATGATTTTTTTTTGTCATGATTTCGTTTCTATAAAATGTTGATGTTCATAGTTGTTCTGAAGAAGTTGTAAATAGTTGAGATGAATCAATCAATATCTAGTGTGTTTACTTTTCATGAGAACAGGTCTTGGTGTTTTTCTACTTGATTATTATTTACTAGAGCCTCAGACAACAAGAATGTATTGCCACAGGTTCTGTACAGAAAAAAGGCATGCATAGGTACCCCAAATCACTTCTGGATGGTTTTAAAAACTATAACAAAGAACATTAAATCCATCTGAGTCATGCCATCCTTCAACCTGAGCTGCTTAATAGCATTAAAAATCTTATAATCTCAGATCCATAATCCAAAACATTATATAATTATCAGCTACATAGTGCCGCAAATTCAGAAACCATATTTAAAATGTGTGACTACCCACCGTTTTATTTCAAGTCTCTCGTCAAAGTGGGAATTGCAACAATTGGAGAACATTAACACAACTAAATCAGTAAAATACTTAACATCAGACCCAAAATTTATTGCAATGTTTGAAAATTATATTTCTAAATCACTGCAATGCATTATCATAAACCTTGCTACATGCATAATCACTTAGTCCTGTAAAAATGTGACTGTAGTTTCAGTTTCCAAAGTTAATAACCCCTCTTCCTCATCAGACTACAGACCAATTAGTATACTATCCCTCTAGCTAAAATAATGGAAATGTCACTATGCAACTAACTAATGGGATATTTCTTAAACTATGACCTATGTTTAGGCAGACAGTGCTTATTTTGAAATATATATAGCACACAAATAGCTCTATTTACAGTTAGAAACTCCATCCTTGACAGAATGAAAAATGGACAAATACCTTCCTCATTGATCTAAAATGAGCTTTTGAATCAGTCGACCATGACCTTCTAATCAACAAGACAGCAGGAGCTTTTAGGTTTTCAGTTGGGAATCAGTAGTCAGAGGACAGGTTGTCAGGGGATGTGTTGTTTCAATCTCTAGGGTCAAGGATGGATGAGGGTCATCTTTGGCTGGATCATTTAGGGGTTGTGTTGGGGCCAGTGAATCCGAAGGTTTCACCTCCCTGGAGCTGTATTTGGAAGAGTTGGATGCAGGCACAGGTATCTAAAGACTCAAGTTTGTTTGTAATGCTGTATATTCCTTTAGCAAATAAAGAAAAAAATTGGAAGGGTGAATATGTGGATATTTTTTAGTTAATTGATACATATAGTACCCAGCATTTGACAGAGGCTGAAGTACCTGGGCGAAGTGTCTAGCTGCAGATGTAACAGCCTTAGGGAAGAAGTTAGAATAGTACAGAGATAGAACTTGGGATAATCGTGTCCTTGGTTTTGTGTATTTCATGATGATTATTTTGAGAAAGATTCTTCACAGTGGTAATAATTTTGGCTTATTTCATCATGATTAGAGAAGCACAGAAACTGAAAAGAGGTAATGCCTGGTTATGATATAATCAACAGTTTAGGAAATTAAAGGCAGTTGACAAAACACTTAAATGGGAATTAAAGGCATGGTGATACCCAGCTTGGCACAATACTGGATAAGGTATGGGGTCAGTTGAGGTCTGGTTTAGGTAATACTAATTTTAGAGCAGGTAGTTGTTAGGCTTTTAATGTTGGTAAATATATGCGGGGAAGTTGTCATTTTATACATAATTGTTCCATATGCGGAAGTCCTCATGCAGCTTCAGTTTGTTGGCATAATGACAGTACAGTGGGGAAGAGCGAGTCAGAAACTAGTAGGCAGTATATGTCAGGGGCAAATAATGTCAAAGGTTAGGGAAATTTATATGCAGTTATGGGGCAGTTGTGCTTTCAGGGACAAGCAGGAAGGTCATGGTACACATTCTCTTGTTAATGTAACAGTTTTAATTCCTTTGTTAAGAGATTATCCCAGTCAGGTGGAAGCAGAAAAACTACTTTTGGGATTTAACTCGGGTTTTAGTATAAAGTCATGTGTTGGGGATAGTCAACAGATTCCTAAGAAATTGAAATCAGTTACTGTCATGTAGGATGTGTCTATTGCTTTTCTCCATAAAGAAGTTGAATTAGGTAAGGTTTTAGGTCTTTTTGAAGTGCTGCCATTTAAGGACTTTTGTATTTCTCCATTGGGGTTGGTAACTACAAAAGAGGGAAGGTAAATTTTGATTAATTCAACTCTAATCTTTTAATGAGGGTGGATCTTTCAGTGATCACATTGATAAGATTGCATTGCTGTATGATGTTGTCAGCATTATTAAAGATTGGTGAACCCATGTTTAGTTAAGCTAGACATTGACTCTACATTTCACTTGTTAACCCTAAAGGAAGCTGATTGGTCTTAGTTGGGTACATGTTTAAGAAGCAAACTTGACTTGATAAGGTGATGTCTATGGAGTATGCAATAACCTCTGCTATTTTTGAGAAGTTTAGTATGGCTCTGCAGTGGATGTGGCAGCAGCAGTCTCTCAGGCATTGGGCATTATTTGGATAATTATTTTATTGATGGAGAAACATAAGAAGGAGGCAATTTAAGCCAAGTGGTCATTTACTGAGTTGAATAGAGACTTGGGTGTTCCATTAGCAAATGATAAGATGTAAGGTCCTTGTAAAAGGTTAAAGTTTTAAGTGTTAGATATTAATATAGCCCATGGTTTATTTTGTTTGCCAGTGGAGAAAGTCAGCAAATTGATCTAGAGGCAGAAATGTTTTTGCAAGGTAAGGGAAACTGAGGGTGAGAGAGATTATGGAACTCTTAGGTTTATTAAATTTTGCATGTAGAGTATTTGGTTTTATAAGGATATTTAATAGATCATTGGTTAATTTGTTGAGAGGAAGTTGTAGCAAATGTCATTGGGCGTGGGTGACAGCAACAGTTAAAAAGGATACTGATATTTAGTTGAAGTTTTTGGAGTATTCCAATGGTGTTTCCTTTTGGCAAGAAGAATGGATTTCTGCGGATGAGTTGCTGCTGTTTACAGATGCAGCTGGTAGTACAGAGCAGGCATGGCAGTACTCTTTAAGGATCAATAGTTTGTAGTAGAGTGGCCTGGGGTGTGGCCAGATGTTTGGAAGAAGGATATGGCATTTTTAAAACCTGATGTTGATTTGGGCAGCTGCTGTAGTTTGGCAGAGGATTTGAGGAATAAGAAAAATGTGCTTCACTAGGATAATGAGGTGGCAGTTCAGGCTTTGGTCAGGAAGACAGAATAGTTTTTTTACAATTGTTGTTGTGAAAGTTAGTTTTACTTAGCTAACAAATTAACATGTTATTTTCAGCCAAGCATGTATTGGCTAAGTTAAATATATCGACTGATAGCTTGTCTCATTTCATATTAGACAGGCCTCAGTGGATGGCCCTGAACGCAGTTTATCAGTCAGCACCGGTGCCAGAAGAGGAATGGCAGATTGGCAGGTTGAAGCAAGAAGACAGTTGGTTCAGTCTTTGTCCAGATCTATGAGAAGGGCTTATATTGCAGCTGTCTCTGCTTCTATGACTTTTAGGCAACAGCTCCAAGTAGATCAGAGGAGAAGGTCTGCAACTTTGGTGTGCCATTATGTACCATATAGCTGGAACTTGGGAGAAGTGGTGTGCATGGTTAAGGTTCACATGGCAGGTCTTAGTGCTGTGGCAAGGATGCCAGGCTTGTATGATGTTGCAAAGCATGGGGACGTGGTAAGGATGTTGAAAGGATGGGAGAAGGTGAGGGCTGCTAGTTTTGATAGGAGACTTTCATTTGGTAGGCTAGTTTTAAGAAAGCTTCTGGCAGGCTTTTGAGTGGTGATTCATAGTCATAGGATATGTCTACTGTGGCCAATGTTGTCGATGTTTATGTATGTGAGGGTCATTAGGATCAGTAAATTGTTGGGTAGCTTGTGTTGGTGGGATGTTTACATTACACTGTCAGCAATGGAAGTTGGGTTATCCAAATAAAGGAGGATCAGAGTGCATGGGGTCAGCAAATAGCATTGCAGTTGAATTTGTTTGAAAGAGTTATATTTAGTAAAGTGGGCTTTGTTGTCATCAGGAGCAAGACATTTGAGTGATAATGTTTTGGTCTTTCAGTATGTTAAACGGCAAGCTGTTTCTGCAGGTCAGTTTGTTTGGGTGGTATGCTAAGCTTTGGTGAGTCAAAGTGCTAGGGCCAAACATTTTGCAACACATTATTTTTGGATAGGAAGAGCATTAGACCTGGCAGCAGAAGGTAAATCAGGTGAAGTAATAAAAAGGGTGAGAAGATGAATTTCTGATGCATTTTTAGATTATGTTAGATGAGTTTTGTTTATTGTTTTAGTATTTGTTTTACAGGCCACAGCAATATTGTAACTATTGGACATTATTTTGTTTATTGGGTAGCAAAGCGGTCTGCAGTAGTTCTTTAAGAAAGCATGTTAGGCATCTTCTTCTTCTTTCAGCTTTTCCCGGTTAGGGGTCGCCATAGCGGATCACCTGTTTGCTCATGATTGGCAGTGGAGTTTTACGGTGTCGAGTTGCCAGCCCAACCTTCCACAGAAGGCACAAAGCATGTTAGGCATCGTTGCTTAAAAATGGGAAATCATTTTGATAGTTTTAGAGGAATGTGGTGCCATCAGTTGCTTGGTAAGGTTAAAGATTTACATTTGCAGAATGGTGAGGTTAAAATGGTGTTGATTCATCTAGGGGGCAATGATCTGGGAGTCATGTCTAAGAGTTGATTATTAGTGAAAATAGTAAGAGATTTGGTAAACGTAAAACATAAGTTTCCTAAGGCTGTGTTTGTTTGATCAGAGATAATACCTAGACTGATTTGGAAAAATGCCAGATGTTTTAAAACTGCTGAGTTAGCTTGTCTATTTGTTAATCACAGGGTAGCACAGACAGCTGTTTCATTGGATTTTCAGATTTTGCCTCATTTTGAGTTTGTAGACAGGGACTCTACATGGCGTAGACAATAAGGAATACATTTGAGTGATGTTGGTCTTGATTTCTTTAATGTCAATTTGTCCATTTTGTTGACGGATATATTGTCTACTTGATAAGTAGTTTGCTGAGGCAGAAAGGAGGCCCCGCCTGTGTTTAGAGGCTAATGGGTGGGTTTACAGAGGTCTTAAGGTCTTAGAAGGAGACCCCACTATTCCCCCTGTCTTTGTGGTAGGGTTAAGGTACAAAATGGAGTGGGCAGTGGCACTCTATTCTGGTTGGCATGGGCTAATACCCTAAGAAGGTTTATGCTGCTGTTATGATGTAGAGGTGAGCAGTCCAACACTGCCCTAACTGGTGAAGTTGTACAAAACACGTTCTGTGTTGTGTTTTGAATAACTTGATATGTTTCTCTGTTGTTATTGAATATTAAAAAAATTGGTCACACAGGCTTTATTGGTTTCATTATTGTGTCAGGTAAGGGCATGTGTATAAATAAATTTATTTTCTTCATTCTAACCTTCATTACCAGTTTTTGTCTCAACATAATATCCTTAGTTTTATCTAACTTCTCCTCAACTATCTTTCTTGCTCCAATAAAAGATAAAACATTCCCGCTCTTGTTACAACTATGTAACAGAAAAATACACCTCATAATATTTATAATTCCATTTGCGAATAATCATTTTCATCTTCACATATTTTTGAATTTTTCCTAATAGGCTATCTGTGAAATTTTCCAAAACCGATACCATTCCATCTCCTGGGTATGATTTCAGGTAAAAACACATATTATGCCAAAATAGTTGTTTGTTTACTTAATAGCCATTATTTCAATTCAGTAGATTATACAGTATGTCCATTGGCTGACTAAAGAGCTGCATGTCTATCTCAGGTCATGCTCTAAGGTATGTTAACCATCACTCCTAGGCAACAAATCAGAGTCCAAAAACCAGATTCCAGACAGGTGACACTGCCTCATTTTGACAGGTTGATTGTATTAACAGGTAGGTCCATGTACTTACCCAGCCACTGTTCAAGGTCTCCAAACCACCACATTAGTATGATACCCTGGTGTCTGGTGCAGGTTCTGCTATATGTAGATACCTACATGTGTTCTCTCACCCTCATTCCCATTAGTATCTTTAGGAGTCAGCCCATGGGCTGCCATTACTTCTACCCTATGGCCACTTATTCACATTATGGCACTAACTGCGGTGGTGGTGCTGTGGTAGCGTTGTCGCCTCACAGTAAGGTGTTGTCCTGTTTGATTCTTAGCTAAAGAGTCTTCTGTGTGGAGACATGTGTGAATGGGCATACCTTCGTTGAAGGTTGTGCGTCAGGGCTGGCAACTCGGCACGTAAAAATCTACTGCCAATTATTAGCGGACCGGAGTTCTGCTGTGGCGACCCCTAACTGCCAAAAGACACAACAACAACAACAACATGGAAATAAGGCAACAGAGGCAAACATGGCAACACAGCAGTACAGAGGGAGGAAAAATTGCCAGCTATGTACCCACAAGAAGAAATGGAAGAAGAGGACCATTATGATGGCCTTTCTAGACTTACTTTTTAGTGTTCTTCTTTATCATTTTCACATTTTGTCTGTTAATATTCAGGTCTATATCACAAAATCAAAACGGCTAAACACTGAACATTGTTTCATCGACCAATAAATAGCCAACTACAAGTTACGCAAATGGACAGATTCACTGATTTTTTTTTTTCCTAGGGAAAGAAATCAGTAGAACAACCAAACATGACGCACCAGTTCAAACATTATAAAGTGGGGGGCTTTGACCCCCACACATCACCCCCACACCCCCAATGTGGGGGGGGGTTGTGTCCCCCACACCCCCTGACTAAATATACCAACTCTGAAATCGCACTACAGTGGAGAAAAGGGCAAATTCACAGAGACGGCCAAGCGATTTTCTAGGGAAATGAAATCGGTGATCTGGCCATTCACGTAACTTGTAGTTTGCTATTTATTGGTCGATGAAACAACGTTCAGTGTTTAGCCATTTTGATTCTGTGATATAGACCGTAATATTCATATATACTTTATCATTGAAGTCATCCATTTCCAATTGAATCAACTGAAAACAGAGACCACTTCCATACATTCAGGAATGTCTCTAGGGCTAACTACCTACTCCTAACAGATACAGTGGCAAGCTTCAAATCCCCATCAAGCAAAGTTAACTCCACTGTATATGTAGAAATGTATACCACCACACTATACCAGCATATAAATAGCTGCATAGATACAGCAGTACCCTGTAGGAGCAAGCATAGGGCAAATGCCAGAAACAAGCCCCTATGGTAGAAACTGAATATTAAAAAGCTTTACAATAAAAGGAAGAGAATTTTGACTAAAGGAAAGAAAAATAATTACCAGAATGTTAGGGCCCTCATAACTGAAATAAACAAACAACTCAGGAACTTAATAAAATTCATCAAAGTCAAGACTGAGGCTAAACTAGCTAACCAAGTCAAAGACAGTCAGAAGGTCTTTTTAGTTTTGTTTGTAATCTTAAAAGAACAGTACTGTAATGCACTGAGCTAATTGTGAATGATGTTACCTACACTGAAGTTGATGATATAGTGAACCTGCTGGCCAATAATTTCACCTCAAACTTTAGCTCTCTCTACTGTCCATCCTTTCCACAAGGAATTCTTAAAATCGGCTTGACTCCAACTAACACATCAGACCAAGACCTAAAAGTGCTATCAAAAACTAAAAATACTGTGTCAATGGGTCCTGACAATATCCCTGGATGCATCTTAAATGGCTTGAAGCATGATTTAGTCAACACCTTTATAACACCGTTTAGCCTCAGTCTCATTACAGGTTTTGTACCAAGCAAATGAAGAACAGCAAGAGTCATTCCCCTGCATAAGGGAGGAACTTCCACCACTGACGAAAGCAATTACAAAGCCTTAAGTCTGTCTTGCCTCATGTGCAAAGCCATGGAAAGACTTATCACAGAATAAGGACATAGGGAACCTTCAAACAGTGGAACTGTCTCAGTTTGGATTCATTAAAGGAAGGCCATGTTTACTAAACCTGGTGGACTTTTTTGAGAAGGTCGCCAAAGTAATGGATGAAGGTCAAATGGTACACATCACATACCTCAACATGGCCAAAGATTTATATGGAAACTCAGGCAAAGTAGAAAAGGTAAATACAATGGGAATAAACCCTTACTTCACTCACTGGATTGCCATCTTGCTGCCAAATAGAATGTAGGCAATCAAAATAGGGGAGCTACCTCCACAGAGAGACTAGTCACCTGTGAAATCCCCAACAAATCATTGCTGGGACCTCTCCTGCTTGGCATCTACTTTCCTGAAGTAAAAGTCAACACCAAAGGACTCTGGCTGACTAAGCTTGTAGGTGACTGTAAGTAAGGAGCAGACACCTGCCCCCCCCCCCCCCCACACTAGTAATTGTCTGGTAAACTCCCTGGCACTATAATGCAATATTGACCACTGAAAGTAATGGGCGAGTGTGAACTTTCAGTCAAGTTAATTAACTTGGCCAGCTGAGCTATTCACTTGGCTGTGTAAATGCCTTAGTGTAGTCATTTCCAGGGGAGACCACATGGCTAATTAGTACAGACTGCCTTCTGAATACCTCAATAGCATGCAGGTAGGCTGAGGCGACAGCCCACCTTGGTGATCTTATTGACCATGTATGATTACTGTGGTGGAACTGTCTCTAAATCAGAAAGGGTCACTGTCAGCAATAGTAGCCCAAATTTGGGCTTATCATTGGTGGCAACCATTTATGACAGCCCAAGGTCTCGTAAGGATTCTTAAGTTGCTTCTGAAAATGTAAAATGTATTAATGACCATTGTAAGTGTAAGGCAGCAAATGTTTCGTGCAATTATAACTACTACAACAGCTTCTATCATACAAATAAATAAAGCAATGTTTTCAGGAAAGTCTAATATAGATAAATGTTTGGTGCCAAAGCCATGGATTAAAACTTAATACCAAGAAATGCATTATAGTACCTTTTGAGAAGTCTGCCACCCTGAGTAACTACATCATAAATAAAACACCATTAAATGTTGATTTACTAGTCAGGGATCTGGGAACTCATGTAGATAGTTACCTAGCCTTCGACCAATGTGTGCCCAAAGTAACAAGAAAATCCTTCTATGTTGCTCAACATATAAGCAAAGGCAGGGCATCTTGTTCCAGAGAGGTCATCATACCACTGCACTCGGCCCACATAAGGCCCATCATAGAGTATAATGCCCCCTTCAGTATGTATCTGACCAGACACATGCAGCAACTGGAATATCCTCAAAGGTACCTTAAAAAAAGAATGCAGGGAATAAACACAATGTCTTAGACTGATCACCTCAAAGCCCCATATCTTTACTCAGTGTCATACAGACTTCTAAGAGGGTCGGCATACAAAGCATCCCTGGATCCTGTTTTGATGAACCTTTTGCACAACTGCAAAACAAACAACATCAAAACTACTAGATTAAAAGGCCTACATTTTGCTTGCAACATAAATAGGACATGTTGCAGAGACATGTCTTTCTCAGAGAATTCTCATTCTCTGAAACAGACTCCCCATCCATGTGAAGCAGAGTTTCTTGATGTCCCTATTTGAATGCAACTTGGGCTGTATAAATCAGATTTGTAGGTAACATTTGGGTTGCACAGTTAGACTTAAAAGATCTCTAGTGGTTGTTAGCCTAGTATATACCTATGAACCTATGATGACAGTATACATTTTGAGAAAAGCTCATACTACAAGAATCATCTTTATAGTACTAGAATACTGTGCAGTACCAAAGTTATCAATATGTTGATTAATGTCTCAGGATAATACAGAATATCTTTTCAACAGGTTATTTCCATAATAACTGATGCCCTTTTAGCCTTTGACTTCAGGGTTACAGTCAGTTCTACAAAGGCAAAGTTAAGTGATTTCAGGAGACTACTAATAATAAATCATGTTTTTCAGGAATTGGCCAGTTCATTTGGCCAAACAGAACTGAAGACTTAATTAACTAATTGACAAATGATTGCAATCAATTCAGAGTGTGGATAGCCAGTTCCTGAAGTGGCCACCCACCTCTTTAAAAGTTAACACTGTGGTCAGTGTGCTTGGCCAGATTTAAAACTGAGTTGCTACCTTGAGAATTCCCCAGTCTTTAGACTTTGAGATTAACATCTAAGTATCTCTTCAGCTGTTAGGCTAGCATATAACTTGCATATGAGACATGTTATAGCTGCTGCTACTATCAGTAAGATAACCACAGCATTACTCATGACTGTTTTGTATCCAGCTACTATGATGTTACACTTGCTCATGTGTTCTCAGAATGGACATGGGTGGCAAGACTTGTGCATGTGTCTATGGACCTTCAGTTGTCCACCACTATCTGTTGCTACTTTATCTATTGTACTTATCATCTGGCAGACATGCTACAATCAACTGTATTGTACCAATGCACATAAAATACTGATTCTTTGCATGAGTTCTGTTATGCATGCATATGGTTTCTACTATGGAAAACACCCACACACCCAGGCCTGTATTGCTGTGGATGTGCTTTTGAGCTGTTGTCAGAAAAAGTATCTCAGAGTAGGAACATTGTTACATGAAGCCTTCTTTTGTTGTATGGTGACATATAGTCAGTTTGGACACATAAGACTGGCATCTATTTCAGATGTTGCATGGAAACCAAACACAACAACATTATTTCTCTCTCATCTTGCTTTGGGCACTATGCACACATTTGCTGGTACTATGCTTCATGTTTACTGGAGGCATCATTTTCATATCATGTGTCAAGGTATGCTTCATTTCATGAACACACCATTTTCTGAATTACAAGCTTTAGTCTCCTGAGATCCAGTATGGAGTTTCCATTTTGTCATTTGTAATGAACACCAATAATTTTGAATCCTTCCCTGTTAAAAATAGTTGATAGCCTATCAACTTTTAGTGTGACCTAAGTTTTATTGTGCAACTCAGGTGAGTTGTTGTGGTATACATTGCTACTTTGCCTTATCTACAAGCTACAGCATATATGAGAATAGCTGATGAATGGATCAGCTCACTCTTCTTTTTTCATATTGGGCAAGAACAGTGTGTCCTCAGAAAACATGGCATCTAAACTTCATTGTCCTCAGAAGCTGTGTATGTATTTTCTAATGGCCGTGCATTGAGCAGCATAATCGTTTTACAGTCAATATACAGATAAAATAGGGCAACAATAAATAAATAAATAATGTATTTTCAAGAAATGCATTTAGCAACATGAGTGATCTCTAAGGATGTTGATCATTTAATGTCTTATAGAGATCAAACATCACTTTATTTCACCATATTGTGGAGTAAAATGTATTGTGAAGCAGGTAGAAAGTAATTGAAAAACCTTTTTCCAAGGCCACATAAGAGATATACAGATCAGCACTGAAAATATAAATGATTTAAAGCAGTATCTTAGCACAACAAGCAACAGACCTTCAGTCATGTAAATATACTAACAAGCAAACTTCACAAGGTATAGACATTGGTTTCATTGTCATCACACCTCATTATCAAACCACATATGGAAAATGATTTATCTTTGAAACATGTTGCTTACAAGAAGATTTTGTTTATATGTACTCCAAGATCTGTCGGTAGCTTGCAAGGATTGAAACAAGAAAGTAAAAGTCTCAGAGAGATTGACTAGAGGATCTTCTTCTTCTTCTTTCGGCTGCTCCCATTAGAGGTCGCCACAGCAGATCAACTGTTTCCATTTCTTCCTGTCCTCTGCATCTTGCTCTGCCACACCAACCACCTGCATGTCCTCTCTCACCACATCCATAAACCTTATCTTAGGCCTTCCTCTTTTCCTGTTACCTGGCAGCTTCATCCTTAACATCTTTTTCCCAATATACTCTGCATCCCTCCTCAACACATGTCCAAACCAACATAATCTTGCCTCTCTGGCTTTGTGTCCAAACCTTCCAACCTGGGCTGACCCTCTAATATACTTATTCCTAATCCTGTCCATCCTCGTCACACCCAGTGCAAATCTTAACATCTTCATCTCTGCCACGTCAAGCTCTGACTCCTGCCTTTTTGTCAATGCCACTGTCTCCAACCCATATAACATAGCTGGTCTCATTACCCTCTTGTAGACCTTCCCTTTCACTCTTACTGGTACTCGTCTGTCACAAATCACTCCTGACACTCGTCTCCACCCACTCCATCCTGCCTGTACTCTCTTCTTCACCTCTCTTCCACACTCACCATTACTCTGAACTGTTGATCCCAAGTACTTAAACTCATCCACCGTCTCCACCTCTACTCCCTGCATCCTCACCATTCCTCTATTCTCCCTCTCATCCACACACATATATTCTGTCTTAGTCCTGCTGACCTTCATTCCTCTTCTCTCTGGAGCAGATCTCCACCTCTCCAGGGTCTCCTCCACCTGTTCCCTACTCTCACTACAGATCACAATGTCATTTGCAAACATCACAGTCCATGGGGACTCCTGTCTGATCTCATCTGTCAACCTGTCCATCACCATTGCAAATAAGAAAGAGGATGCAGCCAGAAAAACTAGTCAAAAATAAAGAGTTGTATGTACAAAGACGTGTATAGATTTCTGTTTATCAAGGCATCATGGAAAATGTGTAAACTATACTTGCACAAATAGGAATATTTCCTCAAACAAAATATTAGCTCCAGAATGTACACTGATATGCAGGTTTTTGCAAACAATTCCCTAACAGGTTTTGGCTGTGTTTCAGGGCTGAATTAAGCATTTTATGTTCTTGGCAAAATGCTTTTCTGAGCAGTTTAAATTCTTGCAAGCCTTCACAACTGAACCCATTTCTTTCTCCTGATTAAAAAAGAATCATTATAATTGCTGTTCCCAGCAATGGACCAAATGTAATTTAATGGAAGCTGCATGGGTGCAGGGGTAGGACAATTCACATCCAAGTTCCCTATATTTTAAATGTTTATACCTAACTCTTTTGGGTTATTCTTTGAAGCAGTAGATGCTTTTGTATAACACAAGTTCTATTGTCATCTGTTTGTAGGTAGGTATTGATAGATTTTTTATTTTGCCTAATGCCTGGAATGATTCTATCCCTTTTATGTGTAATTGGCAATAACACTGAACACTGACAAACTCCTCAGGCAAACTCATTATAGAACATTTCTCTGTCCCTGAGCATGATTTCTTTTTCCTCAACACCCACATCTTTCCTCACCATTCAGCAGTTTTAAGCCTGCATCTCTATGATGAATTCCTTTAGTGACCATTGCTAACCTATATGGCATTGCCTTCCTTCACTGACCATTGTGTGGATGCATTAGGTCCATAGTCCCATCCCCCGTATTGCCGTTCCAGGACATCCAATTAAAAATGCAGTGTGCCAACAAAAACTTGGCTACTGACCTACTCTGTCTTCAGCCAGGACAATGTCGATCCATCCACCCATCTTTCTAATAACATTGTCCATTGCTTGTTAATAGTACTGCTTGTGTGCTATAACAGGCATTGCATTACAGTGTCTGTACTAGACACTGCATCCATTCATGTACATAGATTAAAGGGTTATAGAAGAAATAAACCCACATAGTATCATTACTGTTGAGATGACTGCATTTATCTGTTTGCTACATCAAAACTCACTCACACACCACTCAGCAATCCACGTAATGATAGTGTACTGTGTTATGGGAGTATGTAGCCCAGCCACACTACTGAGCCTCAGACATAGATTAAATCATTTCTCATGCCGTGGGAGTATTGTCATTTTTGGGCTTATACCTTACATGCACAACATGATTAATTACAATAGTATGGCACAGAATCAAATTAGCTTGGCTTAACACTGTGTGAGTGTTTGTAACAGCAGACTAAATGATATTTCGCCCTGTTGCCTGAATGTCCACCCTCCATCTGCATGAATTATGGTGGATAGCAGCCGCATACAGCAGTAAGGGCCAGTGTTTACCCTTGACAAATAGGTAGACAGCCTCTACTGTGCAACCCCAAGTCATTTGGAATCGTGTCCTCTCGGTGAAAGATTTAATTATAATAGGGTCAGATATAATTCTAGACGATGCAAGAAACCAGTGCAAAGGTACATGCACACAGATTTTTCAAATAATAATAATTCTTCTAGGCATGGGTATCTACATCAGCATCAGCCCCCTTTTTCTCCCATTTTTGTTTGAGGTTAGAATATCACATTAACAGTGACCATTAGGTAGAGGCAATGTTTACATTGCCATGTGATACTACTATTCATAAAGTATTCTTTCTCATGTTCCACATAGTCATTACCTATAAATCCACAAAAGAATGATATCAATAAGAAGACTTAAGAAAAATGCAATTGCAGAAATGTTTGAAACAGTACTTTCAACAGAAATGTATTAAATACAGAACTTTTAAGTCTGATCAGCACCCTTATTTCTCTACCCAATCTCTTGGGCTTCTTAGAGAGTGGTGTTTGTTGTGAAACATTATTCCCTAATGCATTTTGTGTATAGGTGTGAGCCATCTCTCTCTCAGTTACCTTCTTATAAATCCGTATTAGCATTTTCCTCTTAAAAAAAACTGATAAAAGGAATACAATTATTTATTTATTTATTTATTTATTTATTTATTTATTTATTTATTCCAGTTTGATTACCGTGGAGGTCCACTGGGCTTAAGAGCCCGTTTTCAGTGGAGGCCCGGGGAAAAAAGCTCCACATAGCAAAGTTAATTACATGAAAATATCAAAGAGTTAGAGTACAAACAATGGGTTCCTTTAACAAGAAAAAGTCAAAGACAATTACAGTTATTGTTCAGAAAAATAAACAAACAAGCTTTTAGTATAAAGGCTAGATATTATTATCTAGTTACAAAATGAATCAGTGGATTGAGAGTAAGGTAGGAAGAAAAGGTTAGCCTGGAGTAAAGGGGGAGGAGGGCATGAGAGGTATGGGTGGAAGAGTGCAGTTACATTTCCTGTTCAGGTAGATGTAGGAATGAAGTTGAGTTTTGAAGATAAGATGGTTGTTACAGGTCCTTAGAGAGGAGGGTAGAGCATTCCATTTTTTTGCTAGGGTAAAGGATAGGAGAAGCTGACCAGCTGGGCGCTTGGATTTTTGAATGGTGATCAGGTTTTGGTGAAAGGATCTAAGGGGTCTGAGAGGGGTATAAGGTTGTAGAATGTTAGATAGAGCAGGGCAGTTAGTGCTTTGGAATAGTAATTTGTGGGCTGTGGTAATTTGGAGAAAGTCAAGTAGGTTAGGGAGTTCAAGCCAGTTTAGAGAATGAAGGGTGGTGCAGTGATGAGAGGAGGATTTGGCATTGGTAGCAAATCTGGAAATTTTGCTATAACAAACTTCAAGTTTGGAGGTGAGTGTGGAAGATAAATTAGTGAGCAGAGGAGCACCATACATAAGAGAGGGAATGAGGTAGGTAGAGGCAATAGTTAGTCTGGTGGAAGGAGAGAGGAAGTGGTTGTTTCTGTAAAGTAGGCCTAGTTTTATGTGTGTTTTCTTGATGTTTACCTGGATATGAGTGTTAAATTTTAGTTGATTGTCAATTGTGACACCAAGAAGTTTGGCAGAGGGTACAATCTTGATGGAGGAGTTATTGAGACTGGTTATATGGAGGGAGTTTTTGTCAAGAGGGGAGGATTTTGAGGGGAGAATAGAAGGATTTTTGTTTTATTGGCATTTAGTGAGAGGTGATTTTGGAGCATCCAGTTTTCAGCAGTTGAGAAGGCTTTTTGTGTCAGAGATTGGAGCTCTGTTAGTTTGGTAGCGCAGCAGATCAAAGTGGAGTCATCAGCGTATTGCACAATTTTGGTGTTAGGAATGGCTTTGTGGAAGTCATTAATGAAGATATTAAATAGCAATGGGCTAAGTATGGAACCTTGGGGTACTCTGGTAGGGGTAGGAAGGAAAGAGGAGGTGGCTTGGCCCCATTTCACAGCTTGGGACCTGTTTGAAAGGTAGCTAGAGAACCGTGAGAGAGTTGTTTGAGAGAGGTTGAGATTGGAGAGATGGCTTAGAAGGTGGGTATGAAAGATGGTATCAAAGGCTTTGGATAAGTCAAGCAGAACAGAAGATACCATATTACCAGAGTCACGGGCGGAGTTTACAGAATGTAAGAAGGAGAGAAGGGCGGTGTTAGTACTGTGCCCTGGGCGGAAGCCATGTTGGGTAGGAGAGAGTAGCTGGTGTTTGGTAAGGAATGGCAAGAGCTGCAGGTGGATACATTTTTCAAGAATTTTGGAGATGGGGAAGAGGATGGCTATGGAGCGGAAATTGGAGACATTACAATTTTTGCCACCCTTATGAAGTGGAAGAATAAATGCAGAATGCCAAAGTTTGGGAACATAGGATTCACTTAGTGATCTATTGATCAGGATGCTGATAGGCAGAGCAATAGCATCAGAGGCTATTTTTAGGAAGGAGGATAGAATGCTGTCAGGGGCGTTGGAGCAAGGCTTAAGTTTATAAAGAAGTTTTTTTATTAGATTGGTGGAGATGGGTTTAAGTTCAAAAATAGGGTGTAGAGATGAGGGAGGGGGAGATTGAGCAGGGGGGAGGAGGGTTAATGTTGGTAAAGGTCTTAGCTCAGCGATAGAAGACGTAAAGAAGGTATTGAATAGCGAGGCAATTTCGGGGTCAGATTTGCTGGTGTCTGGACAGGGGCTGTTTTTTGTACCTGGGATGAGGCGGGAATTAATAGAGTTCCAGAATTGTTTGGGATTTTTAGCATGATTTTCTTGTAGTTTGATGTAGTAAGATTTTTTATCTCTAATGACTTGTTTTTTGGCTAGGTTTCTGAATTGTTTATATTTAAGTAGTATTTCTGGCTGTTTATGGCGGAGGTAAGTTTTCCATGTTTTATCCCTTTGTAGCATTATCTTTTTTGTATCTTTGGTGAGCCATGGGGTGGTCTTAGTTTTGACTCTTTTACTTCTGATTGGAGCAAGGGAGTTAAGGACAGTTAAGAATGTAGAATTGAAGTAGTTAACGGCTTTGTCTAATGGTAGTATTTTTAAGGGGTTCCAGTTAGTTAGTTTAAGGGAGTTAGAGAAGGTGGTGGGGTTAAAGTTAGACAGGTTAAAAGTATGAATGTATTGGTGAGAGTGTGATGAAGTGGGAGTAGCTCAAAGGGTGAAGGCAGGGAGGTGGTCTCCCAATGAGTCAGGAATGACACCGGATTTTATGACTTTGCTAGGATGAGATAATAGGATCCAGTCAAGTATGGAGCCTGGAGGGTTGGTTTTGTTAGGCCTGGTAATGGAGTTTGTAAGTTGAGTGAAGTTGAGTAGGTTGATCGTTATTGCGGGATTAGGGCTGATGATTTTTCCCCAGTCAATATTTACATCTCCCATGATGTAGGTTTCTAGTTTAATATTGGATGAGGTCCAGGATAGTATGTCTTCCAGGGTATTGGTGTTGTTGCCAGGGGGAATATAGAGGGAAATAATGCAGATACTTTTATGTGTATTTATTTTTAGTAGGCCAATCACAAGTTCAGCATTAGAGAAAGAGGGAATAGGGTTAGGGTAAGGAGAGATGGACAATTGGTTGGAGTAGATTAAAGCTACACCACCACCTCTGCTATTTGGGCGGTCAGATCGGAGAGAGTGAAATCTGGGGGGAAGGAATTTGGAGTCACTTGTATGAGGTTTTAGCCAGGTTTCAGAGATAGCTACTATGTCTGCTAGGTTATGGTTGAGCCAGGCATGGAAGAGCGTTAATTTTTTTCTTATGCTTTGGGCGTTGATGGTGAAGAGTTTAAGGTTTTTACTTGAGGGTTTGGTGCTGGGGAGGTTTGTTGAGGAGAGGTTTGGTCCGGGATTAGGGTGGATGTTTCCGGCTAGACAAAGGTAAGTGGGAAGTTGAATATGTTTGTTAGGTTTGTATTTGTTTAGAGAAGGCTGATAGAGATTTGGTTTGGGTTTGAAGTAATTAGAAGAGTTTGGAAATACTTTTACATTCAGGAGAAGGATAGGGTGGAGGGGAATTAAAGAGGATGAGATATTATGAGTGTAAGATGTAGGGATGTTGTGAGTGGGAGATGGGGGAAGGGTTAAATAGAGATCAGTGAAGGAGGTGGTATGATAAAGAGTAAGTAGAAATAAGGGCATGGATATATAGATAAGGAATGAAAAGGGAAAGGTGGACATGGTAGTGGAGTTAGATGTGATAGAGAAGGATGAAGAGATATTAGGTGGGTGGGGGGACTGGTAGTGAGTCAGGTGGGTTGGAGGAAGGGGTGGGGTCAGGTGGGTAATAGGAAGGGGGGGAGGTGGTTAGGGATTGGTTGTGGGATAGGGAGGGATTAATGGGGAGAGGAATAAATGTAGGAGTACTGGGGTGTGTGGAATTTGGGGGCAGGGTATGGGGAGCGGAGTGAGCCTGTAGGGCGAATGGAGCGGGAAGAGCCAAGAGAGGAGGGAAAGGAGCAGAAAAACAATCAGAGACTGGAGGAGGATAGCTACAGCTTGGGTGCAGGTATTCTGTTTACTAGCTAGGGTTTCTTATAGTTAAACTGTGAAATTATGTTTGGTAAGTTGCACGTTTTGGAGGAAGATCATGAGAGTGTGGTGGAAATATCACTGTTTCAACAGAGAAGGTCAGATACACGTTCTAGGCAGAGAAAATATATGGAGCAGAAAAGGTTCATATCTGGTCTATATCTAGAGTAAGCTGCCACCTAGTGGAAAAAGGAGGGAGGTACACTTTGAAGAGGTTCCTCTAAGAAGTAAGGTTTGAGGAAGAATAGATAGAGGTAGTGAGGGGACTAAAAGATTATACTGTAAATCAAGGTTGGGGGGCAGTGCAATGGCCTGTGGTAGGCTACCTACAAGCGCACCGAGGTAGGATGCTGCTCAAGTTTAGATAGGCACTAGTATAACATATATGAGACTAATTACATACACTGAGTTTCTTTAGTAATGGGGAGTCAAGATCCCAGTATTTGTAGTGTAGATCAGACAGATTATCCACAGATGACTTCTCTTAAAAGGATGGGTTTCCTGTTTAGTAGTAACAAAAAGGGGGGAGAATACCTGAGGGAGCAGCTGTAAAAGGAGAGGAAAAAAAAGTTAAATTGGGTTAGGGAAGAATAGGTTGAGGGAAAGTGCAGGAAGAGGTAAGTTCAGAGGTGGGTAGTTTTATAGAGTGGAGTAAAATGGAGGAAAGAAGGGAGAAGGGAAAAAAAGAGCAGGCAGAGGGAGAGAGAAGTTGAGAGGTAGAGAAAAACGGAGGCAGAAATAGTTGAGCAGTAGTCTTGTAACAAACTTATCACTTCAAATCACATGCACATTAGAAACAATCAGTGCCCATGTAAGTCACCCAAATGGCAAAAAAAAAAAAAAACATTTGTTATGCATTTAATAGTCAAGTTCAGAAAATAAATAAAGCGCGGCAAGGGTATATTGTAAAGCTATATCTGCAGCTAGTTTAGGTAGTGCGGAAGTTGTGTTTGCTGGTAAAGATACTATAAAGCTTTTTACCACCAAAACAAAGGTCGCTAAGAGTGAATTATTGAGAACTGTATCGGCAGCTGTAAAGCATTTAATGGCCGTGACTTTGCAGGACAAAATACATTATTTGGTATGTAATGGTAAACACACACAAAAAACAAAAAACAAAAATGCGCTAATATTATACTGCAGAAAGCTGTATCAGCAGCTACTGGGTATATTGTAAAGCTATATCTGCTGCTAGTTTAGGTAGTGCAGAAAGCTGTGTTTGCTGGTAAAGGCACTGTACAGCTTTCAGCCGCCAAAAACAATGATCGCTAAGAGAGAACTACTGAAAGCCTGATCGGCAGCTGTGAGGCATTTAGCGGCCGTGACTTTGCAGGGAAGAAAAATATATATATACTATTTGGCAAGGAATGGTAAATAAAAAAACAAAGTCGCTAATGTTATACTGCTGAAATACATTAGTAGATGCTAATTACAAAGCAGATAACAAAGAAAATACACTGTGCTACCATAGCAATAAGTAATGTAAGCTCTTTGGTGCATAAACTACAGACATAATACAGTCGCTAATTTAACAGAAAGAAAGCACATGAATACAACAATAATGCAGTCATTAAGTTAACAGAAACAAAAGCACATGACTACATGCTGTTCTGCCTAAGTGCTGTAAAAACCAAGCCCACATTCAGGGTAAAATGGAGGAAATATGCGATATAAAGCTGCAAAGGCTGAGACAGCAGAGAAAAAAAAAATTGAGTCACAATATTATTAGCAACATAAACATTGTAGCACAGAAAAAATGTTTGAAACTGTTAAACATTTAGAGCATATTATATGAGCTAACACCTACCGGGAAGCGAGAGCAGCAGCCCAGACACAGGTCCGAGGCACAGGGGATAGGAGGTTGCGTGTGGCCTGGATTTAAAAATGGTGCCACAGAAATTGACCCAGAAAAGTAACTTCCAGGGCAGGAATGGGCCTTAGGGGGAGGAGATAAATAGAGGGGATGTGGGAAGGGAGAAATGAGAGGGGGGGGGGATGTGGAGCCAAGAGAGACGGGAAAGGAGCAGAAAAACAATCAGAGACTGGAGGAGGATAGCTACAGCTTGGGTGCAGGTATTCTGTTTACTAGCTAGGGTTTCTTATAGTTAAACTGTGAAATTATGTTTGGTAAGTTGCACGTTTTGGAGGAAGAGCATGATAGTGTGGTGGAAGTATCACTGTTTCAATTAGCAAAATAAAATAATTTTGTAATCTTTTCTTGACTTTCTGCCAGCAGTAATCATTGCTATGCACCAATAAAATAAGTTATCTACATGCCTTAAATAACTAATCACATTTTTTGTTAATGCTTTATTGATTCAAGGTATTTTAAGATGTTTTGCTTTGTAAGGACTTTTATAGAATTAAATGGCCTCATGCCAGATTTCATTAAAGCTCAGCATTTTCTGCTGAAACCTAAACCTGCATTCACAGAGGTTAACATTTTTCTTGTGCATGTTATAGTTTTTGGTAAATAGTATGAAGAATGAGGCCCCAACTATTTCATTAGCTCAGCAGATTCCTTATGATAAGCCACATTTTGAGCAATTTGTACTTACAACATTTCCTATCTGTCTACATCTTAATATGTTATACAACTGATAAAAAGAAACATTATTTTTGACATTCCTATTTATACTGGGCACCAGTCCATAACTTAATAAAACAGGGAAAATCATCATTGAACACAATGACAATGGAGACCAGATATCTTGCATTGCGCAACACTGTAATAGTTAAGGTTATAAAACTCTTAGTGAATATAATACAGCCATTTCACTGTCATTTTGTTAAAGTAATTGTAACATTTTCTTGTAGAAAGTATGCACTGTGCAGAACAAAAGAAAGGAAAGCACTGTCTACAAAAATCATACAAAAGGACGATTCCTCTCATTTCCTATCTTTTTACATCAGTGTATCATTGAAAGCCCATCAGTGCTATTTAAAAGAGTATGAAAATTTTTACTATTGATCCATATTGACACTATCCTGAAACTGTACTTCCATTTACTGATTTCCTATAATGTACGTACTTTAAGAAAGTCATTTTGTTAGCTGAACAACAAAAGGACTTTCACATAAAAGTTTAGGCAAGATGTATGTGTAAATGCTTTCTGTATGCCCCAAAAGATGAATGAGCATTAAGAAATATGCATATCTTGTAGTGAAATTAGTTACTGTTCTGATTTTTGTAGGAAGTTATAGAAGAATATCAGGTCCTATAGAGTTTGTACATTTGATCCTGTTTGGAACGTTACCTCAGTGATATTAATTACTCCACTAAAGTTTGTGCATCTGAGTTTTAATGCTGCAGTGCTACATTTTTTTTTTTTGGAATTACTGTGTAAGAGGGAAGAGTTATGGAAGCAGGCCAGCAGGGGCATGGAAATAAGCTAAAAGAAAGACAAAGACCAACAGGGATATATTGATTTACAGATAGGGGGGACAAGTGGTGATGGGGAGGATTAGCCAATATGCTGGGTAAAGAAGTGATGTGATGGCAGTTATACGACTCTGGAAATCGCACGGTATGGGGGAAAGGGTAAGTATGTCTCAAACAGAATACAAATGTACTGATGAAGAGAATCTCAGTCAAAAGACCGCAAATCAAACTGACAAGAGCTCAAGTCAACAAGGAGAGAGACAGAAGCCAAATAAAGGTTTAAATATCAACATTGCAAGCTCCAGACACCATAGTAATTCAAGCAGTTTAATTCCAAACAGCAATTCAAAACAACTGGCTTTTCACTGAAACTTCTTCAGGTTTTTAATGATTCATTATCAAGACAGCATTAAATAAGTATAAAAAGTCACATGTAAAATATAAGGCATTAAAATTGTTAAATCACAAGTAATAAGGTATACAATTCATAACAATTATACAAAAAGTACTCATAAATGTAAATCAATCAAGCATGAATTTTTCATCATGTATTCAAGAAATCACATTATAGCAGCTGCTGCTTACTTTTAGTACTGGTTTTGAACTAACTGCATCATTTAATCTTAGATGCATATCGACTCTTAAAGTTGAGATGCATCTGTACTCCATACATACCATTCTGTTGCATATGTCTCCATCTCTCTTACTTATCAAAAACAATTCAACAGATTAGGGTTTTTCTGACATAGAATGCCAAGTAAATACTAATGCATATTATAGATATATAATAGAGCTGGACCCTAAACATATTTTTAAGTTTATGGTGCTGAAGTGGTCCTGATGGAGGTGCTAGGCATTAGTATGACTCTGTAAGTCACACAAGGAGCCTCTCCAGGTAGCCAATGTGGGCTTTAAGTCACAAGTTAACTGGTCCCCCCCCCCCATCTGTCAATTCCTGCCTAGTGAAAAGTCATAACATCCTGGCTGTGTCACAGGAGGGATGATTAGCATTCTCCTTTGGTAAGTAACCTCCAGAGGTCACCTCTCACTGCCTTTGATGGGAAGGCAGACCTAAAGACAGGTGGTCTGCTAGCAGGATATGGTCTGGACTGATGACAGGGTGGGGATTGGTGCTACACCACTAGCATAGCCATGACAGGTACTGCAGAAAATGTTAAATTAATTACATATAAAAAAACAACAAATAACAAATAAAGTATATCAGATAAGAAAAAGCAGCAAAGAGAGGGAGAAGGAGAGACACAAAAAGACATTACTATTATGAATATTTGTCATGACCACTTATATTGGTATCTTCTGGTGTACTACATAGTTGTAAGGTAAAATATAATGTCTTGTCTGAGATGTCTGCTAAACTAAATGAATTCTAATGTATCTCCTGTACAATGTGTGTGCAAGTGTGCAGATGTGGACTTTACCCATGTCAAGGGACAGGTGAATTGGGTGGGTTGAGGCTGCAGCAGTAGGATGGGGTGTTAGATGTAATATGCCATTGGGAGTATGGGGTTATGGTCATGTGCTATATTAGACAAAGACAAAGACATGTCATGTAAATTTGGGCAGTTGTACCATTTATACAACGCAAAAAGCTTATGATGGCATTGTGCTGTACAACAGGCATAGAAGGAATCATTGCCAACACAGACAGCTATCATCAGGGGCTTGACAAAGTTAATGTCCAGTGAGGGACCATTTGACTGTAATGGAACTAAATGGGCAGTGATCAGCACTGCATACTTTCAATATATCTCAGAGGCCCTATCTTTGACTTCTTCTTCCCATTGACTCAGAAGGTCAAGGTGGTGCCTCCACAGGTCATTGGAGTGGGTCCAGCACTCCTCACCAGAGTAAGTTTGCCAGTAATAGCAGCAGCAGTTATCGCCCAAAGAAGACTGAGACAGGCATCCATGTAATACTCAGGACCCTCATATGTGTTCCCAGTCAGGTAGTCTCTGTGGTCCCTGTACAGCAAGTGCAGATGGATTGTACTTTCTTTAGGGCACAATCTGGAACCTTGTAGTCATCAGTATCTTTGGAAGCCATGGCTATTCCTCAGATCATAGTGCAGAGAAATATGATGACCCTTTCATAGTCATGCACATCTTTGCTGTCACCACAGTTAGTGTGACCAGTTCCCCATTATACAGTGTGAAAATACACGGGAGTGGCATGATATCAGAGTGTGAGTAATGATGGAAAGATTGTACAAGCAATACACTGCTTTCCTTTGTTAATAGTTTTATTCTTCTTTGCATCTACAGAGCATAATACTCCATCAGGACTTCCATTGTTCCAGCTAGGGCCATTGATCCTACCCACAAGTGCTCACTGCACCTCTCTGGTAGTTGTGGGAGTTCACAAAGTTGATTGATCTGTATGTATTATGGATCATGTTTGTGACCTTCCCTGGACAGGAAATCCCTGTGGCTTGATATGCGGGTGCTCTGGACCTGTCCACTAGACCCAGATACAGTGCTGCATTGTCTAATAGAGCTGTGTCCCTTCATACACACACACACACACACACACACACACACACACACACACACACACACACACACACACACACACACACACACACACACACATACTCACTGCCAGTTATCACTGTGGTCCTTTCCACTTGTGCATATTATGACAACTGTGCCATGCTCTGAGTACTCTGTTAGCTGGGTAGTCTGTATTTTTTTGCACATTACATCCAGACTTTGAATGGTATAACATTGCCTGGGTGTAGTTTGCATGCATCATTTTTACTGTTCTGTATAATGCTTATTCTGGCAAATAGCTATGAACCAGATGTTTCCTGTAAGCCACTGCTATGGTATATGGTGTCCACCTCCATCTGGTAGAGTCATCTCCTGCAGCTGACTCTTCCACCAGCACCTCAAGAAGTACCTCCACAATTGCTGACACCAGAATGTGCTCCTCATGAATTTTTCTACCTTGCAGCAGCTATTTGCATATCAAAATGTTGTAGAACATTTCACACACTACAAAGTCTTTACTGCATGTTCCAGTATTGTATTGCGGGGCATTAACAGAAACATATAGACAGCTGAAGCAGGTCTTTAGCAGGACAAATATGTTCAACAATGGCTCAGGTCTGTGATAGGGCATTGCTGAACACATTCTCTACCATGGCATGTGGGTTTCTAATTGGTGTCAGTAATCATAGCTCCAGTGGCTAAGACAGCCCTATGGAAAATCACCTTGTATAAATGCTGACATAAGTTGCTTGCATACAAGATGTTGGGATTTTGGGCAGTGCTGGGTGACTTGCTGACACAATGCATAATTAATTTCTGCAGATTGTTGTCCCAGTGGCAGCTGTTGACTTTGTAGGGGCTGCAGGAAGCAACAAATAGGAGGGGCAAATTGGAATAGCACAGAGTGCTATTACAACAGGTCAGTAACCATTTCTTGTGATAAAGCAACAGATGGAGTTACTGTCATTTACAGACTTGTCATTACCAACTCATTATAGTCACTTCACGGACTATAGACACTTCAGATATCTGACTGCAATCAACAAGGCCAGCCTTAGATTAAATGGAACCCTAGACAAGGGACTCCATGTCCCCTTCCCATAGTACATTGTTTCGTCTTGCATCTCCCTGTTGCCCCCACACACACACACACACAAAACTAAAAAGCAAGCAACAAACTGCTTAAGCTCCTGTCTGGCATGCAAACAACTAAATAAAACTGTAACTAAAAAATAAACAGGCACATAGATGGATGGATAGGTAAATATCACAGAATGATTACTCCTGTGCTTAATCTATTGCATTCACCATTTTCAGGCTGTCTCAGTTACCTGAGGCACCCAGAACCAATCAAAAGTAGCCATCACTGCTTCATAGAGCAGCCCATTCAGCTTCCTAAAAACTGCATTGCCATTGCTTGTAAAACATTAGCAACCAGTATAATAACATATATATGACTGTTTTGTAAGCAGGGTGGTGATTTTTTTTACAGAACACAATTTTCTAAATGGAAACAATCACAGTTCATTTTTAAATAGCAATATGAAATCATAAAGTATTTAAAGTATTTTGAGGGGCTGAAGTCCAGCAGCCAGTACCACGAGCCCCTGCTTTGACCCTGCTCCCCAGGTGGAATCTTTATTCCAATGAATGTGGGTGCAGTCACTAGCTCAAAGTACTTAAGGGACTCAGGCTACATCTTAAACTGCCTTCATGGTGTTGCATCTGTCACCTGTGTTGTGTGGAAACCACATATTCTTCCCCACAAGCTGTAGCATGGCATCAAGGAATGGATGGAATATCCTTAAATCAGATGACTGGACACACCCACCATGCTCTCTGTTCCTCAACAAAAAAGTCTTTGTAGCTAATTTTCTCAATGCCACGCATACCTTGGCATCCACAAGGATAAGTACTTCACACAATCTCTGGGATATATGTGATGGTGACATATCCTGACCATCTTCTTTACCATCTGTACCATGGCCTTGTATGTCTGGCCTGTGTTACGTCTTTTGATTTATGTAGGTTGGCCTAGAAAAATACTGACATATGTGCATGTCTGTGGACATTGGAAGGTTATTCAGTTCATGTCTTGTGGATATTGTGCTGTAGTCTATCCATATGTAGGGTCTACTATTGCTGTGTGATAGAGGGCATAGTATGTGAGACATACATGGATGACTCACTGGCGCTGAGGGCAAAACACACACCTGTGTGACTTCAGGCAATGAGAAAAGACTCTTCCACATACATATTTAATATTACAGTAACTATCAAGTACATGTTTTCTCAATTTGTCTCCCACTCAGGATTTTTCTGTGGGCAGCAACTCTGGTGGTGACATCTCTCTGCATGACATATATGCATTTCTGAATCATTCTGCCAAATTGTTCTCCCTCATTTGCATTTGCCATTGCCCTCATTTTACTACTGTTGTTCATTTCCATGTCATTTTACAGTTATTTGCATAGTATGCAGGCAGCAATATTTATTAGCCTTCTTTTCATGATCACACTCAATATGTTCCTTAATTATACACACTGGGGACATGGCTGATCTTCATCCTAAATAACAGAGACTATGAATAAACAGTGTGAGATTTAAAAAAAAAAGCTAGGCGATATGGAATGCAGAAAGAATATGTAAATAGGTACAGGTAAGAAAAAGTGGAGAAAATCTTAACAAATTTTATTTATATTTATTTATCAGGCACATTTGGTATGGAATTAAGGGGAAGGAAAGTATTTTGTGATAAGAAAATACTGACATTTGGATGACTGTCCCTTTACGAATGGACAACAAATTATCATCATATATACATATAACTATACTCCCATTACATTCTTTGTGAGTACAAAATGCCCTGTAAGTGTGTAGGTGGTGATAGGAGGAGCTAGTTCTCTAGAAAAAGTCATCTGCGGTAGCTTGATCCTGCAGTGTTTCCTCAGGGCTAAACAGAAACGTCAGCTGTTCAGTTTGATATAAAAATGGTGGTGCTAGAAAAAATATATAATAAAGCCGGTGCTCTCATTTAAAGCCACAAAAGAAAAAGAAGAGCTATGTTTCTGTTTTGGAAGATTCCAAATGTGGTAGAATACATGTCCAATGAGCAAAATTCTAAA
This sequence comes from Protopterus annectens, assembly GCF_019279795.1. Taxonomy (NCBI): domain Eukaryota; kingdom Metazoa; phylum Chordata; order Ceratodontiformes; family Protopteridae; genus Protopterus; species Protopterus annectens. The sequence continues at coordinate 1,256,258,270 of NC_056728.1, forward strand.
GAAGTTGTAGCAATATATAGGAGAAGGGCAGCAAATGTAATAGCAAGAAAGTGAAAATCCAGTATTGTTTAAATTAACTAATTAGATTAATTTATCTTTTGTTGTCTGGGTTGCTGTCAGTAGGCTAGTGTCTTATTCGTAGGGGAAATTTGACCAGGATATTGGGGAAATTCTCCTACTTGTTTTTGTGAGTGGTTCCCGTTTCTTTCTGTTCCAGGAGTGGAGCTGGCACAGAGAAACAGGGAGGTAGATGGAGAGAGAAGGAGATAACGGACTAGTGATAGAAATGAAGGGGAAGGCAAATATCAAGGCTGGAGATTGCCTGCAGGATTCTGAGGAGATGTTTTAAAGAAATGGGTTCATAGGTTCATAGGTGGTTACTAGGCTATCTACCCTAGGACCGTTATAAGCCTAGCTGTGTTAATCCCAAGTTGCCCCAATTGTCTTATTAGGTGGACATAATTTGCAGAGTGAGTCTATAGTCAACACCAACTTCCCCTGTCCATGAGGGACATGGGTGCCACCCCAGGGTGAATTTCAAGCCTCCGTCTGTCCTAAATGTCTAGTTCTTTGAGCCATGAAAGACCTAGTCCTATCTGTCGTCCCACTTATTTCAAAAATCAGTGGTGCTACAAATGCTGCACTGGGGACCTAAACTCACACCAAAATATATACAAGACTTGCTGGAGAGATAGGTTCCTAACACAGCACACTATTAGCCTATGGAATAAGTTGCCACAACAAATCGAAAAAGGTAGCATTGTACTACATTTAAAGCTAGTCCCTACTACTGGAGAGGCAGACACACACATCATCTTAAAGTCATATATTGCTCAGCATATTACTGGCCATATAATTGCTTTGTCTAGTATTAGTCATATGTCCCTTTATTTTTATATCTCCTATGCAAGTTTCTTCTTTTGTGCACATTGTTTATTTTTATATTGATTAATGTGTGATTACCAGAAAAGTCTAACAGTGAAGGAGTCCATATTCAGCAGAGATTCAGGTAGAAAAGCTCCAAGGTATTACAAAAACATTTTAAGAACAATAATCTTACAATTTTTATAAATACAAAAACATCTACAGTTTAAATGTCTTCACTTTCACCATTTTTCATATTGCACAGTGATGATTGGTCAAGTAGCCAAATGGTCTCATTGGCTCTTTAGTACTTATTGCTTTTCCACTGGGGTGCTGAAAGGCCCTTTGGATTAGGTCACACTAGCTTGTTTTCTAAGGAATGATTGGGTGCTATTATAAAATGCATGCCCCTAAATTGTTTACTAGAGATGAGTTGGCAAATGATGGATATATAATTACAATGCTCCACCCAGGATGGTTGCAGGATGATTTACTTAAAGAGTGAGCCAGAAAATGAAGTACACATTTCCTAGGGGGACCTTATGGAGCAAATACAAAAGGAAGATGCAGACAATTATGAAGAATAGCAGTGAGATAGAAAAGAAACCATGTGCAGAGATAGTAAAAGATAGCAAATGGAGAGTATCAGAAAATAATGTGGCAGAAGCAAACGAAGAATGGAAGTACAAGATAAGGATTCAAAGTAGAAAAAGACAAAGAAATGGACAGATATGAAATGTGGGACAATTTAATAACACCTTCAGGTGTAAAAGCACATGAAATAAGAGCATTTATTTTTATTAAAAGAGATATTTAGTGATATTATATTTGAGACTGTTTTTTCAAGGGAAAAATTTCTTGGAGAATATGAAAAAAGAAAGACTGCAACACTTGGCATCTTTTTGTGATAAAAGTATTTAACAGGAAAATGAGAAAAAAAAAAGAAAATTAATGTACAATTTCAAACAGAGGTGGAAAGGGAGACTTTGAAAGGAGATTTGAAAAGTTAATGTAAAGAAGTACTGGACATTGCAATGTTTATGATAAAAGGGGTTTATGGACTGGCAGAAGGGACTGTGCTAAAACAGAAAGAGAGAAAATTTTGTGTATATATATATATATATATATATATATATATATATATATATATATATTTTTTTTATACATATCAAGCATGATTTATATGGAAGGAGAGTAGGGGTGTTGTAAAATACTGGGACAACCCAAAATATGATTTTTTTTGTGGAAAAGAAGGACATTTGATAAGTAACTATGATAAAAGAAAATGATATATTTGTACGACACTGGGACATGGTTCAAAAATGTGAAGTGTAATATTTTAAATGTAACAAAATTGGACATTTATGGATGGATTGTAAAAACGAAAATAAGAGTAAGGAGAAAGAACCAAAAACAGAAGGAAATAAACAAAGAGAATGCATTTTAGAAGCAATACAAATGAGAAAAAAATAATAAATAGGACATAGAAAAAGGCTCTGAAATAAGTGAGGAAGAAGATATAAATTGGGAGATAGTAAAAGAAAAAATAATTATATTGGTAAAAGGGTAAAAGACAGAAAAAGAAAATTCAAAGGGACAAGAACAAAATAAAAAGGAAAGGAACTAGATGAAAAAGAATATATAGAGTTAATGGTTGGGGTTGGTATAATGGTGAAGGTGTTTGACTCCCAGACACAAAGCACAGTGTTTGTGTCACACCTTTGGGAGGGAAATTGGCTACACTTAAAATGGCCCATTAAGGCAACTAGCCTAGTAATTATCTATATGAAACCATGAATCTAAGGAAAAAAAAAATTACAGTACTTTTCTGTAAATTTGAATAGCATTACGAATATACTAAGAAGAATATGGATTTTGGAGTGGTGTAATACATGTGATGCAGCTGTAATTAGATTAGAAGACACAAGATTTTTAACATATAAAGAAATATTACAGACAGAGAAACTATGGGGAGGAAAGATAATCTGGAATTTGGGAAATGAGAGATGTTCTGGAATAGCCATATTAAGTAGAAATACAGTAAAGATATTAGATATAACTAGCAAAAACAGAAAGATTAACCATTGTAGATTTAAAATGGCAATTACGAGTATGTAGAATTATAACACTATATGTTTATACGAATTTTAAAAAGGGAAATCTTGCTTCCTCAGATCTTAGACTATGTAGTGATAAACTATGTAGTGATAAAGCTAAACATTATCAGAATACTTTAATTGTGATTTAAGAGGCAAACATAAAAAGAAATGAAATGATATAAGAGAAATGTTATAAGTTATAAAATGTGGTAAGTTAAAACTTTGGGGCAGAAATTAATGGACTGACAAAAGGGGTATTTATACAACTGAAATAGATGATTTTATAGTATCAGAAGGTTTAGTTATAGGAGATGGGGGGTAGTTGAAACACGATTTTTCTGATCATTCTCCAAAATGGATAGCATTAAAGAAAAACAAGGAATATATAAAACATGCAAATGAGTAAAAAGGATACATGAGAAAGCATGGAATGAAGAAGGAAGGAGATTAGTAATATAATTATGGAAACATCATATCACTGTGAAAACATTTTATAAAAATTGGTCTGAATGGTGGATGATATTTAAGGAAAGTATAAAAAATATTTTTACAGTGGCAATATGATGTGAGAAAAGTAGAAAGAAAATTGTAACAGAACATACAAGGTTGCATTGGCAGATTTAGAACATAATGACGAAAAGTACATGACAGAGAGTATTAATTATAAGAAAGAAATCAAGAGAAAAAAAGCAAGAATTGTTATATAAGCACAAACTTTTTGCAAGGAAAAAGAGAAGTAACAAGTTACTTAAGCAGATTAGTAAAGGAAGATAGTGTAATGAGAGAAATAAAACTATAAAATGAGAAATAGAAAGAACTCAGGAAAAGGTTATGAATAATGTAGTAAAATATGTGCAAGAAATGTTTACAGAGAAAAGAAGGTAGTGAAAAAAAATCACAGAAAGTAAAAAAGTTAACAGAAAAAAGAGAATAAGGAGTTGGAAAAGGATATTTATTTTTATGAGCTAGATACAATATTAGAACAAGTAAATATAGATCCAGGTGCAGGACCAAATGGAATTGGATATGAAATGTATAAAAATTTAAGGAATTGTCAAAACATTTTTTTAAAGATTTTGAATGAATGGTTAAACTAAGGTTTTATGTATAAAGAATTATGTACTGCAATACTTAAATTCATAAGGAAGAAGGAGGATAGAAGAATATTCAAAAACTGGAGAGATAGTATTAAATACTTGTAAATGGCTGGTTAAGCCAATAGGTAGATATAAATAGTGGCATAAGACAGGGATGCCCAATGAGTTGTGTATTCTTTGCATTAGTTATAAATGTGATAGCATGTGAAGTAATTTTAAAAATTAAAGAGTTTGGGGTATTTAACACCTGAATGGTTAGGAATTCCATTTCTTTTAACATATGCAGATGTCATTATAATAACTGAAACAAATAAAAATTGGATAAAAGAAGTAATAATTTACACAAATGAGTGTCTAGAGGTGAAATGGTTTAAATAAAGAGAAAAGTAAAGGTTTAGGTGACATAGTAAAGATGGGGTATATGTTTTACAATGAATGGAATTTCTGTGTTAGGTATAACATTTGGGAATAAAGATGTAAGTAGAATTCAATGGGGAAAACAATAGATGAAATAAAATGAACCTGCATTTTCTGGAGAACATATACATTTTCCTTCAGAAAAAAGGCTTATTTGATAAATCCAGTCCTGATGGGGATAATAGCATACTTAGCAAGTATAATTATGTTGTCAACAGTATTTGAAAAGGAATTATTGTGGACATTTTTTTTTTCATTTATATAGGATTCTAGATTAATTCCAGTAAAAAGATGAGTTTTGTATGTAAATAAAGAGGAAGGACGTTTAGGGTTATGTAACCCAGTGGTATACTGTTTCATTAAATTTGTACAGTGTTAAAGTGGATAAATGAAAATAATGAGAGGCTAGTAGTAAAACGGTATAAATATAATTCTGAAAAATTTGGGGGCATAATAAGAAAGAATAAAAGAGAAAAAAATTGTATAAATGAAGAAATACAATGTTAGCAAAAACATTTGTGGAAAATAAAAATTGATGATATAGAAAAAGAAAGAAAAGTATGGTATAAGAATGTAATGATAAAACATTACTATGTAAAACCATGGGAAAATCTAACAGATGAAAAAATTAAAGCTATAAAAAATAGGAAGCAAATTATGGAATCAGAAAGTGGAATCTCAAGATTTTTTTTTGTGGAGACTGGTAATATATAAATTACCAGGAATTATGCCACATTAAAAGAAAAGTAATAGAATATATGTTTACATCATCAAGAAGAAGAAACTACTGAAAATGCATTTTTGAAATGTAAAAGAGTACAAAAGTTATGAGAAAAAATATGCAAAGAAAATGTTTTGAAGATATTAAAGAAGTGGATAAAATAAACTTGGGATATGAATAAATACTGATATAAGAATACAAATAAAGAATATGTTAAACAAATAAACAACATATTTTATGTCATATAGGTTATATGGAAGGAAAGAATAAAATAAATTATGTTTAATGGTAAATGGATTTTAACAACAATATTAGGTAAAAATCAGATGGTGGTTATAGAAAAAGGTCTAGGGGGTTTAATAGGGGTGAACATTTAGTATGCTTGTAAGGAAAAATATGAATATATGTGGATATATTTCTATACCTATATATCTGTACATTCCTACATATTTGTAAATGTGTAAATATGTTGTAAATAAGAGTTCTTTTTTGTATATAAAAGAACCCTACTCTTTTCAAAAGGTGCCATGGGATGTTTTACATCCACCTAAGTTGCCACCAACTCTAGCAGATGGGACCTTGGTTTAACATTTTACCTGTAAGACTGCAGATGTAGGTGTGTAGCATCTGCATACTGTGTCAGTCATCTGCATACTGGGTAAGCAATCTAATCTTTTTGAATGGGAATGATGTGTGGCAGTGTAAATGACTAAGAGTTGCTGAAGAAAAGTTAAGTTTGAAGAAAATTAAGCTCTTTGAACAAACAAATAAAATGATTACCAAAAAGAATCAGTCTTGATGCCACAATGTGAGACTTATAGGTATTACTGGTGGCATATCTGATTAAGTTCTCATAGCTTTTTTAAATAATTTGTAACTGAGAAAATGCAGGTTTGAGCTGACTCTTTAGATTAAAGGGAGGCCATAGAGTGTGAAAAAATAGATCTGATTCTTCTTGTTCTATTCATATCCAGGATATATTGCATGTTTCATGCAAAGGACTATGTGCTGAGAGCTACTAGAACATAAAAGCTGTGACATACAAAGATGATTTATGAAAGGCTATTCACTGGAAAATGGTAGAATTGAATGCTTTGGAAGATCAAATAAAATGTTATATTGTTGTGTCATGCGTTTCTCACCCAGCAGTAATAGTAACTGTGTGAACAGGGGAAAATCCTATCTTTTCTGTGGAAGAAGCCTGTTAAATTCACCCCAAGCATTCAGATCACCTCAAATTACCAAGGTGGGCCTACAAATGAACCATCTAAGTTAGGGGTGATTATGGACTAGCCAGTGGACAAAAGGAAAAGGAAAAAAAATCAGAAAAGCCCTCTTCTTGTTCTATTCATATCCAGGATATATTGCATGTTTCATGCAAAGGACTAAGTGCTGAGAGCTACTAGAACATAAAAGCTGTGACATACAAAGATGATTCAGGTTTCCTGAGAAGATGCTGTTTGACAAAAAGTACACTCTGATATGAAACGTTGGCTGGATTATTACAAGACTAAAGGAGTAGGAAGGTGTTACCAGATTGAAATAAGTAGAAATGCCATGAAAATAATGGAAGACAAGCAAACTACAGCATAATGACTCCCCATCCAGACTTGAAACAGTCTTGAAAGAAGACTTGCCATTCTCATGAAATTGCCCAAGTTGTGTACTAGGAGAAGAAGTATAGACCCATCTAGAGAGGGAGAACATTTGTGGTATAGCATATTTTCCATATGCATGGATGATATGATGAATTATAGTGTTCAACAGAAGGATTGATAACACTGGATTCACTGATGGTTGTAACCCAATGAAACTATGGATTTCTTGTAGTGGAAGATAAAAGAACAATAATAGATTGCATTGCAATACCAAACTGGAATACATGGATGACTTAAAAAAGGTCCGTGGGATTAATTTTATTCATATTTGAAATCCCACCAGATATTAGTTTTAAAGATAGAGGAGATAACTATTCTAAATGGTTTTGTTGGGGAAATAGTCATGTATTTCTGTTATACTCCTTTATAGCCGATTATTTCATGTAGTGTGGGAGTGTAAGTCAGTTCAGGTACTCTGGCACACTGCTTACAGTTCAATCACATCAGCATTGGGTTATCCCATTCCAGATTTTTCAGACAATGCCTGCTGGTTTTTAGGGGTCAAAATAAGTTAGTACTCATTGCCACAGGCACTCTATGAATCTATTAGGGGAATAACAGCAGCAACTTTAGTAATAATTTTTAAATCATGAAAACAACCCGCAACAGAATGAAGCAAAAGTTTGTATGCTAGACAATTAAGTTAAGATCACTATTATAAGGGCAGCTGGTTACTGTTTATATTTTCGTTTACATTTATTCACTGTTGGTCAATGTTTTCTTAGAGGGCTTTACTCACAAGTTCATGCCATATGCTACCTATATGGGTTATAGCATTTAAACCGGATAGGAAATTATTAGCACCTTTGTTTACTCAGTGTTGTGAATGGAGCTATTCTTTGGTTCTGTTTTTCATCTTTGCCTATGACATAACTGTATTGGTTTGAATTTTTGTTTTAAAGTGTTTTAATAAAGTTGATCAGTATCCTGAAAATAAATAAACAAATGTAAATGTATAAATAAATAAATACTGCTACTCAGCATTCCTGAAGGAAGAGAATTAGTATTTTCCAAACCAACAAGCAGTAGTGTCCAGAATAAGGGTACTGACCATAGTCTTTTCTCACATGAAAGGATCTAGTAAGAATTCAGAAAACTGAATCTCAGTAGATCTATCCATCCATTTATCCACAATCCTTTTTTCCCATTTTGCTTGTGTGATTGGTACATCATCAACAGTGACCATCATCTAGACTCAGTGTTCAGACCACCAGGTTGCTAACCCTACAGTGGTACATGGAATTTCAATAGATCCAGCCTACAATTCTTACTGAGCTGAAACAATTTAGCAAAAGTGACATTTAATAAATAATTTCCCTTATTTTATTTATTATTTAACAAGTTAATGGATTGATAATCAAAGTTCCTTTCAGCCACAACTTGGACAGGAGGCAATAAAATAAAATTGCTTGCGTACTTCAAAAGCATTAAATATCAACAGATTCTTGACAAATATATATAACATGTATATTCAAGAATTAAGTTTAAAAAAACATGGTGCAAACATTTACTTAAAAGAATTAGTCTTTTTTAGTTGCATAGAGAAGCTGATATTAACATGAAAATGATTCAATTGTACGTTTAGTACTGTTATTTCAAAAAGCAAACCAAAGTACAAATAATACATCGTCAAACAAATCATAAAGTAAATGAAAACTAAAATAGTAGAATGCTAACACTCAGAACAACAAAGATGAGAAAATTGAAGGTGGGTTGTCAATTGGCAGTTAAGGGGCACCACAGATTAGATAACTGAGGAGAGAACTTTGTACAATGTATTGCCCATAAACAGTCAGTAGCTTGCCTTGAAAATCTCTCCAGTCATAGAATTTGGATTTCCATAGCCTAACTGAAAGCTAAAAATATCCCATGTAGAAAGATTATGGGCAGATATCTAATGGGGTCTACTTGAGATGACCGAGATGCTACTTCGCCGACATGCAGAAGACCGAGACCAAACGACCGAAAACGAAGGTGATCGACAAGGTGAAATCCCGACAGCCGAAAGACCAACATGGGGAATGTGTGAGCGCGACTCGGTAAGTGTGTGATAGTGAGGGATTTAGGGTTAGGGAGCGGACAGGTAAGTGCGATAGTGAGGGATTTAGGGTTAGGGTGCGGGAAAGGTGAGTGTGCGGTAGTGTTGGACTTAGGGTTCAGGTAAGGTAAGTGTGTGATAGTAACGGAGTGTAGTTTAGGGGCGGGTTAAGTGAGTTAGGGTTTGGGTGCAGGTAGGGTGAGTGTGCGATAGTGACGGGCTTTATGTTTTAGGGTGGGTTAAGCGAGTTAGGGTTAGGGTGCAGGTAGGATAAGTGTGCGATAGTGATGGACTTTAGGTTTAGGGGTGGGTTAAGTGAGTTAGGGTTAGGGTGCGGGTAGGGTAAGTGTGCGGTAGTGTCGGACCTTAGGGTTAGGGTTTGGGTTAAGGTTAGTGGATATGTAATTGTGTGTAATGTGTAGTTTACGTTTTGTGTGTCGGTGTAATGGTGTTTGGTTTTGTGAGTTGTCGGTATTGTGTGTTTTCGGTTGTTTGGTCTTGGTGTTTTGCGTGTAGGCAAACTGGCATTTCGGTCAACTAAAGTAGACCCATCTAATGCTACGGTATATTTGTGGCCACCTTAATTTAGCCAGCATCTTTATCACTTGAACACATATAGTAGCATTCCCATTAAAACATGCATTTATAGACAATGAAAGATCAGTAGTATTCGAGATAAAGTTTATATATTAATGAACAGAGAGCAACATCAGCTATTACAACATTAGCATGCAAGTCTGCTTTGCCTAATAGACAGTGGTAATGTTTCCTTGTTGGGGAAGGAAAATCAGTTGCTTTCATTCAGTTTATTAAAATCTGGAAAGAATCAGAAATGAAAACAAAAAAAACATGCCCTCTAAGGGGAGCTAATTTTTTGATACTCTATGGTGTGTTGACTATCAGCTTGTATGTTCATCCATGCCTTTTGTTTCCCTGGTCGTCATTATATATATTTGTTTCCTATCAGGCTGGAACTACCATCAGATATGGAGTCATTATAATAAGAACACTGACAAAACTTATCTGAAGATCAGTGGCCTCAAAAATCTTATTTATCAGTAGAAACTACCGGCCCTTTTTTCTACTCAGTCCCTTACAGACTCCTTTGTTGAGATGTATGTCAAACCTTTTGGGCCATGAAAGATGGAACCTTATTTGATCTCCTATTCCTTTCCAGAACTAGTAGTCCATCTGATACTCAGTTAAAGGAACTAAGCCTTCATCAGCAGATAAATAATACATGTTGCTGTGATAGATGCATCTTTGGAATATAATGAAACTGATGCATTTGACAGCGTGGCTGACATGAATTTTTACTGAAGTTATGTGCTCTCATGTGTTAATGTCATCAGGCGTATTCTAACAAAGTGTTTCAGAAAATAAAAGTTACCTTTAATGCTCTGTATGCCAGGCATAGACATTTGCTACTTCTGTGAAACAGTCTCTTGTCTTTTGTCCTGTCATGGATGATGTCTCTGCTGCTGCTAAGTACACTGCACCTACTTAACTTTCTGGGTCATCAAAGTAATTAAAGAAAAAATAAAATAAAATAAAAAAATAAACCAATAATCCCAATGTATCCCTCACCTCTGGAACAAACTAACACTACATGTCAAGCAGAGTAGCACCCTGGATACCTTTAAAGTAACCCTAGATAATTGGATGAGCAGCCTCAAATTCTCCCCTGGTCTATCTTGTCTTACCCTTCTTGAGGCTAGAGTTATATTTTGAATAAGGTTTTTGGCTAGGCTTGAAATGCTCTGCAGACTGATTGCCTTGCACTGACCTATAAACCTGTGAACCTATGAGGGGCGCAGGGAGGTTTGCTTGTATATGGTACTCCCATTTATTAAAATATAATTATTTTGTGGCAGTGTAAGGTGTATAGCAGCTTTTAAAAGTTGGTTAAAAGTGATACACTTTGCTTATTATCTGTCACTTGCATGTCAACATGAAACATTTTGCATCTTTTAAAGCTTTTTAGTTGTTTTGTGATACTGTTCTTTGGTGTCTGCTATCTGTGCTGCAGCTACATTTCACTTGTTTTATAAGCATGAGATTCATATGTCAGAACTCCATGATAACAAGCTTGTAATAGCAAGGTGCTTATGTATAAATCTAGTTGTAATAAGATTATTTTTTTTTCTATTTTTGGCGCATAATACAAGTGCTCTTTGACACACACACACACACACACACACACACACACACACACACACACACACACACACACACACACACACACACACGCGCACACACACACACACACACACACACACACACACACACAGATATGTTTAACATGTATATATATATATATATATATATATGTATGTATATGTATGTATGTATGCTCTATGGTGCATGTCCACGCACACAGGTACACACGTATATATAGATAGACTGACAGATGTGCACACACACACACACACACACACACACACACACACACACACACACACACACACACACACATACACACACGCATGCACGCATGCATGCACGCGCACACACGCACGCACGGACACATGCACACAAAAATAGAAATGTGTGTGTGTTTGTGCATGCGTGTGTGTGTGCATGTGTGTGTGTGCGTGTGTGTGTGTGTGTGTGTGTGTGTGTGTGTGTGTGTGTAAACTTGTTATGCTCTGTGCCATTACTTCTTTAGTTACAAATCATTTAAATGCCTTTGGCTGAAAAAATAGTTTGCAATAGAAAATCTTCTACTTTCATGTTCATTAATTCTGTCTTGTACCCATATACAAAGAGAAAAAGTATTGTTTTTTTTTTCTAATGCGGTTCGATAACTATATTCCTCTCAACTGCAGTTTCAAAAATTTTAAATATAGCAATATTTCCCGTGTTTCTGTCAGATTTAGCTCATCAGACTGATATCTTTGATTTTTTAAAGCATGTGAAATCAGAGTGCAATCACAATGTTATCAATAATGCCCATTCCCCTTATCTGTAGCAGAATTAATTCTGTTTGCATACAACTTGACTTTAGATGTTGATTTTTACAGTTAAAATGACACTAATGATTTGATGCATTGTGTAATTTTGTGTTTTATTTTAGCCAACTGTATTCATGTGGTGGTGTTTTGAAAAAGATTTGAGCTGATACAACAGTAAGGCCTTGTGACATAAACGTTATCATTCCTGTAATTATGAAAACACCTTTTACCACTCAACAAAAAGGCTTCTTGTGGATTTTGGAAAGTTGCAGAATCATCCCATCTTGATGGTACTGTACATTAAAAAAATAAAAATTGCCAAGTTATGGGTAAACATCGTATGTTGTTTCTGCTGAAATAGGAAACAGATTTAGTCCAGAATCAGATGCTTCAAATGACTTTTCTTTGTGCTTTTGCTTAATATGGAATACAGAGACATTAGGAGAAAGTACTTGCAATTTGTTAATGTTGGAACATCTGTAGCACTTTCTCTACATTCAGTCTCTAATCAGAATGACCATTAAAAGAGAATATTTTCAGTGTTTTCATTGCTATATTTTTTTAACAAAAGCACTAAAAAAATACACAAGTTCTTCCAAGGAAATTGTGTCATCTCATCCCTGGAGTTTACAAAATGTACAGTTTTATGTTCCACATTTTATGTTGTTTTTATGTCAGTCGGCATGATAACAGAATCATTCAATAAACACCATGGAGGAATAGTCTGATTGTTAACCTGTTTCTCTTCCAGTGCTCTGTGAAGTAATATGACAATGTGATATGAGCACTTCCATGAAATAAGACCAGCTTTTGAATAGCCATTCTTTCCTTCTCTTCCAGAACAGTCAAAAGAAAATCCATAAGATTGTGCCAAAATAATCTAGATATGACTACTTAAAAGTAATAATACTATAGTCGATACTTTAGGTATGAACAACTGAAACATACTGATTGCATTGCCTACCTGGTAACTCATACCTGAGTTGAATGCAAAACATTAAAGCTAGTATATTTCACCATCACTATACAGACATATATTTGCAAATATTGCTCTCTGTTCTTAAAAGAACATGTAAATTCAAGCAAACTATTTGAGCACTGCTAAGGCAGGCAATTGTTCTTAAAAAAGAAAAACATCTTCTACAAAAAGTTTTTTCCATCCAAATTACTGGGCTGATGTCTGTCGCTGCCAAGATCTACATAAGATAATATGTGTCTTTATAATAGTTCCAAGTAATGAGCTCTTGAAAACCCTTCATTTATAAAGTTTAGCTACAGTAAAATATTTTTGTTATTTATGACTAACCTACCCACAAATTACAATCTTCTCTCTCCTTTCTCATCTGTTTTGGGTTACTTTTAGTTATTTTGTTAGTTATCAAGACTTTTCTTGCTTTAAATATAAATATAAATCTCCCAGCTGTGACTATGCGACTATGCAAGTCACATGGTATATTTCCTGGCTGACGAATACAGATCCATAAATGTCTTAAAATACCATTTTGCTACCCTTGTCCGACTTAAAAACATGGAAAGAGGCTAAAATAAGTCATGTAAATTATAAATTTATACTGTGGCATGCAGGAAAATGGAAAATACTGTACTGAGGAATTACATCTGTAAAAATGAAGGAATAATATAAAATGGAAGGGAGAAACACTGACGTGTAAGACAGATTCACCCATATAAATTGTAAATATACTTTAAATAAAGGAAATTGTTTAGCTGCATGCTCATCCTTGCTCTTCTACTATGGATTGACAAATTGTAAAACCAAGCACATGACACACAAGGTTTGAGACAGAGAAGGGTGAAAAAGTGCCCTCTGCACCCATTACCCATGTAGGTGCAACCCCCACACTCCCTGGAATTATATATATAACAACTCCATGGTCGCATCGCGTAACTCTCAACTGTCCAGATTTTCACAGAATGTCCAGATTTCTGCCCCATATTTTTAGTCTTTTCATAAAATGTATGGTTTTCTGGAAAATTACCAAAGACAGAAGTCACTAAATAATGAAACATATTTGAATTTCAAATGTTATATCCTTGATAAAATGCATGGTAACACTAATCCTGTTATTCTAGCGACTTTCTAAGTTTAAAAGATCAATATTTAATATTTGTCCCTGTTTGTTGAACCAATGTCCCCCCACTATCATTATTTTAGGCTCTGTTCAGATTTCTTGCTCTAAGAGGTTGAGAGGTATGTCGCACTGACTTAAATCTCCCAGATTAAGGTAATTATTGCCAGTGCACACCTAGAAATTGCACCTAAATGGATTCCTATGAAAACAGTGGCTGATGTTATATTTGTTGGTGTCTTTCTTTCTTTCTTCTTCTGACACTCCAGGAATTTCTCCTTGACCACCAGTAGAGGAGCCCATCAAAGCAACAGAGTCCAGACATCATTATGTAGATGTGTGTGTGTGTGCGTGTGTGTGTGTGTGTGTGTGTGTGTGTGTGTGTGTGTGTGTGTGTGTGTGTGTGTGTGTGTGTGTGTGCATGTGTGCTTGCGTGCGTGCGTTCATTTGCGTGTGTGCGTTTGTACATGCATGGGTGAATGCATGTTTTAGGGAGTGAGAGTGCAATGCATGGCAAATTTAAAGTATAAAAAAATAAAAAAAGAATAAACCAAAGCTTTTCTTCTTCCTTCATCAATTTCTTGTTCAAATTAGAAACTTCTGTCTAAATTCACCCATTGTTTTCACAAAGGAGAAAGAGCTGTTAAATAGGCCCTGACCATCACACTGCTAAGACATAGGGATTTTGACCAACAGTTTCCTTTTTGGCAGCCTGCCCACACATGCAGTATTTGAAGGTCAATTTGAGATGTGAATCGTTGTTTACACATGCCAAAGTGATTTTTTTAAGCTAACACCTATTAGTATACCTCTACAAGATGCTACTTTATGATCTCACCCTGAGAGCAGCCTTTTATCATTTAACCCAACATCCTTAACTAGGAGAGCTTTCAGTGCCTTTACACCATGCTGTTTCTCTAGCAATTGGATGACAGATCAAGCCTGGATTGCCTGCATGTAGCGCCACACCCTGTGCTTTTGTTAATAGTTGGCCATTATGAATTAAAAAGGTCGAACAGTCCACTGTGGTATTAAATCCAGTTGGAGATGACAGCTGAATAATTTTTAGACTACAGGTAGCTTTACTTTGCTTCAGCTTCCACCAATACTGAAAAAAGCAGGAAATCAGAAGTATTTAGGTGTGTTTTAGTAAGAACTGCCTTTGATTTGCTTGTCGTTGCACTACTGCAGTGGAGCAGGAACGGACCACTGCTCCTTCCTTATTTGTCATTTTGATTCCCCCTCCCCCTTCACTACAGTGTTACTTCAGTTTAATTGCTGTTGGTTTAATAAATGGAACACTGAGTGACCACCCATGTGAACCTGTTATTTAGAGTCCAGGCCCATTTCCTCTACTAAGATTCCCTAAATTTATCATTTTAAGGAATTAATTTACAGTCATATCCAATGATTTAAGTACAGTCCCCAAGATGTGGTTGCAGTTATCCAGTCAATTTATATTCCAACAATGTAATTTATAGTATTTATTACAGGAAACAATAAACTATCGGTGCTGGTTATTTCTATAAATGAGAATAACATTTATGTATAGCTTACTTTTGATTTTAGAAAGAGAATACCATTTTGGATGGTAGGCATGCAGTAGAGCCAGAAGGTAAAACTAACATGGTGGAATACCTTCGTCCAGTTCTTCAGAAATAATGTTGTACCCATGCGGAAAACATCCCAATTGTCAGAATTATACTTATGTCAATAGTTTGCCCATTAAATAATTACTTAAACCTTATAACAAGACCTGCTTTCCAGATGATTCTGGACATGAGAATCTGATTGCATTTAATAATATGACTAGATATCCCTGCCCAGTCAAGTTTTAGCTAATGAGCAGGCTTAAAGGCATGAAAGGGAAACTGGAACCAGAGGTATTATTAATTCAAATTTTAATGACTACAATACAGTTGTCAGTTTAAAATACTGAATCTAATTGATTTGAGTTTTTTGTTTTGTGTGTGTGTATGAGTCAAAAACATACATAAAGAAATGCATGTCTCTTTGGAGAAAATGCTTCAAATACTATGTGTATACAGTTTTGCATTTTCTCAAATTGTAAAGCTGAACCTTGAAAGAAGCAATAAAATGATATTATGTACTGACACAAAACAGGCTCAGGTAACTTTAATGCAAATGTGTTCCTAAGCTTCAAAAAGATTACGACCGCCTGCACTAAATTGACAATGCAGGACACCCCAATATTACGACTGTGATAATGTGTAATTTAGATACATTGTAAAGCCATACTGTGTAA
This sequence comes from Protopterus annectens, assembly GCF_019279795.1. NCBI lineage: Eukaryota > Metazoa > Chordata > Ceratodontiformes > Protopteridae > Protopterus > Protopterus annectens. The sequence goes on from NC_056728.1 coordinate 1,256,274,471, forward strand.
CACATCATTAACTGGCTCTGCATCAAACACTGTGCTGTCAGACCTACCCAGGCTACTTCTCCCCTACTAGCACAAGTATCATGGCTGGACAAAAACCTGCCACCACACACACAGACGTGCCTCCCCCTCAACAAATATAATCACATCTAGGCACCTGCAATCATGCACCTACAGACACACAAATATACACACACAGAACCATGCACTCACATACTTGTTCACATGCTCACACACACACACACACACACACACACACACACACACACACACACACACACACACACACAGCACACACATGCACACACGCACAGATGCACACACACACACACACACGCACAGACGCACACACACACACGCACAGATGCGCACACACACACACACACACACACACACACACACACACACACACACACACACACACACACACACACAGTTTTGCAATATGAACGTTCCACGGGGTGACCACCCAGAATCATACACACACTGTAACACCCCAACCTCCATCTCCCTGTTAATGCGGTATCTGTTTATTTATACTATTCCCTCCTCCAGCCATTACATACCATTCTAGCGGAGGAGTATATTGCTCTTCTATTGACCAGGACCATCCTATTATCTGGTGCACCCCTCTAAAATGCTCTTCCAACTTGAAGATCAAAAAAGAAACTCTTCTCTTTCCGTAAACTGTAGAAATTTGCTTGCTACATTTGTAGCAAGTAGTTTGATACAGTCCGTCCACTAAAGTGGTTTAGTTATTAAAAAGTGCTTTTCTTTTAAACAGTAGCAGTTTATGCCACATGTAGAATTTCTGACTGCATTTGCAATACCTGCATTCATTTCAGATGGCCAGAAATGTACTGAAGACTGATTGGGATCCCTCAATCACCCCCACTAGCACTTTGTGCCCATGTTGGCTACCCTCTTCATGCCACTATGACTATGCTACTGCTCACTAGTATAATTTGTGTCTCTATTAGTTGAAGTTGACTTATTATAACTGGAATATTCCTCACTTAGTGCAAAACAAAAAGCATATGCATCTCTGATCCCAGTAGTAATCTGCAACCCCTCCATGTTATTTCCTTACACACTAAATAGTATATTCATCCATTTGCTTCAAGACAATAAATCCCCAAAACACTGGACCTCTGCTAGAACAAATATTACTGGATGGCCCAGCAGATACTAATAATCTCACTCCATGGTTTATTTACCACTTCATAGAAATCCTTGCCATT